>NC_080403.1:50306388-50616111 GCF_030265065.1 Corythoichthys intestinalis
CATTACATTTGTACGGTTCTGCGTTTCTTTCACGGTGATCGCTTGATAGCCTTTTAGTTTGTGTTTCGCGGAAGCCGCTGACAGGTGACAACTTAGCGTGTTGGCATTCATTCAATCTCGCAGTGAATCAGCGAGCGGCTCAAGTCACGCAGTGAATCATGGGAAATGTAGTCTCGGGACAACACTGAAGTGGTGCTTTGTAATCTGTTCGCTTGTGTGAAAAAACTACATTTCCTCATGCCATTAGACGGCACTTCCTGCCGATAGCCCCAGGAAGTAGTAGTAGCTGGTAGTACGAGGCGAGGCGGAGATGAGCGACAAGCAAAACTTTGCGGTCGAATGTGGCGGCAGTCCGCTATTATTTTGTTTTCTTATTGTTGCCACAATAAAGTGGAGAAAGCCATCAACGACTCATCTCCTTCTTTTACCCCCAACGTTTTTATATTATTATTTCATATGCACGAGAGCTGCCGGATCTGCCAAAATGAACATGAAGTCTGATTATTATTTTTTTTAACACTGTCATCAGATAGACAAAAACATAAAATTGTGTGCAAATGCCTGCATCTTCAAATCGTGACAATAATAACAGCCTATATCTTACCAATCTTGTAATCTCGATGGGTCTTGTATCCATTCCATGCCAGGTAGTCTAGGCACATTGTTTGCATCCTGATTAGCATCTGGCTAATACATGTTAGATCCAACATAAAATTCCAAGCTCCACCTCTTCAACTCTTCAAAAACTTAGATCGAGCGCAACGGAGGAGATCCATCGCTTATATCGCTGTTTGAATCATTAGCCACGTTTACATGCTGACTTTTATTCATACCGATTCAAATCATTCCGAATGGAAATTTCACCTCAGCTGTTTACATGTCACTTCATCTATTCCGATCCAGCGTTTACATGTGTCTGCCTTTATTCCGAAAGGATGTTTGACAACTGCCGTCTGACATGCGCAGATTAATCAAAACAAAGCGTCACGTTGCAAAACATGGAGATCGATCGTGAGATCAGCTGCTGTTTTAACTTTTCGAGTGGAAACAAAACTTCAGAATGACACGCCGTTCATTTAAAAAGTTGTGTGGGTGCGCTGTGTGTATGCTTGGAAGCCATGTTGCAACTTGCAAGTGACGTTACTTACGTCACCGAGTGACGTCACCATGTCAGTACGGAGCATGCGCAGAAAGAACGCAACCAGACACCATTCCGCTTCCCTGTTTACATGATATAATTTTACTTCTAATGGGTTTGGGAAAAGGAATATTCCACCCCTGTGAATCGGAATGAAATTCCATTCGGTTTGGGCCTGTTCATTCCGAATGAGGTGTTTATATGGAACACATTTATTCGGTTTGAACAAATATTCGATTGTAATTGGAATATTTGGCTCCATGTAAACGTGGCAACTGTTTGAAGGGCTTTGTATGGCGGCCTTACGTATGGAGCTGCCATCGCTGTTCCCGGTGTGACGTATCACTTCCGGGTTCGTCCCCTTTCAGGCTCGAACTTCGGAAACGCGATTATTTTGTCAAATATACAACATATAAATTATTTTTTCAAGCTTTATTTGTTGGACAATGTTTAATTACTTTAATTGTGACCCTATTTGGCATGTTATGAAATTACTTCACATTACTGCTTTAATATTCGAGTTAGCAGGGGTTTATTTAGTTGAAGGAGTTGATTTCAACCACCATTGACTCGCGCTAGCTTAGCCACTCCGGAGCCCTGAAACTAACAAATAACTGACCAACTGAACAGAATCACATTTGAGACCATATACTGTATCGCCGCCTAAACTGCCTTCAACATAGGAGCCAAAATTAGCAGTTATTTGTTGGATATTGCTTTAAATCTGCCAACACAAAAGGGGTTTGTAATTGGATATGGATGCAAATAATGGCGGCAACAGACTTGAAACAGAGGAACATAAAGAATTGAAGCTGCGCTAACCGGCACACCCACCATGAATCCATATTACATAAACAAAAAAAATTCACTTATTTATCACTGGCAAAGCACCTTCACTAATTAGTATTCACTTGTATTAGAAAGAGACTAAATGAAACAAACTGACGTGTCATCACACACTGGCAAACATCATGCTGTCCATTCGCTTTCTTTGCTGTTTAAACAGAATAGCTGGATACAGGAAATATGGCAAAATGGTTCCTTTTACAGCTTTCTGTCACGCTGTCCCTTGAACAAACGCCTGGCTTGTTTTAATTGCCTCAGGCGGGAGTGAAACGCGCTCAGACAAAAACGTTGCGCGGCAGACGCTTTGATGACTGGAACGCGACAGGGAGGAAACGGCGAATAAAGCAAACATGCCTCGCCACACCTTGTACCCAAGCTTTATTTATGTTCATTTCCCGATAATATAAATGAACAAATACAGGAAGTTTTACCACGTTTGCTTCCATCACTTCCTCTTTGTTTTGGTGCCTATGTACGAATGTGATCATTTTTTTTCGACTGCCTCTTTTATATTTTTGAAATTTTGACACAAGCATCCACGAGTCAGCACTTTTTTCTGGGCATGTTCTTTCGTTGCTGCCATTTTGTCATGACTTCATAAAAGATCACGCGCCAATATGCGCGTTTCCCGTGACTTTATTGCCTGGAGTTGTTCATAAATCACTTGGGTTAATCCCACTAAAATGCTGTCACAACCCTTCATTGTTCCTCCGAAAACACTGAATGGCTGCCTCCCACTATAGTTGCTCATGACACAATGAACCAATTAACTGCTTTTGTTATGTTTCGATACAGTGTGGCACAACCAGAATTAAGGCCACACTTTGTTTTTGTTTTGTCTCGTAGGTGCTACCAAGGAGATCGGCTCAGCGTTAACCCGTATGTGTATGCGACACCGTAGCATCGAGTCCAAACTCAAACTTTTCACCACGTAAGATTCAAACTGTGACAGCACATTCTTTTAACTCGTCGTCTGCTGTCAAAAAGCGACTCAGGGACATTTTTCCCCACGCAGAGCAATCTCGGAAAGTCTCATCACACCGTTAGAGGTGAAGATGGAGGAGTGGAGGAAAGCGGCGAGTCAGCTAGACAAAGATCATGCCAAAGGTTTGTCAGCCAGACATGACATAACTCTGCAACGCAGTCTTCAATTTTTTTTTTCGTTTTTTCTTCTCTCATCTCAGAGTACAAAAAGGCGCGGGCCGACATCAAGAAGAAATCATCTGATACTGTCAAATTGCAGAAGAAGGTGAAGAAAGGTAAGCTGGAGGCCAACGTCTGAAAAGTTATTTCACATCGATTTCTGATGTTAATGTATTTCAAGCCGTTTATTGAACTTAAGTTGAGATAAACTGCAAAAGAAGACTAATAGAGCTGGGAATCTTTGGGCACCTGACGATTCGATTACGATTACGATTCAGAGGCTCCGATTCAATCATAAAACGATTATTGATGCACCCCCCCCTTTTTTATTTATTTATTTATTTTTTTTTTTTATTAAATGTTTTGTACATTAGTTCCAAAATTGTTCAAAAATACTCTCAGGCTAAACCAAACTACTATTTCACTGTCAAGTTAACATATAGCAGTAAACAAATATACAAAAGTAACAGTAAATAAAAAACTCCAGTCCCCATTCTGTAACAGCAGCTTTAAACTACATTCAATTAATTTAATGTTGTGAATCAATCGTTTAATTGCTCCCGTTATTCCATAATTTCCCTTTTGTCTACTTTCGACATGTAAAAGTTTCAAAACTATTCTAAAGATAGATTCAAGTCAATATTTTACCGATTTAGGAGTATTTTAGATAAAAAGTTAATTAGGTTTGCTTGGAAGGTTCGCTACAACAGCCTTGCAGGGAAGTGTACTGCTTTAAGATGGCGGCCGTTTACTAACGACGCATCTAGCTTTTTTTAGATATGCTGCTAACGCTACCATATCTGTGGTGCATCTAGTCCTATATGAATGATATCTACCGTAACATTATGTGGATGACGTACTTTGTAGCAGCTTTTCGGCAGCATTCAGGTATGTTGTTGTGTTTTTTTATCTCGTGGCATGAGTTGAGCTAGAGCCGTGAGTTGAGCATTGGCATTACCCGAGGGGCCGGGTAATGAGAAGCATGATGTTTAGCTACTCTCGCTGCGTTCTTCCTCATTGTGCCCCGAAGACCGCGCGGCGCGCTGAGTGTGTTGTACTTCTGCTTTACTTGGCATATTTCAATAATCGGAATTTGGATGTTTGTGAATCGTTCTCGAATCTTCCACGGCCGAATCGCGAATAATCTAAGAATCGGAAATTTTGCACACCTCTAAAGCATAAAAATGCAAAATACACTTCACATTACCTTGTTTGCGAAAGCTTGTTATCTTCATGCTAATATAACGTGTAGGATGCCATTGACAGGCTAACAGGAATTAGCATCTCAGTAGTATACACTGGCTGCGTTCCAATCACTGTTTGAGTTAACCTCGCTCACTTGCCCTAAGCACTTGCTATGACGTCACACGGAAGCCACTTGGAGGGCGGAGGGAAAGTGGGCGGAGGGGGAGCGAAAGACGTAAATGGAACACACCTGCCCTCGTTCACTAACAGGCAAGAAAATCATGAAACAATCACAAGGTTTTGGAGTGGCGCTATACTGCCAATTCCAAATCAGTGGCGCCTCCAGAAATTCTTCATAGGGGTGGCCAAATGGGGCCACTTAAAACCTTGAGGTGGCACACCAAAAAAATAAAAGCCATAATTTCAGGTTTTTACCATGTCGTAGTAATAAACAGGCCAGTAAAAAACACACCTACTGATATACTTTCGTTGATTGTGTTATATTGTATTTTGTACATATATTGTGTTAATGTGCATAGTCCATAATAATCCAGTCAACATTTTGAGTTCCGCAGCTACTACATCTAACAACGCGTGGGGTGGCCAACAAATGGCCGCGGCCTGGCCACCCCCTGGTGGCACCAATACATCGCACAAAATGCACGGCGACTCATGTCAATAAGCCGGAGACGTATTCCGCGCTTGATGGCAATACGTCGGTACCTGGGAATGATCAAATTATTAGTTTTGTATCAAATTTTATTTGGGCAATTCTTTATTTATTTGTCGATACCTTATAATTTATAGACAAATTTGTTGTTTAAATGCATTTAACCTATTTGAAGTTTAGTTTCAGTCCCTCCCAATGCCATTTGATTGACAGACCATTCCTTTCGTTAAAAGCAAAATAGAAAAGATAAGCGAAATAGAAACATCAATGAAAAAAATCTTTTTTCTCCTTTTTTTATGGCAAAAGTGAAAGTCAATAAAAAAGTTACTTTATTATTATTTATTCATTTATTTCTCTTTATATATATTTATTCATGTTTTTTTTTTTTTTTTTTTTGGCACTATTGTGATTCCATACGTTTTCAACAATGATGAATTTTACAATTCAAAAGGCAGTTTGGTATAACATTCAAACACCTTGCTGGTGGCTTAATTCATTTTCTTCTTCATTGGTGGTATATATACAGCAGCCAACAGTGTTTGAGCTTCATTATCACCCCCGCATGGACATATTTTCCATGCACCATTGCAATGCATTGTGGGATACAGGGAGCTCCGGAGTGACCATCGTTTTTCACTCGATCACTGAGCCCTCTGAGGGTCCATTTCACCAAGTTCACTTCGCTGTTTTGGGAATTGGAACGGCCCTTAAGATGGCGGCGGGGATTCCCCGTGGGGCGGTGGCTAGGGCAAGTGAGCGAGGGCTCATTTAAACCGCGATTGAAACGCAGCCACTGAATGGCAACCCTTTCATGCAGCAATCATGTTATTTTTTTAAACCTTACTGGTCACTTACTTCACTCATTGGCTGCCAATGACTGTGCTAGACGTCCAAAATACTAGGCATGTGCCAGTATGATATTCTGACGAGATGATAACCATAAGCCAAAATATGACGGTTTCACAGTATCACGGTATTGCAATTGCAGCTCTAAAATGTTCTACTTTGACATATCTGGTCATAGAAACAAAACTTTTTTCCATTGAGTAGGATATTTTTCAAAACATATTAGCAAATTGGAACATAAGTATAATGTTAAAAAAAAAAAATCTAAATAAAATTAAAATAAATGCAGTACTTTAAGGGAGCCCAAACCCATAAACGCAACTCAACATTATTACCATCAGAACAAAAATAATTGAATTATTTTCCATAAAAAGCAAGTGTGTATGACTTGTGTCATGTTTGCATTATACACACACTGTCTTTCTTGACACAGACAGTTGCCAGAGAGAAAAAAACTATACGGTGGGAAACGTTCATGACAGTATTTACTAGAGGTGGGAATCTTTGGGCACCTAACGATTCAATTATAAATCGATTATTGATTAATCAGGGTTAATGAGGGTTAGCAGTAAATGTTTACAATTATATGAAAAGTTTTGAAAATTCAGTTTCTGACAAGTTTAACAATCGTTCATTCGCCCCTCCCAGTCAAAATGGATCGGACGTCTATCGCCGTCAATTGCAGCCAATAAATCTAATCTTGAATAATCTGTCAACACTTGCACATTCCTGTAAGGCATGGGCGCGTATCTTTCCTGTAATCTTGTCGTACATACCGGCGTGTCTTGTTTGGTAATATCGCCTCAAAAACAGCGACTGTCTCTTTACAAATGAGGCAAGACACAGTTGTTGCGTATTTGAGTGAAGAAATAGTCCAATTTCCACCTATCCTTGAAGCGTCGGCCGTCACAGTTAACTTTTTTTTTTGTTGATTGTCGCCATTTTAGAAAATGGAAGTAATGGGTCACACGAAGTATTGTTGCTTAGCCCTTAAATACTTGCAACATGAAGCAATTATCAGAGAATCCCAAAATTTGAAAAATAAGGTCCTTTTTGGGGGGGGGGGGTTTAAAAAAAAAAAGGTCCTAATGAAACGTATTTTTCAAATTTGTAAAAAGAGAAGTCAAAATGAATTTGTGTAATAAGCGCTCTAATATCTATAACCCATGCTAAATCATGTTTTTTTTCTCATGGAACCTGCAGATGCATGTGTTGACTTGCATCTATCATTTTTTTTCATAAAGAAGTGTCAAAATTCTAAATTAGTCTCAAAATCATGAAATTTTAGGTGTATCAAATGTGATAAATTTGGCAATTAAGGGTTAAAGTGCTGCTGCCTTTTAGTGGGTAAATGAGGAGCAGCATTTCGTGTGTAAGCTACTTCATATGCTGGTTGCAGTACTGCTGACCAATTTATTAAGTCTGTGTGCGGCCCAGACGTTATTGATTTTATGACAGAGGCTGGGGGCCGGATGAAATTTGACCACAGGCCGCATTTGGCCCCCGGGCCGGACTTTGGACGTTTCTGCTTTAAGGTTTAAGGGGTCAAGTGTCACAAAACGTTTCTCAAAATGGCCAGAAATAAGAAATTGTTCTATAAAAGCTCCACCATAGTGACCACTGTCCCTGAAATGTTTAACATTTACCTTATATGGGTCTAAAAATTAACTACAATATAGTTTTAATTCATGTTTTCATTGTACATTCTTTAAAACTGAAAACTAGAAAAATGAAGTTCGGACCATTAAAGCAAAGAAAGTTTTATTATTTAACACCATCAAATCAACTTAATCCATGTTTTTTTTCTATAATTGTGCAAAATCTCTGCGTGAAGGGAGGCTTTGGTGACACACCCACCATCCCCCCAAACCAGAGATTACCACTTGGCATCAAATAAGACTGCCTTGGGCCATATATGATCATAAAAGCAGGGAAACGCCCGAACACATGTTCAAACACACCTCAATCCCTGTTACAAAAAAAAACCCTTCAAATTTGTAAACATCACATACCCGATGAGTGACAATTTTCGCACCACCCCTCATTTTCATTTTTGCAGCCATTTTGCTTGTGCGTTCATGTCGCAGATGCCTATTTTGCATCGAAATCTCTTCCCCTCAGTTCACATCGGTTCATTCATGATAGGCTTGCGTGAAATATAATTACAGACGGATCCACGTTTCTGCGTGTGTGCGTCGACACGCTCTATCATTATGTGGTGTGCGACCACTTCAGATAGCATCTCAAGTTGCTCGTAGCAAAAGGCAGATGACGGGAGGAGTCGGGCGAGCTTTTAAGGTGGTGGTCACCGTGCCGAACGCTATACTAAAAGGATTTGAGATGTTCCTGTCGAAATCTTAAAATTGAGTCAAATGAGAGAGTAAGATACAAGAAAATACAGATTCATTTTTTTCCTAGGCTGTCGTTGTTTTGTTCAAGAAGGAATATCCCGAGACAATTCCCCACTGTTGGGAAGCATGGGGTTTAGCTAAACAAATGTTTTGCATTTAATTGTTCCACTAAATGCTCATTTAGTCGGCACGTCGCCTTGAGGTTGAGGCAGGCAGTTAGAAAGAAGTGGAAGGAACCGCAATGCAGTAACCCGCTGGTTTGTGGACAAACACTTCTGGCTTCTTTTTATAACCCGGGGGTTTTTGACTAAAGGCTTTTATTCACTTGTCAACGCGAAGTGAGCATCAAAATTATTGACTTGGTTATTATTATGATTATGAGTGTTCTAAACATAGAGCGAACGAGAAAAACGGCTTTCCAATGTTTTTGTTTTTTTTCTTTTCCGGGGGTTGTTTTTATGGAAATATCCTCTTCGGGGTCACTGAAAAACTTTCCATACTTGCATTAATGTCCACGCCGAGTCCAGAAACTTCGATTACAGACCAAAGTTCACACTCACCGAATTTGATGGGCGAACAACTGATACGTTTTATATTCTGCACAAGAATACAGGAGTGATAACATGAGGTCAATAAAAAGGGAGCTAAAGGTTTGACTTAAAATACAGTGTTACCTCGACATACGAAGTTAATTTGTTCCAGGACCTTGTTTGTAAGTTGAAATGGTCATATGTCGAGCAGGATTTTCCCATAAGAATCTATTATAATTCCATAAATTGTTCCACAGCCCAAAAACCTACACTAAATCCTTAATAAATACTGCTGATACAATTACATATAGCAATTGCAAAACAAATGAATTTTAAATAAAAATGGGAATAATAATACTAATATTTCCTGTAATAATGTAACGAATCTTGTTCTAATGTGTAACTGAATGCACTGCGTGGCTGACGTGACCGAGTGAGGGAGCGGTGCGGTTAAGAGTTTACTTTCACTTTTAATGTTTTGTTCAGATTACGTCAACTGCGGCGGACAGTAGGCATTTTGTGTTGGACAAGTTCTGAAATAAATGATAAAAACTAGGGCTGTCAAACGATTAAAATTTTTAATCGAGTTAATTACAGCTTAAAAATTAATTAATCGTAATTAATCGCCATTCAAACCATCTCTAAAATATGCCATATTTTTCTGTAAATTTTTGTTGGAATGGAAAGATAAGACACAAGACGGATATATACATTCAACATACGGTACATAAGTACTGTATTTGTTTATTATAACAATAAATCAACAAGATGGCATTAACATTATTCTGTTAAAGCGATCCATGGATAGAAAGACTTGTAGTTCTTAAAAGATAAATGTTAGTACAAGTTATAGAAATTTTATATTAAAACCCCTCTTAATGTTTTTGTTTTATTAAAATTTGTAAAATTTTCAATCAAAAAATAAACTAGTAGCTCGCCATTGTTGATGTCAATAAATACACCATGCTCTCTCATGGTACTAACCCATAAAATCAGTTGGACCCAAACGCCAGCAGAGGGCGCCAAACACAAAAAAACAAGTAACAAGCGTACATTACACTGGACTGTCATTTTAGTCTGTTTGAGCGGGGCATGTGCGATAATTGCGTCAAATATTTTAACGTGATTAATTAAAAAATTTAATTATCGCCCGTTAACGCCATAATTTTGACAGCCCTAATAAAAACCTGACGAAACTGGCGATTTCTCTGGCGATGTTACCACAATAATAATTGCCACCTTAACTTATGAAGACTGACTAACGGTGGTCGGAGGAGGACCGTGGAGATTGTAGAAATTCCATGGCTGTATTGTTGAGCCAGTTCACGGATGCACACCCCACGCTAATATTTTTCTATCATTTGCATCTTCATTTCAATGTCAAGCGTCACCTTTTTCCTTGTTTCACCACCTGTACCAACCTTTTTGAAACCTGTCTTAATTTCTCTCACAAGAAAATCTGCCGTGCATCCGTCTGCGGTGCTGTCATGTTGTCGTATTTCGAGCATGTCGGATGTAGAAGTAAATGGCGGGTCAAATTTTACCTCGGATGTCGAAAAGACTGTGTCGAAGCGATCGTATGTCGAGGTATCACTGTAATTAATAAAATTTGAAATCATTACAATGAATAAAATTGAAATGTATATAATTGAAATCAGTGTACAGTACGGCTGCAGCTGTCGATTATTTTAGTAGTCGATTAATCGATGAACCATTAGTTCGTATAATCGAGTAATCGGATAAGGAACAATGAACAATGAAAAATTAAATTTCCTGAGCTGAGCCTCAAACGGTGGGTATCCCTAACGGTACAAATAAATAAATGTGGATCTATGTACAACAAAAGAACAATTGGGGATGACGTGGCTCAGTGGTAGAGTAGTTGTTCCCCAACCCAGAGGTTGTGGGTTCGATTCTCTGCCCTGATGAACTTGCCTAAGTATCCTTGAGCAGGATACTGAACTCCACATTGTTCCTGGTGCTGCGTCACCAGTAGGTGGATGGCGATGTAGTATAAAGTGCTTTTACCGCCTTGAAAGGGGGAAAAGCGCTATACAAGTATAACACCGTTTAACAAAAGAACAATTGGCTAACTTACATAGCAAAAGTCCGGTAGTTTAAATGCTATAAAGTAACTTTTTTTTTTTTACAGTGCTCTTAATAAATGGTTCAGACACATATTCCCACAAAAATAGGCTAAACATACCTATAAATTAAATTACGAATGCATAAAAAAAAAAAAAAAAAGACATTAGCTCAAACAAAAACTTAGCTTATGTTGGTCTTAACAGGGAGCACCTGGATTTAGCCATGTGAAATTAGGCAGACCAGAGGGCAGTGTATCCACCGAAATCAATAAAACTAAATACAAACACTTTCCAAATAAACCATTTCAACGGCATTTAAATTAAACGAATACTCGAAGCAGCAAAATTTAATTTGAATCTTTTTTTCTAATCGAATACTCGAGGTAATCTATTAATCGTTGCAGCACTAGTGTACAGTATGAATTTGAAGCAAACAAATTTTGAATTGAATACTTAAATTTGTGACTCATTCAATTATTTAAAATTATTTAATTGCAGGGAGTCCCCGAGTTATGACCAAATTTCCTCCGATGATGGCGATGTAATTTTTGTGAAAGTCTGATTTGACCATTAAAGTCGAAATTTTAAAGCAAAATACTTATGTGTATACATTAAAATAAAAATATCAGATGTTGTAATTGCCATTACTGCTGAGAGGTAGATGGAGAGTTGGGCTGCAGCTATCGATTATTTTAGTTGTCAATTAAACAACTAGTTAGTTTGAATAACCGAGTTATCGGATTAGGAACATTTAGTGCGTTGCAGAATAAATTTTTGGCGATGTAAAACAGAGGCTTGCTAAGATTGCACTTTCAAATGAGCCTTAAATGCGAATACAAAATAAAATTCCAGAGTGTTTCTTCAAACTGTGCAGAATTGCACTTTTCATTTAAAAATAAAATAGCCTCAAATGGAATAAAAAAATAATAAATGAGGATCCAAGTTCAACAAGAGAACAACTGGCTAACTTGAATTGCAAAAGTCCGCTAGCTTAAATGCTATAAAATGCTAACTTAAAAAAATAATAATAATAATAATTTAAAAAAATTTTTGCGTTTAACAAATCGTTCAAACACATATCCCCACAAAAAAACAAAAAAAAAGAACAACGCTTAATTAACCTATAAACTAAATTGCAAATGCATATATAAACATATGAGCTCAAACAAAAACTTACCTTATGTTGGCCTTAACAGGGCAGCTGGATTGAGCCATGTTAAATGAGTCATGTCATATTCACTGTTGCACCTAGAGGGCAGTGTATCCACCCAAACCAGTAAAACTAAATGGAAGGACTTTCAAAACAAACATTACAATGCCACTCTAGTTAAACGAATCCTCGAAGCAGCAAAATTTGATTTGAAGCGATTTTCTAATCGAATCAGTCAAGTTTATTGAATTGAAGCAAACAAAATTTCAATTATTGAAATATGTAACACATTAAATGATTTATTTAATGTATGAACCTCATAGTATCCTATTTTTTGCTTAACTTTATTAAAATGACGTGTTCTGTCCTCCCTCAACATGAAGTTGTTCAGCTTTACAGACAGCAAACAAGGCAATTGTTCTTTTTGAAGCATTTTAGTTCCTTCACTTTTGACAATTTGTAGAGCTGTAACACATATGTACACTTATGTTCAAAACAACACGCATTTTAACAATAAAACACTTGACACAAAACTGGTGTTCAAACATCCATCGAGTCTGATCAGTATTTAAATTTAGTAGATTAAATTAGCCTAATTGGCCCAACAAAATCCGCTAGCTTAAATGCTATGAATGCTAACGTATTTACAATTTTCATAGCAAATCCCTGTAGCTGTAAACTTAATTACAAATGCATGATACAAATGAAAGTTGAAATCGACGAGTAAAAATTGAAATGAATAAAGATATAAAAATAGAAGAAAACAACTTTTGAAATCATGTTTTAAATATAACTTATGACACATTTAATTACAATTTAGGGAAACGTTCCTGTGCCAGGTGACTTTCACTGTTCTTCCGGGAATTTTTTGAGAGGTTATATAATTATTTAGGAATATGTCGACAGACAGCCAGCAGTCATATCTGCTGATGTCGGCAGAGAACTCTTCAACATACCTTTTTGTTATCGTTGTTGGTGAATGAATGTCATTTCAGGCTGCCCCAGGCTATCTGTACCACAGTGTATATGTGCCCGAGTGTATCTGGAATGCAGACCAACTAGTTTTTACGTCCAAAGAAAGTGCTTCTAATGGGCCTAGCATGCATTAACTGTTGGTTTTATTTGTATTGCTTTCTCTCTTTCAGTGGTGGAGACTGTTTGGACTCACTTTAATGGGTTTTATCTTATTGGCTAGTATCGGCGGCTATAGACAGCCAATCCATTTGGACTTGTAGGGCTGCTAGCGAACGGATATCGTCGGCAATGGCACTTAGCAAAACAGTTTCACCTCCCATGAAGTGTACTGGTTGTCGCATTTCTTCTCTGTTCACATCGGTTGTTGAGTCACAACCGCACATTGTGCACGTGTGTGTGTGAATGTACGCGTGTTTCCACGAAGGCCAGACGTCAGGCAGACTTGGCGGCGCAGCGAAACGGAGCGTCTGTTAGTTGTGTGAAAACGATCCTGCTGACCCCACGGTGCTCCCACACGCAGACGGTGCTTAACTTTAGGACACAAATGTCTGCAGTTTTGTTTTTTTGCTGGGTATATGAGTATATACTAGGGGTGCAACGGTTCAGTTAGCCCACGGTTCGGTTTGAACCTCGGTTTTGGGATCACGGTTTCGGTTCGGTTTCTGTTTGCTTTTTGTATTTTGCTTTTTAAAAAATGAAATAAACACTTAAAATGTAAACATTTTCAACTGTTAAAATGCCTCTTAGCTCTTTGGCTAGTGTAATGACTGACTACTGAAATACACACACAGTAGTAAAAAAGTTACTTGGCAAAGTAACTGGTGATACCTTTCATGTTTTTTTTTTTTTTTTCCATTTAAAAAAACCCCAAATAAACCCAAAAATATACTAACCTTTGCTATGTTTGGAGGTCATTTAATGTTGTGAATCAACCGTTAAAGTTGATGAAATTGCTCCCGTTTTTGCATTAGTTCCCTTCTGTCTACTTTTGACATGTGAAAATTTTAAAACTGTTTCATCCTTTAAAGATATACTCAAGTCAAGATTTTACCGATTTAGGAGTATTTTAGATAAAAAGTTGCTTAGGTTCGCTCGGAAGGTTTACTACAACAGAGCCTTTCTGAGAAGTTTACTGCTCTAAAATGGCGGCTGTTTACTAACGCCACGGAGTCTGTCATTTCGCATGTGCATGAGACATCCAAGCGTAAATTGTATGCTGTTGGCTACAGTCAGGAACTATTGGAGCCGCCTAGCCTAGCATCACGTTTGCTACAGTGTATCAACAAACACTCTTCCCTCTCAGTGTCTGACTTTTCTCGCGTCATTCAACCAACGTATTAACTAACATTGTCTCGTTGCAGAAACGGTGACCAAATCCGAAAGAATGAAAAAAAAAACGTTATGTGCGAAAAACGTGCAGATTTTGAACGTAACGTACGGCGTACACATTTAAAAATCAGTGCTCACTTGTACAAATTATGAAGAGACCGTACGACTTGACAGGTATGAATTATAGTGGACCGTCACAGTTAGGTAGTAGCACTCTGTAGCACGGGACGTCCAACTATCAGTGGTCAGGGCGAAGCTATGTGCTTTAGCGAAATCATCTTCGATGGCTTTGCGTGCCATTTCATAAATGTCGGGGATTACGTTGTTGGAGAAATATGTCCGAGAGGGAACAATGTAACGCGGGCCAAGCGTTGCAAATAAATTAACGAAGCCCGCCGTGTGTTTTCACTGGTGTCATCTTCGGGGTTGTCCTGCCCTGAGAAAGTGATATCTGTGGGTGATGTCGGCTGAGGTGCCGGAGTCATGTTATAAAAGTGTTGCCATTAGCATGGGGAACAAGCGCTGAGCAATGCTTGCAATTTTTTTTTTCTTTCAATATCTTCTCTCCCTCCGCATTGTAGTCCGCGGGGAAACCAAAATGTTACCACACCGCCGATTTGAAAGAAGCCGGTGCATCCTCAAAATTCGGTCTCTCCACTCCTCCGCTCGCCATAGCTATTTGTTTTCTTGTTTCACTTTCACTTTGCTCGTAAGCGAGAGAGGGCGTTACTCGGCTTCTATTACACAGGTGCTTGACAGCGATCTGACTTTTACTTGCGGGGCTGGAATTTCTCCACAGCGGTGCTTCACGTCACACACAGGCACACAGAGCTCGATCAATTCTTTCCACAAGCGTTCGGAATACATTGATTGCAAAACCGAAAAGGCGCGGTGCATAAAGGCGTATTGAACCGTACAGGGCGAACCGTATGGTTCGGCTTTGAACCGCAAACCGTTGCACCGCTAGTATATACCCAGCAAAATATATGAGTATATGAGAACTATAATCTTGGCGATGTTTACATGCAGCCAATAACCCATTCGTAATCCGTTTTTGGGTTGTAACCTGGTTATGTAAGGCCATGTAAACACGTTCAAAGACTCGAATTTGCTCATTACTGTACGGTTTTTTCAAAGAAATATTATTCTCAGGCATGTTGTATCATTCTAAAGCATACTCAAGTAACAATTTATCTTTTGAGAAAAATATAGTAGTATGCATGAATGCATAAATGCATACCAATGCTGCGACAAATAATCGATTAACTCGAGTAATTCGATTAGGAAAAAAGCTTTGAATCAACTTTTGCTGCTTTGAGGATTCATTTATTTAGAATGGCGATGGAATGATTTGTTTTGAAAGTGTTTGCATTTAGTTTTATGGGTTTGAGTTGATACACTGCCCTCTAGTGGCAATAGTGAATATGACATGTGTAACAGCTGAATTCAACTGCTCCCCTGGTTGTGAGATTTTATTTGAGCTCATATGTTTGTTTATGGATTCATAATTTAGTTTAGAAGTATGTTTAGAATTTTTGCGGTGGGAATAGGTGTTTGAATGATTTCTTAAAAGTATTGTTAAAAAAAATAAAAAATAAATAAAAGGTTTGCATTTTATAGCATTTAAGCTAGCGGACTTTTGCTATGCAGTTTAGTCAATTGTTCATTTGTTGTTCTTATTTTATTTATTTATTTTACCGTTTGAAGCTAAGCTCAGATATTTAAAATTAGTTTAAAATGGAATTTTATTTTGTATTGACAATTAATGCTCTTTTGAAAGTGCAATCTTAGCAAGCCAAAATATTATTGCAAGCATAAACACTTGTTTCTTTCATTGTACATCTCCTAAAATTTACTCTTCAAGGCATTAAATGTTTGTCATCTGATTACAATTATTACGATTATTCGAACTAAACTAATCAATAGATTAATCAATTAATTAGATAATCGATAGCTGCAGCCCTAATGCATACACAACTTTATAAAAAGAATTGCCTCACAGTCATGGCTGTCTGTTTTATGTAATTTTTTATGAAAACAGATCTTTTTCATTGAATACAATATCTGCTTTTGTTTTGGAAAATAATGATACTGTTAACATCGTATTCATAATCCAATTTAGCTCGGCGATTTGTTTTGGTTTCAAAAATTTTAGGCCCAGAGTAACTCATCTTCTTTTCCTTTCGGCTTTTCCCTTCAGAGGTCGCCACAGCGAATCAGTTGTCTCCATCTAACCCTGTCCTATCCATCCTCTGCTCTCACACCAACTACCTTCATGTCCTCATTAACTACAGCCATAAGCCTCCTCTTTACATATCAGTCAAATACGCATTATTTAAATATGAGCAGATTAATGGACTAATAACAAAAACAACCAGACATTAGTTGACTATCAAAATCCTTACGTGACTGCCCAACTTGGAGTGTATAATAAACTTCTTACATGACAGGTATTTATTTGCCTGTGTAGTAATTAAAGATTTTACACTACAGCACCATTTCCCGCGTTTAACAAATGAATCTATATCCCATTATTCTCCACAGCCAAGCAGTCATTGCACAGCAAAAAAAATGCAATGAAAATTCAACCATGTGAGAAACGGCTGACTCAGTATTGCATTGCGCATGAACTGTTGTTTGGGAAATGCTAGACTTGACTGCCTCCTGCTGGTAGAAACTCAGTGGTGTCAACTCTGACCAGTTACTCTCTTCATGTGTAGGAAAAGACCAAGCGCGCGGACAATTGGACAGTGCGCTGCAAGATGTCAACGAGCGCTACGCTGTCCTGGAGGAGACGGAGAAGCGGGCCGTGTGCCGGGCACTCATAGAGGAGAGGGCGCGCTACTGCACCTTTGTTACAATGCTGAAGCCAGTGCTGGTCAGTGTGTGAGAACACTTAAATATGTAGTCCACATGTTAATCTTAACCCTGTCATGTTTAGGACCATGAAATCAACATGCTGGGCGAGGTCACCCACCTGCAAACCATCCTGGAAGATCTCACCACGCTGACGGCCGAGCCGAATAAACTGCCACCGGCTAGCGAGCAGGTAACTTGCACTAACACAAGTGTCTTAATCCGTTTTGCTGGACGTCCAGTCCATATTTACTAGGAGAGCCTGTCAGTGAATGTCTTTAAAAAAGGTTTTTAAAAAAGGCAATAAGTTAGTTCGTTCTTAAATTGTAATGTGTGAAATAGTCTGAAATTTTAGGCTTTTTTTTTTTTTGTATTTTCTCAAGGTTGGCCGTGAAGTTTGTGCAAGAATTGGCATTAACTTTTGTTGTAAGTCAGGGGTCCCCAAACTTTTTCCTGTGAGGGCCACATAACTTTTCCCTTCTCTGATGAGGGGCCGGGATCAGTTTGTAACAGAAAAAGTGTGACGATTGCAGGAGTGCCTAAATGTAAAAAATTATTGTTTTTCAGAAAGCCACAATCAAATAACCCTTCCTGGATTCTTCACGGAACAAAAGTAAATAACATAAAAATGATAATATAATATAATACTAATACTAAATAATAACACTATTAATTAAATAGATAATAACCAAATAACCCTCTCTGGGTTCTTCACAGAAAAAAGCCAGGAAATAAATAACACTATTGAGAAAAAAAAAATCAAAATGCTCTTCAGGGGTCGGACCAAATGTGGTGGCGGGCCGTAGTTTGGGGACCCATGTTCTAAGTGGTCCTCAAAAAGATCTTTAAAAGTCCAGAATTTTGTTTGATGGAACCTGCGGAAACAATGTTCTTAGTTTGCACTTTCGTTTTTGCCGTATTTTTCGGACTATAAGTCCCACCGGAGTATAAGTCGCATTTTTAGGGGAAATTTACTTGATAAAATCCAACACATAGAACAGATGTCATCTTGAAAGGCAATTTAATATAAAAATACAATAGAGAACAACATGCTGAATAAGTGTACAGTATGATAATGTTACATGATGCATGAACAACGAAATGCGAATATACTGTCCTAACCAGGACGCTCCGGCTCGGTCCTGGCTAAACAGCGAGCTAAACTCCCAAATGACGATGCTGGACGTCCGTATAATTCGCTGACTTAATTTTGGCCGTCGTTATGACGCCATCATTTGAAGAGTGAAACTAAAAATAGAAATAATACAAATCAATTTCCTCCTCGATACCAAACAGGTTCGCATCAACGTAAATAAATGATAATTAGCTGCTATAACAGCAATGACAGAAACGGTTAGCATGCGTTCGCTAGCATTAGCACATTGTTCAAACAGCCACACAACTGCCTTTAAGTGTCCGATCGCAGGTGGAAAACACACAACAACAGAAAAGATGATACACACAGGCGTTGCCTCTGTAGATATTTTACAAGCATAAACAATGAACGTAGGTCTGCAGCCGTGTTTCTCTCTCACTCTCTCTCTCGCCCACTCGCTCAGACGCTGCGTAGCTGTCCATCTTCTTCTGGCGTGTGATCGCTCTTCTTCGCATAAACTAGTGCGAGTGTGACCCCACTTGGGCGTGAAAGCGCCACAGACTAAAAGCATGCATTTCAATATCAAAAAGTCAATAAAACTATCGAACGCACATTGCCAAAGGCAGAACGGGAACGTGGCCATAGCTATTAAGGGTTATTCAGATAACTATAGCATAAAGAACATGCTAACAAGTTTACCAAACCATCAGTGTCACTCCAAAACACCAAAATAACATGTGTAATGATATCATAATGTGTTAATAATTTCACACATTAGTCGCTCCTGAGTATAAGTCGCACCCCAGCCAAAATATGAAAAAAAAAAAACTGCGATTTATAGTCCGAAAAATACGTTTTTTTTTTTTTTTAATGAGTAGGTTTTTTTTTTTTTTTTTTTTTTTTACTTTGGCGCCATCTGTTGGAATATTGGTGCTATTCTTGTACAGTCATTGAAAGTTATTCCATCTCAGTTTCTTTCGTATCAAGATTTTTTTTTGTATTTTGAGCCGAGTGTTACACGTAAATTGCTTAATTCGTTCCAAGCACTACCTAAACGCCACATTAAATTTTATAATCTGGGTAAAACCAGAATTAAACAAGCACATTTGAATCATTCAATATACCCAACTGTTAACGCATTCACTCCCAGCCATTTTCACCGGAGCAAGGCCCTTCGCTCCCGGCCATTTTACCGGATTTTGACTGATTTTGTAAGGCCCACACAAAATTCTGTTCTATTGCTATATAAACATGGAACCCACCAAAGGAAAGATGAGACTCTTCTTTCAGGAGGAAAAAAGTTAGTTCATATCTTTTTCCATTCTTTAGAAATCAGCATTAAAAAATATCTTGGTTTGAGCAATTTTGCAATTCCTGATGAAAAACAGAGAAATTGAGCTTTTTGTGAAAGCATACATTTCAAACATAACTTTGACTTTAACACAGGTATTTTTTGCTTTGTGACAGCCCAAACGTCTGAATAATGTTTTCCTTTTACAAAATAACATAAACAACAAGACAACTAGAGCTTTTGATTGCAAAGTAACAATTTATTTACGCATAACTGAACTATTGAACTGGGATATGACGCTGTTGTAAACTTTTCCCTCATTGCCGCCTGTCATAAAAATGGATTTTTTTTTGAGTCTTTCTTTTGTGGTGACCACTGATTTGTGGCAGAGTTCGCCTGGGGAACTTGTGTGGGGTTAAGGTTAGGGTTCCCGGGAGAGTACTGGTTTGGCCGTGCACCTTTCCGACTGAATCGCAGAACACTGGAGGGTGCGGGGGACGCGAGCGGCCGAGCACGGCAGCGCAAGCCCCGCTCGGTGAGCAGCACGGACTCAACGGCATTGTCCGCTGCACTGGTCGCCCCCGGTCGTTCTGCTCGGTCGTCTAGCGCCTGGCATCCTGGACATCCATTCGGTTGTCTTCTGCCCGTGGCCCGGCCGTTCGTTCCGTTGAATCGGGTTCCGGGTCTTACCAAATGCGCTACTGCACTCCAGTGGTCAGTTTTATTGCTTTAAAATTTATTTTCAGCATTGTGCTTTGGAGCCAAGTTGCATCAGAACCTAGAGATGTCTCTTGTGAAAAAAATGTAAAAGATGTATAAATAAGTCTTTGGGACACTGAAACAATTAAAAATAGAATGTATTTATACGTTTTTGTGAGCAAATGAGACTGTGCCTATCACCTATCTCACTCTTTGTGAGACAAAAACGCGAGGAGTGCACTTATGGTTAAAGCATTGAGCCCCCTAGAAGAACAGCAAAGCCACTGTCGCGCCTATGCATGTCATCATACTGCGACACCAAAACTGAAACTTCATCAACTATAGGCCAAGAGGGAGCAGAATTTCCTTACTGTAGCATGATGGGAAAAATTCTGGCCAGTAGGAGAGAAGAATCCTGTTACTGATGCATGATGGGAAAGAATGACCAATAGGGCAGCAAGATCTTATAGGGTAACTTTTAAAAACAGGAAGTGCATAAATCTTTTACAGTACGTAGTAACTTCATTGTTTTGAATATTTTTCCGTAATATGAAGCAAAAAATACATTGTCATCAAACGTTTCATAATCTGAATATATTGTATACAAAGCGTTCGTATGTCGAGGTACCACTGTAGTTAAGATTTGCAGCTATGTTTTTAACGTGTGTGTAGTCCCTGGGTTTTGAAGTACTCGATGACCTTAGGAAGCCGGAGTCTCCAGTGTTTTTTTTGTTGTTGTTGCATAAACAGTACCTTATTATACCTCACAGTACAGTATCTTATTTTTTACTTCACTTTATTAATGTGATGTGTTTTGTCTTCACTAAACATGAAGTTGTTCAGCTTGACAGACAGCAAACAAGGCAATTGTGCTTTTTGAAGCTTTTTACTTCCTTCACTTTTGGCAATTTGTAAAGCTGTAGCACACATGTAGACTTATGTTCAAAACGACACACATTTTAACAATAAAACGCTTGTTCAAACAGCTGGTGTTCAAACATCCATCAGGTCTGATCAATATGTACATTTAGTCGATTAAATTAGCCTAATTTGCCTAACAAAGGTCCGCTAGCTTAAGGGGCAGTTTACATGGCGACACAAAGACGCAATGACTGAGTAGCGGACTCGCCTCGCGTGCATATGGTGTCGGCGAAGACGAAAAATTCTGAATCCTGCCTCTAAAGTGGAAGAATCCGATTGCGGGGGGTTGAGGGGGACTTCCTCGGCATGCATATCAAAGGCTCCTGTGGTGCGAGACCTCGCCGTTAGCGTCAGCACTCGTACACGTCACATTGGGCGTGCGCAGCGATGCTACTAAACATTAAAAACGGCAAATATTGCGGAATGTCGGCTTTAATTTACTGTTTTAATCATATTTTTAAGTTAAATATGTTGAATGTTTCAATTTTTGTGCCTTTTTGAACAAAAGAAAAATGACATTGCTTCGAGTGGGCGGGCATATTTTTTTCCGGGCTGAGGGAGCTTGGTGGGGTCAAAGTGCATCATTCTCTGTCGCCCTGTAAATCTGCACTGCCCCCTAGGGCCTGGCATGAATACTACTTCGTTTTAATGCGGAATTGTGACATTGTTCAAATGGAGACGCGAATGCAAATGCAAATTTGAAATTTTTCGTAGTCTCGGAGAGTCACCATGTAAACGACCCCCAAATGCTACAAATTCTAATGTATTTACAATTCTCATGCAAAATCGCTCACACGTAAGTCCACAAACTGTAGATGTAAACTTAATTACAAATGCATACACAAACATATATTGGCTGAAAGAACTTACAGCCTTACGTATGCCAAACCAGAGTGCAGCTATCCTTTATCCATGTCAGATGTCTGCTTCTCAGTCATACAAGGCGACAGTCCAGTCAGACCCAACGCTGCCACCAGAGGGCAGTGTATCCTCATCATTAAACAAAATACAATACTTTTGGACTTTTTGGAGAGTTATTTTCAGGTACTTAAAGGGTTAATTCCAATTTATGTGGATAGTCAGGTTACATCGCCAGCATAGGAACGTAACGTAACTTGTTCGTAACCAGACGACTACCTGTATTAATTAGTGCAAGCCCAGGTATATGCGTAGTATTCACAGAATATGTTGTAGTACTTATTCAAATGTTAAAAACACATTAAAAACAGCCATTCATGTTCCTGTATTTTTCCTTAGGTTATTTTAGACCTAAAAGGTTCCGACTTTAGCTATACCTATCAGACGCCTCCGGCCTCTCCCAGCAACACGCTGTCCAGGAAGAGCAGTATCAGCAGGTAAATTATGCGGCAAATTCATTTTATACTGCTTTTTTTGTATCCTTTAATACTCAGAATCCTTTTATTTATTTTTACTAGTTACCAGTCCGGATCAGTGCGGCACGTGCCATCCTTGGACTCCATCAGCTGTGCTGTGGATGGAGTGCACATCCAGGTAAAATCTTTGCATCTTTGCTTTGTAGATGCATATTTCTTTAAATTAAGTCAACAGGAGAGATCCTTGATGAAACTGGATGGGCGAGTTGCCAATTTTTGCCCGCAAGTAGTTGGAGTTTCCATTAGTTTAACGGTCTTTTAAATCGTTTCCTGTAAAGGGAACGGAAGAAGTGTATAACCCTTCAAAATAAAAGCTCCAAAAAGGACACGCTGCTTCTCCTGTGTGTATAATAGCAGCGCTCCTCCCGGTATCTCCTCATCGGCTGCGATGAAAGCGGCCGCTCGCTCAGCGAAGGCAGCTCCCCCTGTCGCCCGAGCGGCCGGCCGGGCTGCCGCGGTCGCTACGGTTACACCGCTGGCCACGGTCAGCGCCCGGCGTTGGGCCGCCGCGTCAGCCGCCGGGATTTGACCACCGTGAGACGCACTAAGTTCCTCCACTTTTCGTTGTTTGGTGCATTGTGGTAGCTCATCGCATCCCCCGCCTTCAGTGCTGTTGAGTTCCTCGTGGTTCCATGCAGTTTGTGTCATTTATTTCCATGTTCAAATGGCAATCAAATACAGAAATGGGAAAATCCGGTCACCAGACTTCAGTAATTCTATTCTAGTGGTGTCTTGAGTTTCATGACGACACTAAACTCAACTCACTGATACTCAACCAATTGAACATTAAATTCGCCATTAGTCCTTTGGCCTATTTTTCCATTAACCATAAATTTCGTACTGTAGAGCACAGCTGACTATAAGTCGCACCACCCAAATCTGATCAAAATTTGAAAAGAAATACAAATAGACCACACCTGACTGTAAGCCTGAAGTGCCCATGTTAAACTATGGGATATATTTTTTAAAAAGCAAGAATTTACGCGGGATGATTGGATGATAAAAAAATATATATTATTAACCAAATGAGCGTCATCGATATGATAAGTACGATATGACCCAGTCCCATTCATAGTCAGTGTTCAAAGTCAGTTTGAAACCATGAAGTTACTTCACTGTGTGGGAGAGGGGACTAAATTAATTTGCAGCATCCTAGAATCCTCTTAAAATACCCACAGTGCTTGATGAACTCGTGGCTAAATGCTTTCAGCGCTAGCCTTAGCATTGCAGCTATTTTGTAGCATGATGTAGTATGTATGTGTTTGTATAAATTTTTTAATCTAATAACTCATACCTAGTCTTTACCTGTTCTTCTGTAATGGCACTATACAATACAATATATACAGTGGGGAGAACAAGTATTTGATACACTGCCGATTTTGCTTGTTTTCCCACTTGCAAAGCATGTAGTCTGTAATTTGTGTCATAAGTTCTCTTAAACTGTGAGGGACGGACTCTAATACAAAAAAAAAAAAAAACTGAAAATCACGTTGTATGATTTTTAAATAATAAATTTGCATTTAACTGCATGAAATAAGTATTTGATACATCACAAAAATCGAACTTAATATTTGGTACGGAAACCTTTGTTTGCTATTACAGATACCAAACGTTTCCTGTAGTCCTTGACAAGGTTTGCACACACTGCAGCAGGGATTTTGGCCCACTCCTCCATGCAGATCTTCTCCAGACCCTTCAGGTTTCGGGGCTGCAACACGGACTTTCAGCTCCC
The DNA here is from genome assembly GCF_030265065.1 of Corythoichthys intestinalis. Classification (NCBI taxonomy): domain Eukaryota; kingdom Metazoa; phylum Chordata; class Actinopteri; order Syngnathiformes; family Syngnathidae; genus Corythoichthys; species Corythoichthys intestinalis. Next base: position 50,330,628 of record NC_080403.1, read on the forward strand.
TCCATAGATTTTCTATCGGGTTCAGATCTGGTGACTGGCTAGGCCACTCCAGGACCTTATGATGCTTCTTACTGTGTGCTTTGGGTCGTTGTCATGCTGGAAGACCCAGCCACGACCCATCTTCAGGGCTCTCACTGAAGGAAGGAGGTTGTCAGCCAAGTAAGCCTGTCGCAATATGCAATAATTCCATTTATCGTGCGGTATATAAAAATGAAGACGGTAATTTTCCCGCTGCGATTTATCGCCTCGCGCGCACGTGTGTGTACGCACTTGCGGCAGATGTGTGGCAGACGTACTTGACAGCGCTTTTTAAAGTTCAGCTTCCTTGTTGCCAACTACGCAACATGCTGGGACGAGGACTCACTCTGTTTTATTGACTTCTGGGTATGTTCGTTTTATATATTTGAGTTTGAGTGACCGTCATTCAATGGAGGGAGGCAGGGCTGAGTGCACTGTTGGCGCACAGCAATGAGTGAGCGGAGTGAAGAAGAGGACGAACCAGTCAGCAAAATGTTTCTGGAGGTTGTTTCAACAAAGATGGCCGACAGAAAAAATCTACATGCTAATTTGAAAAACTATCACCCTCTCCAGTTTTCACTGCTTAGTCGGAAAACTGCATCGCAACAAGCGGCGCCTCCTTGTCACGTTAATTGACAATTAGAGGTGTTCGCCTGATGTGAGAAATACAGACGACACCGCGCAAAATAGGTTCCCTCACGGAAAGTGAAATCTGATACATTGCTGAAGAAATGAGACCGTTTAACCTCTGTTTAGTGTTATTTGATACCTTTTGTTACTGCAACTTAGTCTATTTTTCTCTGTTGTTGTTCAAGTGAAATTACTGTTACTGCAACTTTATACATATGTGCCTAAATGCTTCAGTTATTTAGTGCAATCTTATTTTTTCTTGAAAAACGACATTTTATTTATTATGTGTTTCTGTGCGGTATTAATGTTGTATTTTACTTGAAAGAGGCATGGTCTATTGTTTTTAGTTGTGATTTCTTAAAAGGTATTATTGAATTTAAAAGAAAACATTTATTGCGTTTAAATGGGTGTTGTTGGTCTATAAATATATACTGTATTCTCACTGCGTTATTGTAAATCGGTAATTTTTTTTGGGGGGGGGGCGCAATACTATCACATATCGCAATAATTTATGAGATAATTTATCGCCCACTAAAAATTTTTATCGCGACAGGCCTACTGCCAAGATCTGGCGATGCATAGCCCCATCCATCCTCCCCTCAATACAGTGCAGTTGTCCTGTACCCTTGGCAGAGAAGCAGCCCCAAAAAATGATGTTTCCTCCTCCATGTTTCACGGTTGGGATGGTGTTCTTGGGATTGTACTCATTTTCCTCCAAACACGACGAACCGAGTTTAGACCAAAAAGTTCAATTTTGGTCTCATCCGACCACATGGCCTTCTCCCATTGCTCCTCTGAATCATCCAGATGGTCAGTGGCAAACTTCAGACGTGTCTGGACATGCACTGGCTTCAGCAGCGGGACCTTGCGTGCGCTGTAGGATTTTAATCCATGACGGCGTAATGTGTTTCCGATGGTTTTCTTGGAGACTGTGGTTCCAGCTCTCTTCAGGTCATTGACCAGGTCCTGCTGTGTAGTTCTGGGCTGATCCCTCACCTTCCTCATGATCAGTGATGCCCCACGAGGTGAGATCTTGCATGGAGCCCCAGAACGAGGCAGATTGACCGTCAACTTGAACTTCTTCCATTTTCTAATAATCGCTGCAACAGTTGTTACCTTCTCACCAAGCTGCTTGCTTATTTTCCTGTAGCCCATCCCAGCCTTGTGCAGGTCTATTATTTTATCCCTGATGTCCTTACACAGCTCTTTGGTATTGGCCATTGTGGAGAGATTGGAGTTTGTTTGTTTGAGCATGTGAACAGGTGTCTTTTATACAGGTAACAAGTTCAAACAGGTGCATTTACTTCCGGTAATGAGTGGAGAACAGGAGGGGTTCTTAAAAAAGAACTAAGAGATGAAATATTTACAAGTTGGTAATGTATCAAATACTTATTTCATGCAGTTAAATACAAATTTAGTATTTAAAAATTATACAATGTGATTTTCTGGATTTTTGTATTAGATTCCGTCCCTCACAGTTGAAGAGAACTTATGATACAAATTACAGACCTCTACATGGCTTGCAAGTGGGAAAACCAGCAAAATCGGCAGTGTATCAAATACTTGTTCTCCCCACTGTACAGTCCACTACTGGATGGAGCCTTCCTGGCGACCACTGTTGTTTTTGGCAGCCCTTTTAATTTTTGTCTTAGTCTTTTGGACAAAAATACTTATTAGTCTTAGTCATATTTTAGTCATTTCAAAATGTGTTGGTCTTCGTCTAGTTGGAGTTGACGACTCTCATTCAAATTACTACTCAAATTATATTTCGTCTGTAAAATTCAAAAGTTTTAGTCCAGAAATAAAGGTTTCCAACCATTTCGAATGAACATAGACGAGCACATATTGTAGCATCTACAAGGACAATGCCAACTCGGTGAGGATAATACACAGAAGGACAAGCAGTACATAATTTTCAATTAAACCCATTTAGAAGTCACAAACAATGTTAAAATAAAAAAAAGTTGTTTAAGAGGATGATGCTCGCCACGGTAAAGTTGATGCTAATGCTAACACAAATGCTATGCTAACACGATGAGTTACATTCAGTTTGTGACGATCACTCTGCACATACCTTTAAAGACTTAAGCAACATTGCATATTCTCTCTTGCCACAATAAGAAAACACATCTTACAATAATGTTTCCAAACAAGCAAGATGGAGCGCAGACGAAGTTGAAACACATCCTAAGCTGGGAGGGAGCGGCGCAGCACATCCCACATAAGTTACACGACCCAAACACTGATGTACTCTACGTACAGAATGAAAATGTCACGCATTGTGAACATATGACAAAAACTATGTCGCATTTTGGTCTCATCAGACGAAAACTGGGGTTCATCTCGTTGTGTTTTCGTCGCCCAGGCTACATTTTTAGCTCGTCGTCTTCATGGAAAAAATTCAACTAAATATTTTTGTCATTTTTGACAAAATCAACACTGCTGGCAACAAAATCCTTTGAGCGGATCACGAACTCTGCTAGCTAATGCTAGCATAGCAGTTTTGTCGTAGCAAACTGGATATCCTTTTTGTTTAAATATGTCTAACCACCCGTGGTTAGCCGTGAATAGGAACATAAAAAAGATAAAATACCTGGGTTGTGCCTCATACGGTATAGAAAACAAATGAGGATCTGCATTTAATGCATTTAAAACTAATTTTAAATATCTGAGCTTAGCTTCAAATGGTAAAATGAGTTAGTGCAACAAAAGAACAATTGGCTAACTTACATAGCAAAAGTCCGCTAGCTTAAATGCTATAAAATGCTAACGTTTATTTTGTTTACAATGCTCTTAACTAATGGTTCAAACACATTCCCACAAAAAATGTCTACATATACCTATTAGTGCTGCAACGATTAATCGATTAACTCGAGTATATGATTAGAAAAGAATATTTGAATTAAATTTCGTTGCTTCGAATATTCGTTTAATTAAAGTAGCATTTTAATGGTTTATTTTCAAAGTGTTTGCAGTTACCAACATTTAGTTTTATTGGTAAGGGTGGATTCACTGCCCTCTAGTCAGTCATTTCAAATGGCTGAATCCAACTATTATAGGTATTTTTAGCTGTTTTTTGTGGGAATATGTGTTTAAACCATTTGTTAAGAGCTTTTAAACAAAAAAATGTTAGCATTTTATAGCATCTAAGCTAGCGGACTTTTGCCATGTAAGTTAGCCAATTGTTCTTTTGTTGTATATGGATCATATATATATATATATATATTTTTTTATACCTTTTGAGGTTCAGCTCAGGTATTTTAATTATTCATTTTCCTTATTTGATTACTCGATTATTCGAACTAACTAGTTCATCGATTAATCGAATACTAAAATAATCGATAGCTGCAGCCCTAATACCTATAAACTAAATTACGAACAGGGAGCAGTTGGATTCAGCCATGTGAAATTAGTTATTTCATGTTCACTGTTGCCACTAGAGGGGAGTGTATCCTCCTAAATCAATACAACTAAATGCAAACACTTTCAAAACAAACCATGACAACGCCACTTTAATGAAACAAATACTCGAAGCAGCAAAATTTAATTCGAATCCTTCTAATCGAATTACTCAAGTTAATCAATTAATCGTTGCAGCACTAAATGGAACAGTAGTGTTACTAAGTAGAGTCTTTGAGTGCATCCAAAGTGGCTGCCAAGAAACATGAATGAAATAAAACAAGAAAAAAAGATGCTAGTTGGCCCGTAAAAATCTATAAATTAGCAGTTTCAAGCCACAGGGTTCAAAAATAGGAAAACAACCTTGCTGCTTATAGTCTGAAAAATAAGAAATTTGCTGTCGTCCATTCCATTTTGAGTGAGAGGGTTGGCAGTGATCTTTCGCAATCATCCAGTTCAAATTCTACAAAGCGATGCTACTAGCATAACCGCCATCCATTTTGGCTTCTGTTCCCTTGTTGGCGTCATTCCTTCATTGTTGTTTTATTGTGCTTATCGTTGGCTGGTCAAACTGATTCGATTTTGTGTGTTTGTGACAGGATACCATGGGCTCCACCAATCAGCTGGCTTCTACCGGCACAAGCGGCGAGAACGGCCTCCTGGCGCCGCCACACAACGCCTACACGCAGCACGGCGAGAGGGCCCGCGCCATGTCAGCGTCCAGCAAATCGTGTTCCGCTCGCGATCAGTTGGCCCTGACTTTAGGGGCGCTGACGTCAGACGCGCCGCGCAGCAGCCGTGACTCGCTGCACTGCTCCAGCGGATACAGCACGCAGACTACCACGCCGTCCTGCTCCGAGGACACCATCCACACACACGGTCAGAACTAGCACTCGGGTGTTTTGTTCAACTTAGTCTTCAGCGTTTGTCTGGTCATCTCTTCGTCATCTGTTTTGTTTCTTTGCTTAAAATCCTCCTTCCTTCTTTTCCAGCTGTAAGAAGAGAGCCTCCCCTCTATGGTAGGTCTCTGACTGTCCTCCCTTTCCCTCTTACTTATCATGCTTGCATCCCCCCTTTACTTCATCTTGCTTGTACTACTCACATGAGTTGAAGTTCTCTGCCGTAATGATGGAAATCAGTCAGCAGAGGGGCTTGTGGGTGGTAATGCGTGGGTGAAAGGGGGCCTATGATTCATTTCACAAGCATTAGTGATTGGTACAGTTAGACATAGGCTTTTCATTATCGGTTTCGGGCCAACATGCACGTTGCCTTCAAAGTGAATGAATGTAGAAGCCTTCTGCCTTCGTACAAGGCAGGTCACAGCAATTAGGCGTATTGACCATTAGATGTCTCCAAATTGAGATGCTTGAAATTTTGTTAAGTAAGCATTATCATTATTAAAGCATCCAGTAGGGCATCACAATATAATTAGGCCCGCATATATCAGTATCTGTTTGAAATCAGTTTCAGATTTTTGGAGTTGGACCATATCGGGATATCAGTTATAAGTTAAAAAGTCATTGTCGGGCAACTCTAGTTACAGTTGTTGAATCCGCTCTTGTCATGTTTTTGATTTAGAGCACAACAAACCATTTCATAACCCAATACATACCACTTCACATGGCTACCTAAGGCCGTAATGAATAAAATACAGGTAGTCCCCGGATTACGATGTACTCGATTTATGTGATTTCAACTTTACGTCGCCAGAGTCTCGTCCGCCGTTGAGTCTCCAGTAGTTTTTTTTTTTTTTTTTTTTTTTTTTTTTTGCATAAACAGTTGAGGCATGTTTTATTTATTTATTTTGCATAAACAGTAGAGGCGTGCGAAATTTCCGATTCTTAGATTATTCGCGATTCGGCCGTGGAAGATTCGAGACTGATTCACAAACATCCAAATCCCGATTATTGAATTATACCAGGTAAACGGAAATAAAACACAGTCAGCGCGGTCATCGGGACGCAATGAGGAACGGACCGAGAGTAAATATCATGTTCAACTCATGCCACTAGATTAAAAAAAAAAAAAAATAATAATAATACCTGACTGTGACCATCAGCCGCTACAAACAGCGCCCAGCTGCTAGTTGCTACAAACCTACGGCAACATACGGCTATGGTAGATATCACGTATATCTAGAACTAGATGTGAAATGACAGACGACAGCCACGTTAGAACATGTACAGAGAACTAGATGCGAAATGACACTTTTATGCGCTAGTAAACAGGCACCATCTTAAAGCAGTGGACTTCACTAGAAGGCTCTGTTGTAGCGAACCTTATTACTTTTTATCTAAAATAAACCCTAAATTGGCTAAATCTTTACTTGAATCCATCTTTAAATGATGAAACAGTTTTAAAACTCTCAAATGTCGGAAGTAGACAGAAGGGAAATAAAATACAGGTAGTCACCGGGATACGATGTACTCGACTTACGTGATTTCAACTTTACGACGCCGGAGTCTCGTCCGCCGTTGAGTTTCCAGTATTTTTTTTTTTTTTGTATTTTTTTTTTTTTTTGCATAAACAGTAGAGGCGTGCGAAATTTCCGATTCTTAGATTATTCGCGATTTGGCCGTGGGAGATTCGAGAAAGATTCACAAACATCCAAATTCCGATTATTGAATTATACCAGGTAAACGGAAATAAAACACAGTCAGCGCGGTCATCGGGACGCAATGAGGAACGGACCGAGAGTAAATATCATGTTCAACTCATGCCGCTAGATTAAAAAATAATAATAATAATACCTGATTGTGACCATTAGCCGCTACAAACAGCGCCCAGCTGCTAGTTGCTACAAACCTACGGCAACATACGGCTATGGTAGATATCACATATATCTAGAACTAGATGTGAAATGACAGACGACAGGCACGTTAGAACATGTACCAAGAACTAGATGCGAAATGACACTTTCCTGCGCTAGTAAACAGGTGCCATCTTAAAGCAGTGGACTTCTTTAGAAGGCTCTGTTGTAGCGAACCTTATTACTTTTTATCTAAAATAAACCCTAAATTGGCTAAATCTTGACTTGAATCCATCTTTAAATGATGAAACAGTTTTAAAACTCTCAAATGTCGGAAGTAGACAGAGGGGAAATTATGGAATAACAGGAGCATTTTAACAACTATAACGGTTGATTCACAACATTAAATTAATTGAATGTAGTTTAAAGCTGCTGATACAGAATGGGGATTTGAGTATTTTATTTGCCGTTTTCAACTTGATACTAAAATAGTAGTTTGGTTTAGCCTGAGAGGATTTTTGAACAATTTTGGAACTAATGTACAAAAAATTAAAAGCGGGTGGGGGTGCATCAATAATCGATTTATAATCGAATCGGAGCGTCTGAATCATAAATGAATCGCTAAGCGCCCAAAGATTCCCATGTCTGATAAACAGTAACTTATTGTACCTCACAGTATCTTACTTTTTACTTTATTAATATGACTTGTTCTGTCCTCATTAAACATGAAGTTGTTCATCTTTACAGACAGTAAAAAAGGCATTTGTGCTTTTTGAAGCTTTTTACTTCACTTTTGACCATTTGTAAAGCTGTAACCCACATATGTACACTTATGTTCAAAACGACAAGCATTTTTACAATAAAACAGTTGACACAAAACAATTGGTGTTCCAATGTCCGTCTACTCTGATCAATATGTAAATTAGGTAGATTAAATAATTACTAATTTGCCCAACCAAAGGCTGCTATGATCACTTCCCAGTTCTTATTTTTGTCAATGGCCTTGGAGATGGACTAGGCTAGATTGAAAGACAGGGCTAGATTGCGGTTTCATTTGTAATTTTTTTTTTTGGGCTACCCATTTTCAATGATTCACAAAAACTGCACAAGTTATTAAAGTATTGTTATTGAAATACATTTACACAGAAAACATCATAAATGAAGTAAATCGAACAGTAAAATTATTCAGGAATTAAGTCACTTTAAAAAACTTGCCATCAATGTCATCACTCACATGTGTCTTTTGTCCTTTTCTAGTCGACTACGAGTCCATTTCCCTCCACGGGGAGGGTGACTCGGTCTCCCTGCACCACCTGTCGCACGGCGCCAGCGGCACCGGCCAGTCGGAATTCGACAAGTCCTCCACCATCCCGAGGAACTCTGATCTGGGCTATCAGTATCGCAAGTTCGCCCAGTCCAAGCGACCCGCCTCCACCGTCAGCCTGCTGGCCGACTCGGACCTGGCGGGCGCCTCACACACTGCCACCATCAGACGCAAGCCCTCCACCAAGCCGGTGTACCGCAGGGGCACCATCAGCGGGGGCGTGCCTATCCCCATCTCCACCCCGCAGGTCCCCACCACACCGGGGAGCGATGAAAACGTCTTCAACGCACCTTCCGGTGGAGGCTTGTCTTACAACAAGCATTATACTTCCACGCAGAGCCTCAGTGCCCTGCCGCCTTCCTCCAACTCGTCGTCCTCTCACTCGCCGTACTACCAGCTGGTGCCCGGCCAGATGCCCATCCCGGTGCCCGTGCCCACCGTTCCGCCAAAAGCGGGCATCGTTGCCAAGCAGCAGCCCAACCACCAGATGCAGACTTCGCAGTTTAACCACGAGCCACAGAAACAAAACCGAATTTACAACCAACCCCAGAACCAGATCCAAAACCGAATCCAACCCCACTTCCAAAACCAGCAGCTTAAACACAATCTCATCCACCAGCAGAGGGTCCAACAGAGGGCGTCCAATGCCCAGCAGGAGAACTCCATCCCGGGTTACGACCCCGACGATCTCCCCCCACCGCCCTCCGACCAGGACCAGGAAGTGGCGACACAAGCTCGCGGGGAAAGGGACATGCTGAACCTAATCAGAGGCGTGAAGCTCAGACGGACCCTAACCAATGATCGCTCCGCCCCCTTCCTTCCCCCGCCAACCAATCACAACTGAGCGGTCATCTTCATTTCGCTTCGTGCTGTGCGCATTTTTGTTGGTGTGCGTTTTCAAACCATTTTGCCTCTTGTTCCGCTTATTGGTTCAGTTTTTAAACGTGAATCAAAAAGTTTGTTAGTTGCGTTTGACAAACGGTGGAAAATTCACGGAAATTTCCGGAATATTTTTGGTCAATCGGCAGTTTTCTTTTGCTCTCGCAAAGCTCGCTCGTAGTGCAAATTTTTGCCTCTCATTACAAAGAGGAAAAAAAAGAAAATTACTGGTGTACGCTTAGCCCTTTTTTATGCTGATTTTCATGACTGGAATTAACAGTGACTGAACTTGATGTTGAGAAAATGAGCGGAGTTGGCATTTTTGAGCTTGAAATCCTGAAGAGTTGAGCTGTTTTATTTTGTTTTTTTATTTTTATTTTTAAATAGTAGTTTTTATTTGTAAACGTCATAGCAGGCTATGAGGAGAAAAGTTGAGAAAAAAAAAAAAGGGTCCTCTTGCTGTACTCGGTTTGCCCACACGATGGCGCACTTAGCTTTCAGGTTACGTTCAGGTTTTTTCCAAGTCCAATTGATGCAAAATTTTAGTTCATCTGAAGTTTCTGATTTTGAAGTTGGGCTGGATTGAATACTCTCCGTTGCTGTTGGACGTTTTTCGCCACATTTAGGGCTAGGCTGGCTTTCTCTCGTGTTATGTGGTTGGATATATTCCTTATCGAATGTCTGTACGCACACAATTAAGCATATTGTATTTTTCTGCAATGGGCCACCGTAGCCGCCGTCTTATTTTTGTAGAAGCGTGTTGGAACGTCCCGGCACAAACCAACAGAATGTACGTTTACTTTTCTGTTCATCCTCCAAATGCTGTCACGCCGCTCGCGTGTGGAGTCATCGAATTGTTCAGAATTATATTGACATCTCTCGTCAAAAAAAGTTCTGCTTGTTGTGTGTTTTTTTTTTTCTGATTTGTTGATTTGTAAAAGTTTGGAGGTAGAAGACTGCTTCAGAATTGAACGTCGAGTTTTACTTGATTGTTTAAAATAGTTTAGAATGTTAAAAAAGTGTTTAAATTGAAAGACATTCTATTTCAATAAAAGTTCATTGAAAGAGAATATCTTGGAATGTTAAAGGAGTAAGATTATTCATGATGTGTAATAATAATCATAATGATATTGACGGGACGCAGGGCCTGCATTGTTGGCGTGGCCGTCAAAGCTGGCTGAATGGAATCACAAAGAGCTTTTTTCGTTGAAAATTCTTGTGAATAAATGCTTAAATCCCTCAAATTATTTATAGGTTTGGACATAAAGCAGTCTCGATTTTTGGTTGAAAGCAAAAAAAAAAACGTGCAGGTAGCATTTATTTTACGTAAATATTGTGAACTATGAGGCTAGTCTGTAAGGAAATTGGTGGCCGCCATGTGAACAGATTTTTCGGTGAAAATTCTTGTGAATAAGTGCTTAAATCCCCGAATTCCTTATAGATATGGATGTAAAACGGTCTCGATTTTTGGTTAAAAGCAACAACAACAAAAAACTGCTGGTAGCATTTATTTTACGTAAATATTGCGAACTATGAGGCTAGTTTGTAAGGAAATTGGCGGCTGCCATATGTAAACAGAGGTTTTCCGGTGAAAATTCTAGTGAATAAATGCTTAAATCCCTGAGTTCTTTACAGATATGGACGTAAAACGGTCTCGATTCTTGGTTAAAAGCCTAATAACTGTGCAGGTAGGATTTATTTTACGTACATTTTGCAAACTATGAGGCTAGTCTGTAAGGAAATTAGCGGCCGGCGTATGCAAACAAAGAGCCTTTTCCGTTGAAAATTCTTGTGAATAAATGCTTAAATCCCTGAATTCTTTATAGACAATGGATGTAAAACAGTCTCGATTCTTGGTTAAAAGCAAAAAAACTGGCAGTTTGCATTCATTTTACGTAAATATGTCAGAGTGATGCTAGTCTGTAGCGGTTAATTTCTCCCACTGATTTTTTTCACATTTCAAAATGCATGCATGGTACGGAAAATATAATGATTAGCTTGAATCGTCGAACAAATTGCGCCTGAGACAATCCTTCCTGTTTGTATGCGGTACAGCTTTCGTACTTTTTCAACCTAAATCCGACATTGAATCGCTGCATGTGTCGCTGGGATGGTCTGCGAATAACTGAAGCGGATTGTGGGATGGCCCCCTGCTTGAAGGCGTTGCGCAGTGGCTGGTTGATGTGACCCGTCAATACAATTAGGAAGTCTATAAATGAGTTTCCATTAATAAATCAGTCGTGCTAATCAAACAAAGAAAAAAATACCTCCGTTTAAAAAAAGTCAAATGTATACAGTTCTTACATACGGAGCCCCAGACATGACATGAATGGGGGGGGGGGGGTTAACTGGTGTGCCCGAGCTACTACTTCGTGCAAACGAGCTACTACATACAGTGGGGCAAATAAGTATTTAGTCAACCACCAATTGTGCAAGCTCTCGTACTTGAAAAGATTAGAGAGGCCTGTAATTGTCAACATGGGTAAACCTCAACTATGAGAGACAGAATGTGGGAAAAAAAACATTAAATCTCATTGTTTGATTTTTAAAGAATTTATCTCCAAATTAGAGTGGAAAATAAGTATTTGGTCACCTACAAACAAGCAAGATTTCTGGCTGTCAAAGAGGTCTAACTTCTTCTAACGAGGTCTAACGAGGCTCCACTCGTTACCTGTAATAATGGCACCTTTTTTAACTTATTATAGGTATAAAAGACTGTTCACCACCTCTGTCAGTCAAACTCCAAACTCCACTATGGCCAAGACCAAAGAGCTGTCAAAGGACACCGGAGACAAAATTGTAGACCTGCACCAGGCTGGGAAGAATGAATCTGCAATAGGTAAAACGCTTGGTGTAAAGAAATCAACTGTGGGAGCAATTATTAGAAAATGGAGGACATACAAGACCACTGATAATCTCCCTCGATCTGGGGCTCCATGCAAGATCTCACCCCGTGGCGTCAAAATGATAACAAGAACGGTGAGCAAAAATCCCAGGACCACACAGGGGGACCTAGTGAATGACCTACAGAGAGCTGGGACCACAGTAACAAAGGTTACTATCAGTAACACAATGCGCCGCCAGGGACTCAAATCCTGCACTGCCAGACGTGTCCCCCTGCTGAAGACAGTACACATTCAGGCCCGTCTGCGGTTTGCTAGAGAGCATTTTAATGATCCAGAAGAGGACTGGGAGAATGTGTTATGGTCAGATGAAACCAAAATAGAACTTTATGTTAGAAACACAGGTTCTTGTGTTTGGAGGAGAAAGAATACTGAATTTCATCCGAACACCATACCCACTGTGAAGCATGGGGGTGGAAACATCATGCTTTGGGGCTGTTTTTCTGCAAAGGGACCAGGACGACTGATCTCTGCAAAGGAAAGAATGAATGGGGCCATGTATCAAGAGATTTTGAGTGAAAATCTCCTTCCATCAACAAGAGCATTGAAGATGAGACGTGGCTGGGTCTTTCAGCATGACGTTGATCCCAAACACACAGCCAGGGCAACAAAGGAGTGGCTTCGTAAGAAGCATTTCAAGGTCCTGGAGTGGCCTAGCCAGTCTCCAGATCTCAACCCCATAGAAAATCTGTGGAGGGAGTTGAAAGTTCGTGTTGCCTAACGACAGCCCCAAAAGATCATTGCTTTAGAGGAGATGTGCTTGGAGGAATGGGCCAAAATACCAGCAACAGTGTGTGAAAAGCATGTGAAGAGTTACAGAAAACGTTTGGCAAATAAATTCTTTAAAAATCAAACAATTTGATTTTCTGTTTTTTTCCCCCCCACATTCTGTCTCTCATGGTTGAGGTTTACCCATGTTGACAATTACAGGCCTCTCTAATATTTTCAAGTGGGAGAACTTGCGCAATTAGTGGTTGACTAAATACTTATTTGCCCCACTGTACCTAGTTTTTTTTTCTTGATCACGGACAAAAGCTGAAAACATTTGAAAAACTACAGGAGCACTCAACTTCCGCCTAAGCAGCCAAATTCTAAACATTGCCATATTCGGTCGCGTGAACTTAGGCTACGTTCATACTACAGGTCTTAATGCACGAATCCGATTTTTTGTCAAATCCGTTTTTTTTGGCGTGCCCGTTCAGACTGACTTTGTCCATTGAGACCGTTCAAGTATTACGCATGTGCACTAATTCGGAGTCCAACACGCGCTGAGCATGAAGACCCGCATGCGCAGAAGCATCAAAACAAATGACACACGTCATCCATCATTCCAGGGATATCATATTTTGCTTTTCAAAAGGAGGACACAAATAACAGACATAAATAATCCCCGTTTAGGCTTATATTCAAAGTTTATATGGATCGATAGCATGCACGCACTGTCCCTGCATGTCACACACGTACGCGCAGTTTGCCCCGACTCTCGGCCGTGTAGGCAATGTTGAAATATTGCTCACTTGGAGCAGAGAGAAAACTGAGCATTCTCAGGTTTATCCTCAGCCCATTTTTATTTTTTATGACTGTTGTCAAGCCCAGCCCTTCCCCAAAAGCCGTGCTCACTGCAAGTTAGGCGCTAATAACGCACAGCGGCACCGCTACGGTAAGCGTCTCTCTCGCTATTTGATGACGTAATTGCTGCATGAAATCCGATTTGGGAGAGTGGACAGTACAGACCGCCGCAACAGTCTGGAAAAATGTGGCCCAGATCGGATTTGAACCACATACGAAAGTGACCCAGATCGGATTTGAAATGGTCCAGTTCTATGCGACTTGTCACGTTCAGACCGTCAAGTTAATGCCTCACTCGAGTCGGAAAAACATGAAAAAATCGGATTCGTGCATTAAGACCTGTAGTATGAACGTAGCCTTATTCTGCACAACTGTCGCGTACGTTTAAGAGCTCTTTTAATTGTCATCACTCTTTTCATATCACTTAAAATAAGCTGTTATCAAGTTATCACAAAATTCATTTTGTTTGGTAATAATCCTTTGATTCAAATTTTGGCAGTCTGACCTTTAACCTCATGACCCTTTTCATTGTACAAACATATCTTGCAAGTTTTGATCCCTTTTAATCCCTTTATCCTGCCTTCCGTCGGTTTCACCAACTGGCAGAGGTGAAAACGATTTTTCATCAGCATTCATTCACTGCCATTGACGGGGATCATTCGCTGCCAGGCTCTCCCAGTCACAATGAATTTGACACCTATCGCCGTCAATGGCAGCTATTGAGTTAAAAAGGTTGAAATTGCTATTTAATGATGAAACTCAATTTGCGGTCACACTAACCCTCCAACCTAACAAACAAGAGTCGACTTATTGATTCCCTCAAACGGTCAGTCGAGGACATTAAAGTCTCTAAAAATTGCGTCATACCCTGTGATGATTCCAAACGAAATCGTTTCCATCCAAGTTTGTATTAATAAAAAAAAAAGTGAAACGAGAGGAAATAAGTTTCCTCCCTTGTATTATTCCAATGAAAAGGCTTCCCTAATGTTGTGGCCTTTTCATAGAAAGCTGGGAGGCGTTTCCCCTTTGTCCACAACAACAACAACAGGTGGAATGACTCACCTCTACTTTTTGTTCTGCGTTGACTCACCTCTTCCCTCTCAGGTAACACACACTGACTCATCATCTGTCATTTCCCTTAAAATAGCATCCAATCCTCTCTAATGGATGTTCCGATGCACTTAGCAGGAGTCAACATAATCGCCTCATTGTTTTTTATACAACTGCTTCCCTTAGTTGATGCTATATAGCTTGATTAACCCACTTGCTGACAGTGAAATACAGTCCCTGACAAAAGTCTTGTCGCTTATCCATTTTGTAGAAACAATTGCTAATGACCTGACTTTTAATTACTCAATTGGTTTCAGAAATGGCTCATATGAAAGCTAAGACCCTCTCAAATGATGTTGAATGTACAAAAATATATTTGTTTCACTGAAATAAGATTTATCATTCAATGAAGACGTAAAGGTCAAATTTTGGCAAGACAAAAGTGTTGTCGCCTACAAAAAGTAGTGTGAAAATTGAACAAAAAATGTACTTCAAATACAAAAATATGTGATAACATAAGCAAATTAAGTAGTGGTGCTGTGAGATCCAAATTTAATATTTTGTATGACTTCCATGGACTTCGGCAACGATCATACAATTTATTGCTGAAGCCATCAGGAACATCAAAGAAAGCAGTCTTGCATGCCTCCCAGAGTTCATCAACAGTCTTGGGTTTCGTCTTCCATGCTTCCTCTTTCATCCTGTTCATATCTGGTGACTGGGCTGGTCAGTCCTGGGGAATCTTGATCACTTTTGTCTTGAGGAACTTTGAGGTAAAGATTGAAGTATGCAATGGAGCACCATCCTGCTGCAGAATTTGTCCCTTTTTATGGATAGGAATGTAAGAGGCAGCTAAGATTTGTTGATATTTCAGACTATTTATGTTGCCTTCCACCCTGTAGATCTCACGCACACCCCCATACTGGATGTAACCCCAGACCATGATTTTGCCACCACCAAACTTCACTGTTTTGTGGCAAAAAGGTGGATTTTTCAGATGAATCTTCCACTGAATTACACCACAGTCTCAGCAAATATTGCAGGAGACCTACTGGAGCCCACATGGATGCGAGATTCACTCAGAAAACAGTGAAGTTTGGTGGTGGTGGCAAGACAAGACGGATGTATACATTCAACATACTGAACATAAGTACTGTATTTGTTTTTTTATAACAATAAATCCACAAGTTGGCATTTAAACATTATAAACATTCTTTCTGTGAAAGGGATCCACGGATAGAAAGACTTGTAATTCTTAAAAGATAAATGTGAGTACAAGTTATCGTAATTTTGATAGTTTTTATATTGTGTAGGGCTGTCAAAATTATCGCGTTAACAGGCGGGTAGGCAGGTGGTGCGACTGAATTTATGGGTTTAAGCACAATGAGCACTGTGTGATTATTGACATCAACAATGGCGAGCTACCAGTTTATTTTTGATTGAAAATTTGACAAATTTTATTAAAACGAAAACATTAAGAGGGGTTTTAATATAACATTTCTATAACTTGTGCTAACATTTATCCTTTAAGAACTACGCCTTTCTATCCATGGATCGCTTTAACAGAATGTTAATGTTAATGTCATCTTGTTGATTTATTGTTATAATAAACAAATACAGTACTTATGTACAGTATGTTGAATGTATATATCAGTCTTGTCTTATCTTTCCATTCCAACAATAATTTACAGAAAAATATGGCATATTTTATAGATGGTTTGAATTGCGATTAATTACGATTAATTCATTTTTAAGCTGTGATTAACTCGATTAAAAATTTCTAATCGTTTGACAGCCCTAATATTGTGACTAAATATTGCCATGTAGTGTATTTGTTGAGCTAAACAAAATGTTTGAATAGAGTTTGACCAAAGTCTGAGTATTATTTTGCATAGCTATTTTGATTGGGAATGCCAGTTCTCTTTGCATTGAGCGCTTTTCTTTTTGTGAACAAATTTTTTTTTTTTGAGGAATAGAAATATTTTTGTTGTGCTTTCACAAAATGATACAGTAGCGACTTAACTGTTCTGCCCAAATACATGATGGGAACTTGGGCGACCATGACGGTCAGTGGTGGCTGCAAATGGTATATCTTCTCTGCGTTGTGTTCAATACAGGGTGTTAAGAAAAAGATCATCTGTTATTCTTCGCCACGTCGCTCGCCACAATAGTTATAATTGTTGAGGACGAAATGCCAAAGCTTATACCAATAAGTAGTGCTGCAACGATTAATCGATTAACTCAAGTATTCGATTCGAAAAAAATAATTTGAATTAATTTTTATTGATTTGAGTATTCGTTTAATTAAAGTGGCATTGTAATGGTTTGTTTTGAAAGTGTTTGCATTTAGTTTTATTGATTAGGGTGGATACACTGCCCTCTGGTCTGCCTCATTTCACATGGCTGAATCAAACTGTTCCCTGTTAGGACCCACGTAAGCAAAGTTTTTGTTTGAGCTAATGTTTTTTTATGTATTCATAATTTTAGTTCATAGGCATATTTTGCGTTTTTTTTTTTTTTTTGTGTGTGTGGGAATATGTGGTTGAACCATTTGTTAATAGCATTGTAAAAAAAAGTTAGCATTTAATAGCATTTAAATAGCAAAAGTCCACTAGCTTAAGTTAGCCAATTGTTCATTTGTTGTACATAGATCTTATTCTTTTTTTTTTTTTTTTTAATACCATTTGAGGTTCAGCTCAGGTATTTTAATTTTTCATGTTACTTATCCGATTACTCGATTATTCGAACTAACTAGTTCATCGATTAATCGCCAACTAAACTAATCGATAGCTGCAGCCCTACCAATAAGAAGCGCGGCTCCAATGAATGCCTGTGTCCACTTCTCTCGCTTGTCTCTGCCTCATAGCTCTCAATATACATAAAACGGCGCCAATGTAGTCTGTTCGCGGCAATGCGTGTGTGGGTCGTTCCGCGCATGCGTTAAATGTGTTAAATATTTTAACGTGATGAATTTAAAAAATTGATTACCGCCCGTTAACGTAATACTTTTGACAGCCCTAATATATATATATATATATTAATTTTTTTAGTTTTGGGGCTCTCCCTTTTTTCTTTTCCCCTGTATGGCTTTGGGCGCGAGCGGGGCGTCCCTTATTTCTATTTCTGAAAAGTGAAAAGCCTCGTTGACCCGTCAATATAATTATGAAGTCTATGCACAAAATGAACAGAAAGCGACCAAAAATAAACAGGAAGTCACCGGGAAATGTGCCAAAATCAACAGGAACTGAAAAGGAATTGAACCTAATCCATTCAATTTAGTTTACATTTTTAGCAACAGGAAGTGACCCATAGATCCACCATGATTGACAGGTCAAAATTGATGGGAAGTGACTGTAAATGCTCTGAAATGAACAGGAATGGACCCAAAGAACTCCCTGCTTCAAATCCATTGAACATCAATCACCATCAACAGCAGCCAATGAGTTAAAAAAAAAAATAACTTAAGTGATTAAATCTGCAAATCAATGAACCTGCCTGCCCTGAAACTCACTGAACTTAGTCAGATTTAAGTTTTCACCGTGTAGACGCACTTGATTTGTTGTTGTAAACCACATAAAATGATGTGGTGAGCTGAAGTTGGACATTAGTGGCCTCCAGCCTTGTTATGGAGCCAAAGTCATCTCACACACACATTAAAAGAGTGAGTCACTCGCTGGCCTAGATTTGGACCCCGTGACTCAGCGTCCACGTCACAGTGACTCCGCACAAATCGGCCGGTCAGGCGCTTGTTGCAGCCAGATTGCACCAGCTAGCATGCCTGCTTGTGACAGTAGGGGGCGCAGCACACCATCATGCCAGTTTCCAGTCATTACAGTACTTAAAAATTGTAGTGGATGCCTCACAATGTATTCATAGCACTTGACTCTTATGTCACAGCCCAATTTCAAAATCAAATTCATTCTTTCACTCAAAATTCAACGTGTAAAATTGCACACTGCAAACATTGAAACATTTTTTTTTGCAAGTATTTAAGAAAAATAATAATAATAACCTAAGAATTTAAATGTATACTCTTTACAATGTAAATAAATTGCAACAGGGACATATTAACACTAGGGCTGTCAAACAATTAAAATTTTAATCGAGTTAATCACAGCTAAAAAATTAATCGTAATTAATCGCAATTCAAACCATCTATAAAATATGCCATATTTTTCTGTAAATTATTGTTGGAATGGAAAGATAAGACACAAGACGGATATACATTCAACATACTGTACATAAGTACTGTTTTTGTTTATTATAACAATAAATCAACAAGATGGCATTAACATTAACATTCTGTTAAAAGCGATCCATGGATAGAAAGACTTGTAGTTCTTAAAAGATAAATGTTTTTACAAGTTATAGAAATTTTATATTAAAATTCCTCTTAATGTTTTCGTTTTAATAAAATTTGTAAAATTTTCAATCAAAAAATAAACTAGTAGCTCGCCATTGTTGATGTCAATAATTACACAATGCTCATGGTGCTGAAACCTATAAAATCAGTCGCACCCAAGCGTCAGCAGAGGGCGACAAAACACCAAAAAACAAGTAATAATTGGACATGACACTGTGCTGTCATTTAAATCTGCTTGAGCGGGGCATGTGCGTTAAATGGGTCAAATATTTTAACGTGATTAATTAAAAAAATTAATTACCGCCCGTTAACGCGATAATTTTGACAGCCCTATTTAACTCATAAAATTCCGATATGAATAAAAATGTTACCTCTCAAACACATCAGAGCCTAAACTGTCAACATGTAAAGATATTTTTGCAAATGTTTGCAAATGCCTTAAAAGCAAAAAACTAAGAACTCGAACATATCAACTATGCCACTGTGACGTCGTCACAGCATTTCACTTGATATGTTAATGAAATGATTCCAAACATTTCTTCCTCCTATGAAATTCCGAATGAATTTGCTGTTAACTTTGACTTTCAACTTCATCCCTTTATTGCCTTCACCTCTGGACTCTTACCCCAAAACACGTTTTATGACATTTCCGTTCCCATCGTTTTTGCCACCATAAAACTCGGAGCAAACTTGTAACAGAGCCGCATATCGCGCAACGGCGCTGGTGCTAACGAACTCAAGGTTAGCTGATAATCAAGGCCCCGCTACCCCACCACCTGTTATCACTAACCAAACACTGGCGGCGGGACCAAAAGGAAGCAGAAGGCCGCAGTGTGCAAAGACTTGTGGGAGATAAGAAAACGTGGAAAAAGAGCTGACTTTTCCACACAGGAGATCTCATAGCAACGCTGCTTGAAAAAGTTGTACTTTTATTATTGTACTTATCGTAACGGCGGTTGTAGTCAACGTATTCATCGTGTCACGCCGTGAGGCGATACGAAACTTTGACCCTCTGGAGGTGTTACATAAGGTAGCCGAATTAATTTTGCAGTAATTTTGCACCACCTGGTGGGCAATAAAGATAGATTTATATGTCGGTCGGCCGATATATCGGTCCAATTTACACTACGGTTCAAAAGTTTGGGATATGTACACTACGGTTCAAACGTTTGGGGACCAATACCCCAAACTTATGAACAGTAGTGTATGGATTTTCATGATTGGCCGATATCAGCCAATATCTTAGGATACGTTGTGCTCATATTGTGATTTTGCACCACCTAGTGGGCAATAAAGGTCGATCGGGAAATCGGCCGGCTGATATATCGGTCCGATATATGGATTTTCAAGATTGACCGATATCAGCCAATATGTAGCAAATATAATAGGATAACTTATGTTCACATTGTGATTTTTGCATAACCTAGTGGGCAATTAAGATCGATTTATATGTCGGTCGGCCAATATATCGGTCCGATTTACACTACGGTTCAAAAGTTTGGGGACCCAAACCCCAAATTTATGAACAGTAGTTTATGGATTTTCAAGATTGGCCGATATTAGCCAATATATAGCCAATATAATAGGATACTTTATGCTCATATTGTGATTTTGCACCACCTAGTGGGCAATAAAGTTTGATCGATATATCGGCTGGACCATATATCGGGCCGATACATGGACTTTTTTCCAAGATTGTCTGATATCAGTCAATATGTAGCCAATATAATAGGATAACCTATGTTCACATTGTGATTTTGCACAACCTAGTGGGCAATAAAGGTTGATCGATATATCGGTATGATGATATATCAGGCTGATTTAAAGACTTCTTTACAAGATCGGCCGATATCAGCCAATATGTAGCCAATATATCGTATTGGCCCGAATATAAGACAGTGTTTTTTGCTTTGAAATAACACTGAAAAAGAGGGGGTCGTCTTATATTCGCGGTCTAGACATTATACCCATTCACGATGCTAGATAGCGCCAGATATCATTGAAGCAATGTTCTGTCATGACAGATCTCAGCTACTCTCAAGTTTAACCAGTTTGCATTATTTTATTGCAATATTTTTCCTTATTCAGATTTGTTTCAAGACTACAGTTACAGTTAGACTTCACTTTGATGGTTAATGCAGTTATTGCAATTTTGTTGTTTTATCACAATAGATTGACTTATTTACATTTCAAAACCAGAAGCCATTCATTTACGAATGTAATTGCACTTTAGTTTACATATTTAAATGTTCAGATATTAAGATTTGAATGAGGCAAAATAACATGCTTTTTCTCTCAAATATATTGTTATAATCATTTGTTTCGGGTGTACTGTAATTATTTTCTGTATTAAAATTAATTTGGTGTTCAAAAGTCTTTTTTCAAACTTGAGTCTTGAAAAAGAGGGGGTCGTCTTATAATCAGGGCCGTCTTATATTCGGGCCACTACGGTAATAGGATAACTTATGTTCACATTGTGGTTTTGCGCCACCTCATGGGCAATAAAGGTTGATCAATATATCGGCTGGACCAT
Organism: Corythoichthys intestinalis; assembly: GCF_030265065.1. NCBI lineage: Eukaryota > Metazoa > Chordata > Actinopteri > Syngnathiformes > Syngnathidae > Corythoichthys > Corythoichthys intestinalis. Next base: position 50,352,045 of record NC_080403.1, read on the forward strand.
ATATTGGGCAGATACATGGACGTTTTTCCAAGATTGGCTGATATCAGTCATCATATAGCCAATATAGTGGGATAACTGTTATGTTCACGTTGTGATTTTGCACCACCTAGTGGACAATAAAGTTTGTCCAATGCAGATTCTTGACTCTTGACAAGGTGATGATGCTGGAGCCTTTGTTTGGTGCTGTTCCAACGAGATTTACGAGGATGACTGCCTGAAGAAAATGTCAAAATTCCCTCAGTCCTTGATGATATGAGGCTGTGGTTAAATCTTCAATAAATGCATAAGTTTACATTGAAATTTTAGATAGCTTTCTTATCCCTTCAATTGAAAATATGTTCGTCATTTTCCAAGATGACAATGCATCATGCCACAGAGCTAAAACTGTTCAAGCATTCCTTGGTGAAAGACTCATCCAGTCAATGCCATGGCCTGCAAATAGCCCAAATCTCAACCCTATTGATGACCTGTGGTGGAAATTGGAGGAAAAAAAAAAAAAAAGAGAGAGTTGGAACCAAATTGATGAAGAATATTCATCAAGTCCATGCCTCAGAGACTGCAAGCTGTCATAAAAGCCATAGGTGATGCTACTAAATATTAGAGATGTGGTTTTGATTGTTATTTCTTTGTTTGTTTCTCATGAATCCATTTTTCCCCCCCCTCAGAATGGAGTGATCCCATATATATATTTCCCTGCACTAGCTCTATAAAAGTAACATTTACTGACCACCACAATGTTTTTTATTAATTTCTTTTAGTGCTTCTGAATGCTAAAGAGTTTCACTTTTGAACTAATTCATTATTTTTTCAAGCTTTTTATCCGAGTTTGTTCTACATGATAAAATGTTTGCGTGAGTGCTCGTCCCAGACTATGATTCCATACTTTTTGCTAGGGGTTGTACATATATGGACTAGGGCTGCAGCTATCGAATATTTTAGTAGTCGATTAATATATCAAGTAGTTAGTTTGATTAATCGAGAAATCGGATTAAGAACAATTAATGTGTTGCAGAATCCATTTTAAGAAGATGTAAAACCAAGGCTTGCTAAGATTGCACTTTCAAAAGCGCATTAAATGTGAATACAAAATAAAATTCCCAAGTGTTTCTTCAAACTATGCGGAATTGCACTTTCATTTAAAAATAAATTAAAATATCCCAGTTTAAAATAAATAAATGAGGATCTAAAGTACAACAAAAGAACAGATTGTTTCTCATGTGCACCATAATGCTAAACATTAGCACTAAATAGCATTTAACCCAATTGCAACAATTGGCTATTGGCTATTGGCTAACATTTTTTGACAATGCTCTCAACAAATCGTTCAAGCACATAATCCTCCAAAAAACAGCAATAAACAATACATTTTTGGAGACATAAAACAGAGGCTTGCTAAGATTGCACTTTCAAATGAGCTTTAAATGCGAATACAAAATAAAATTCCAGAGTGTTTCTTCAAACTATGCAGGATTGCACTTTCATTTAAAATAAAATAACTTAGCTTAGCCTCAAATGGAATAAAAAAATAATAAATGAGGATCTAAGTACAACAAGAGAACAACTGGCTAGCTTGCATTGCAAAAGTCCGCTAGCTTAAATGCTATAAAATACTAACTTTTTTATTTTTGATTTTTTTTTACATTTTTGTTTTTTTACATTTTTGCTTTTAACAACTCATTCAAACACATATCCCCCCCCCCCCCCCCAAAAAAAAACGGTTAAGTAACCTATAAACTAAATTACCAATGCATAAAAACATTGGCTCAAACAAAAACTTACCTTATGTTGGTCTTAACAGGGAGCAGCTGGATTCAGCGATGTTAAATGAGTTTTGTCATATTCACTGTCTCATCAGAGGGCAACTCAATAAAACTAAATGCAAACACTTTCAAAACAAACCCAATACAATGTACTCTAATTAATACGTAATACTTGAAGCAGCAAAATTTGATTCGAAGCTTTTTTGTAATCTAATTAACCAAGTTAATTGATTAATCATTATTAAGTAATTTGCCATATTTTTCGCACGTTAAAGCGCACCTAAAATCCTTCAGTTTTCTCAAAAACCAAAAGTGCGCCTTATAATCCGATGAACCTTGTATATAGATCGATATTAGTTAATCATGGTATGACATTCCCTTTACTGCAGCTCCATCTAGCGGATGCATAACGCAACCCCAGTCACTATTACTACTACTACTACTACTACTGCGCTTTATAATCCAGTGCGCCCTTTTCATGCGAACAGTTTTAAAATAATAAAATAAATATTTAAAATAATAATCATTAAAGGTACGCCTTATACTCCCAAGCGCCTTGTAGTGCAGAAAATATGGTTGTATTACAAGAAAAAAATATAAATGAAAAATGTGATATCAGCCAATACCACACAGCCGATATCGGGAGGCAAAAAATGTTTCCGGGTTTAATGTATGCTCACGATTCAGTTAAAATTGCTGAATTTCTGATTCAAGTCTGTTTCCAACCTTGCAGACATAGCACTTTGTGTCGCTTGAATGTATTCCACCAACAAATGATGTCAACACTGATACACAAACCACGTGAGTAGCACACTTCCCGCCAAACTGGTCCTCTGGGTCAAACCAATCCCTGGAGAGCGTTCCAAACCTTTAGGGGGTGCCTCGCCATGGCAACCGGGTGGCTCGTGTTGCCAGATCGCCACACACCACCGTCTCCGTTTGCACGTGTCGTCAAATGTGTCCACCTTAGACCTCTTCCTATTATATTCTGTTATTCCTACTAATACTAGACTCTGGGTCAAATTTGCTCTGCCTCTATCAAAAACAAATATTAACCCCTAAAAAAATGGAAGTGTTATCATGTCTCTCCTTTAATAAACTCATTCACTGTCATTAACAGTGATAGACATCAAATCAATTGGAACTGGGATGGCTGGGTTAGAGTAATCATGTTTCACTGTCGTTGTCAGCATTGGATGTCCAATCCATTTTGACTGAGAGGGCTGGCACTGTCCATCGTCGTCAATAGCAGCCAATGAGTCGAAGAGTAAACTGCTGAATCTGGATGCTAACCAAGCCCGGAAACAAAACAATCCGATTCATTAAAGTGTATTGTGGCAAAGGCATCATTAATGGTCTTTAATCTTCTGATAGGGTCTTTCATGTAGACACCCTATAATGTTGTGAAGGTACCTCAAACATCTGTCAAAATACATGTCATATACAGTGTTGTTAATAACGATGTAAGGAGGCTGGAGATTCAGAGCCTCACCTGCATATTGAAAAATATATCTGTATATATTCGGGGTGTGACGATACACACAAGTCACGGTTCAGGAAAAACAAAAAGGCTTTTTTGTCACAGCATTTGAGAGGTAAACTTTGTATACCGTTACTCATTTTTTGGGGGGGGGTATGGAAAAAAAATCTGTTCAATTCAATCAGTTTCTATAAACATTTTGGATGTAAACGATGTTATAGACTGTACAGTCATGTGGGAAAAAAATAGGCCTCCCTATGAAATATTCAGTTCTTTATTAAGAAATGTTCACATATCAATGTCTGATGTTGTTTTCCTTTCTCTCTGGAAAAGAAAGAATTAACTGCAGGTACACAACAAAAATTAACATTGTTTTACTCATAAAACTAAATATATCAAAAATGCATATTCTAACTGAGGAAAAAGTTTAGATACCCTACCAGCTAATAGCTAATTTTAACCCCTTTAGGCTGAAATAACTTCAGTGAGACGCTTTTTGTAGCCATCTATCAGTCTTTGACATCGGTCTGAAGAAAGTTTGCCCCACTCCTCAACGCAGAATACTTTCAGCTATGAGATGTTTGAGGGGTTTCTTGCACGTACAGCCTGTTTCAAGTCACCCCACAGCATCTCATTGGGATTAAGATCTAGGCTTTGACTCGGCCATCCTAGGACTTCCCATTTCTTCCTTTTCAGCCAGTCCATGGTGGATTTACAGGTATGTTTTGGTTTATTGTCATGTTGCAGGGTACAGTTTCGCTTCAGCTTTAATTTGTTCACAGATGATCTCACATGTTCCTCAAACACCCTCTGACGCACGATAGAATTCATGGTGGATTCCATGATGGTGACCTGGCCAGGTCCTGCTGAAGCAAAGCATCCCCAAACAATGAGACTTCCACCTCCATGCTTCACAAGTTTCTCTGAGGTTCTTTTCCTAGAATGATGTACTGGGATTACGTCAAACATGTCCTCTGTTTTGGTGTCCAAAAAAATTCAATTTTAGATTCATCTGTTCAAAGAACATTATTCCTGAAGTCCTGGTCTTTGTCTACATTCATTCACTCTGGCAAACTTCAGTCTGGCCTTCATGTTCTTCTTGGAGAGCAAAGGTTTCCTCCTTACACACCTCCCATGAAAGTTAAACTTGTGACGTCTCTTTCTGATTGTAAAGGCATGCACTTTCACATCAACAGTAGCAAGAGCCTGCTGTAGGTCCCATGATGAAATTTTAGGGTTTTTGGAGACTTTAGCATCTTGCGGTCTGCTCTTGGGGTGAAATTGCTTGGATGGCCAGACCAGGACATTTTGGCAGTTGTTTTGAATGTCCTCCACTTGTAGACTATTTTCCGAACAGTGGAATGGCTGATTTTATATTCTTTTGAGAGCTTTTGAAATCCCTTACCAGACTCATAAGTGTCTACAATCTTTTTTTCTGAAGGCCTCAGACAGCTCCTTTGATCTCACCATGGTGTTTTCTCTCACTTCAACGGTCAGGGGCACACCAAACTAAATTTGAGGTTTAAATAAGGCAAGCCTCCTTCAAAACACTGGGTAATGATGTTCTAATCATATGCACCTGATCTGATACACGTGTGTGATTTTAGCATTTTAAATGGGATTGAATGTGGGGGTTTCCAAATTGCATTTATTTAAAATTACATTTAACAGAAAGCTATAAAAATATTTTTTTCTGTTTTAATTGTTTAGTTCTATTACTTGAATCTCTCAAGATTGTTGAAATTCATGTTAAATATCCATATGACCAAATATGTTAGAAAACACGCTATTTTTTTCCATAGTTGTTGTTGCATCACAATGTATGATCATTCCACAATGTTGCGTGGATTGATTTAAATTGTGTAATGTGATGCTAACATTGTTGTACTGTTTTATCATTTAAATGAGTTAAATAAGCACCTCCCCTCTTATTGAAACCTCCTGAATTTGTTCATTCATTTGTACTGAGACAACCTTAAGACCATGTGAAACTTTCACTTTCCCGGCAGTTTCGGTGAGGATGGGACGGTTGCGTGGGCGGGGGGTGTGGACGCGCGGCCGTGGCAACCACCCCGCTGAACTTTTGTACCCCTTGCGTGCTTCCACGCTGACGACAACCGCGCGAGTCACGAGGAGAGGAAAAAGCGCGCCAAAGTTCCTAGCCTTACAACCAATGGGGACGCGGCAGGGGCGGGACCGAAAGTGAAGTGTGTGTGAGTGCGTGTGTGCTGCCGCTGTGAAAAAGTGACTCAATGTCATTGAATGAGTGTCTGAGTTGTTCCACTGTAAGATGTTTTTTGACTCAGTATTTTCTTTATTTCCATACGGGCTTATCTAACTAGTTTGCTGCCGTCAATGTCAGTGAGGGTCAGGATAGGAAACGGAAGTCCTAAAAATGACTTGTTTCAGCGTCCACGTGTCTTTATTTTTTTTTGTCAGGGAAGCGCCAATCTGGCTTTCCGCCAGGCGCATTCCGACGAGAGGGAGCGCACACGTTACACACGCCGCCAGCACTTTTTCATTTGCAAATGATTTTGCGTGTGCGCGTCTTTATACGTTGGTCGTGAAAGGAAACACTTATGTGGCAACCACCGCTATTTCTACTACTAACTCGCCAGATATTTTAGATCTCACGATATGGCAGTACAACTATTAGCGATACATAGTTTAGGAAATCATTCTAGGATATTCTACGAAACGACTTATAATCACTAGAGATGCCGATCGATCGGGTCCGATCACGTCATTTTCAAAGTATCAGAATCAGCAAAAAAATATCAGACATGACTTTTTTTAATATATATATATTTTTTAATTAAATTGTTTTCTAATTGTATTTAACGTTACAGACATAATATGTTACACTCATCCAGAGTCTTTAGTTTAGGTTTAGGGTAAGGTTATCAAATTCATCCCGTTAACGGCGGTAATTAAGTTTTTAAAAAATGTATCACGTTAAATTATTTAACGCAATTAACGCATGCGCTGCACGACCCACTCACGCATTGTCGCGTTCAATCTGTAATGGCGCCGTTTTACCTATACAGTGCCTTGCAAAAGTATTCGGCCCCCTTAAACCTTGCAACCTTTCGCCACATTTCAGGCTTCAAACATAAAGATATAGAATTTTAATTTTTTTGTCAAGAATCAACAACAAGTGGGACACAATCGTGAAGTGGAACAACATTTATTGGATAATTTAAACTTTTTTATCAAATAAAAAACTGAAAAGTGGGGCGTGCAATATTATTCGGCCCCCTTGCGTTAATACTTTGTAGCGCCACCTTTTGCTCCAATTACAGCTGCAAGTCGCTTGGGGTATGTTTCTATCAGTTTTGCACATCGAGAGACTGACATTCTTGCCCATTCTTCCTTGCAAAACAGCTCCAGCTCAGTGAGGTTGGATGGAGAGTGTTTGTGAACAGCAGTCTTCAGCTCTTTCCACAGATTCTCGATTGGATTCAGGTCTGGACTTTGACTTTGCCATTCTAACACCTGGATACGTTTATTTTTGAACCATTCCATTGTAGATTTGGCTTTATGTTTTGGATCATTGTCCTGTTGGAAGATAAATCTCCGTCCCAGTCTCAGGTCTTGTGCAGATACCAACAGGTTTTCTTCCAGAATGTTCCTGTATTTGGCTGCATCCATCTTCCCGTCAATTTTAACCATCTTCCCTGTCCCTGCTGAAGAAAAGCAGGCCCAAACCATGATGCTACCACCACCATGTTTGACAGTGGGGATGGTGTGTTCAGGGTGATGGGCTGTGTTGCTTTTACGCCAAACATATCATTTTGCATTGTGGCCAAAAAGTTCAATTTTGGTTTCTTCTGACCAGAGCACCTTCTTCCACATGTTTGGTGTGTCTCCCAGGTGGCTTGTGGCAAACTTTAAACAAGACTTTTTATGGATATCTTTGAGAAATGGCTTTCTTCTTGCCACTCTTCCATAAAGGCCAGATTTGTGCAGTGTACGACTGATTGTTGTCCAATGGACAGACTCTCCCACCTCAGCTGTAGATCTCTGCAGTTCATCCAGAAGATCATGGGCCTCTTGGCTGCATCTCTGGTCAGTTTTCTCCTTGTTTGAGAAGAAAGTTTGGAAGGACGGCCGGGTCTTGGTAGATTTGCTGTGGTCTGATGCTCCTTCCATTTCAATATGATGGCTTGCACAGTGCTCCTTGAGATGTTTAAAGCTTGGGAAATCTTTTTGTATCCAAATCCGGCTTTAAACTTCTCCACAACAGTATCTCGGACCTGCCTGGTGTGTTCCTTGGTTTTCATAATGCTCTCTGCACTTTAAACAGAACCCTGAGACTATCACAGAGCAGGTGCATTTATACGGAGACTTGATTACACACAGGTGGATTCTATTTATCATCATCGGTCATTTAGGACAACATTGGATCATTCAGAGATCCTCACTGAACTTCTGGAGTGAGTTTGCTGCACTGAAAGTAAAGGGGCCGAATAATATTGCACGCCCCACTTTTCAGTTTTTTATTTGTTAAAAAAGTTTAAATTATCCAATAAATGTTGTTCCACTTCACGATTGTGTCCCACTTGTTGTTGATTCTTGACAAAAAAATTAAATTTCATATCTTTATATTTGAAGCCTGAAATGTGGCGAAAGGTTGCAAGATTCGAGGGGGCCGAATACTTTTGCAAGCCACTGTATATAGAGTTAAAGGCAGCATAAAATGAGTAGCGTGAATTTTGGAAGCCTTTGGAGCCTTTTTTTAATTGGCTAAAGCGTTACAATACCTCTCCCTACAATTACAAATGTCGTGGGAAGCAATGTGGTGAGGAAAGGTAGTAATTGATCTTTTTCTTAACACCCTATGTTATTTCCCTACGCAGAGAAGATATATCAATTGGTACCACTACGCACAGTCATGGTTGCACTTCCCATCATGCATTTGGGCAGAACAGTTAAATGGCTACAGTATCATTTACTGAAAGCTCAACAAATACACTAGATGGCAATATTTAGTCACAATATACAAGGTCACATTTATTAGAATTAGGATTACAAGTCTTTCTATCCGTGGATCTCTCTCACAGAAAGAATGTTAATAATGTAAATGCCATCTTTAGGATTTATTGTCATAATAAACAAATACAGTACTTCTGTACTGTATGTTGAATGTATATATTCGTCCGAGTTTTACTCATTTTTTTCTTAATGCATTGCCAAAATGTTTATGATCGGGAAAAATTATCGGGAATGATTGGAATTGAATCGGGAGCAAAAAAAAAAAAAAAAGGCAATCGGATCGGGAAATATCGACAGATACTCAAACTAAAACGATTGGGATCGGATCGGGAGCAAAAAAACATAATCGGAACAACCCTAATAATCACCTAATTATTGTCTAATGAGTTATTAGGGCTGTCAAACGATTAAAATTTTTAATCGAGTTAATCACAGCGTAAAAATTAATTAATCGTAATTAATCGCAATTCAAACCATCTATAAAATGTGCCATATTTTTCTGTAAATTATTGTTGGAATGGAAAGATAAGACACAAGACGGATATATACATTCAACATACTGTACATAAGTACTGTATTTGTTTATTATAACAAATCAATAAGATGGCATTAACATTATTAACATTCTGTTAAAGCGATCCATGGATAGAAAGACTTGTAGTTCTTAAAAGATAAATGTTAGTACAAGTTATAGAAATTTTATATTAAACCCCCTCTTAATGTTTTCGTTTTAATAAAGTTTGTAAAATTTTCAATCAAAAAATAAACTAGTAGCTCGCCATTGTTGATGTCAATAAGAATTATGGTGCTGAAGCCTGAAACCCATAAAATCAGAGGGCGGAAAAACTACCAAAAAACACAACAAGTGGAAATGACACTTTGCTGTCATTTTAATCTGTTTGAGTGGGGCATGTGCGTTAAATGCGTCAAATATTTTAACGTGATTAATTTTAAAAATTAACGCCCGTTAATGCGATAATTTTGACAGCCCTAGTAATTATATTAGTTTATGCAAAATACTTTCCAAATTTCTTATAAATTTAAATAATTGTTGGGAAAAACTAGATTATTTCATACATACTCTTTTTGTAAATATCTGTTCTCAATTTTTAAAAATGTAGTTTTTGCCATTTACAATAAATCAATGATAGATTATTTGAGTTGGTAAATCTTTAAACACATTTTTAAAATGAAAAGCATAGAAACAGGGTGCGGGGCCGCTCCATAGGGGGCCTATTTTCAAAAACTTAAAATTCAAATATTTTCGAAACCAAAGCCTCTAGCGACCTAAAACCAAAACAGGCACCTCCTTAGGCATATGTGAGTCTCCATGAGCAGCGGCATCAAAAATTCAAAGTCGTTCACTGATAAAATCCTGCTTAGTTATTTCTTTTTATATATTTATATTTTTATATAATTTTATATATTTTTATATTTTTTCTATTTATTTTTATATACAAAACTTAAAATGGCAATAAAATTGTCAGATTTTACGCTAGATGCACAAAAATCTCCAAATGCAGAAATAATCACCTATATTTTCAGGATCAATAGCAATATTTAACATATAAGTTTTTGCCCGAAATAGCAACTCAAATTTTTTTTCAATTTAGTGCAAGTTTTCAACAGCTAATAAAACACTCAATTTTCACATCAGAAACTTAATACTTGAGGAAAGAATGCAGAATCCTCTTAACTCATTCACTCCCAGCCATTTTCACCGGAGCAAGGCCCTTCGCTCCCGGCCGTTTTACTGGATTTTGACAGATTTTGCAAGGCCCACAGAAATTTCTGTTCTATACTTTCTTGTTCAGCAAGGGAAAAAAAGTTAGCTCATATCTTTTTCCATTCTTTAGAAATCAGCATTAGAAAATAGCTTAGTTTGGGCAATTTTCCAATTTCTGATGAAAAAACAGAGAAAATGAGCTTTTTGTAAATGCATACATTTCAAACATAACTTTGATTTTAACAAAGCTATTTTTTGCATTAGTTACATCCCAAACATCTGAATAATGTTTTCGCTCTACAAAATAAGAAACAACAGGACAAATAGAGCTTTTGATTGCAAAGTCACAATTTATTTACACATAACTAAACTATTGAACTATTTGCGCACATAACAACGGGGAAGGCTCTCGGCTGCTCCCGTGGCTAATCTGATGAGTCCGGATCAAGATCGGTCTCACTTTTTCATCATCTTTATCGTTGGTTTCAACCTCGGGCTAAGGAGTAACGCAACGTGAGCTCCCCAGAACGCGTGTGGAACCTGACGCTATTGTGGACGTCACCGTCTGTCTCATCAAGATAGATTTTTTTTTTAATCCTTCTTTGACGATGGTTTCGTTTTCTTTTCAAAACACTCCTCCAGTGTCGTTTGCCTTTTTTTCCCGATCGTTCTCCATATTTTTCTCAAATTCTCACGCGTCTTTACAAGTTTCCTCCAAGTTCCGTTTGCTGACTATTTTTCTTCACTTCCTTTCTTGGCCCGAGATGAGTTCTTACCAAATGCGCTACTGACCTCCAGTGGCCAGGTTTATTGCTTTAAAGGGATCCTCTATTTTTAAGACAAGTAAATGGTAAATGGTGTTACACTTGTGTAATTCTTAAAAGATACATGTTAGTATGACTTATAATAATTTGATATTAAAACCCCTCTTAATGTTTTTGTTTTAATAAAGTTTGTAAAATTATTTCAAGTGATAGGTCGCCATTCTTGTTACGTCGCAGTGCGTGACGTCATTGGTCTCGTTGCCGAAATTCCAGCGTGTCACTCGTTAGCTTTCCCAACATGTCGTCAGTTCTACCCTTCCTATTTGAACCAGATCTGAAAAATGAAGATCAGGACAGCACTGTCGGTCATTCACAAGACGAGCTTCAGGGAAAAATGCGTGCAGCAAATACCTGATAAGAAAAAAGTTGGGCAAAACTGGTGATGCGAGAGAGTCCTGTTGGGAACTCCGGTTGGGAGCGAGAGTGTATGCTGTCTGGTTTTATTAGCAGATATTCAAGGTAAGCATATTGCATTTTCAAACTTATCCCAAAATAATTATGTAGATTGTTAGCATCCAGAGCTGTCGTGTGCTTTACATACAGTACAGACCAAAGATCACACCTTGTGTAATCCATGTCTTGTACATTGTAACGCGTGGTAGCTAGGATACGTGTATAAAAGTACCAAAAACGGGAGAAGCTTCCACTATGCACATTTATTCACAAAAAATAATATTTCCACCTTGGCCACTCTTCACTCAGGAGCTCAGCAGTATGCAAACACGCGTTCCCTGACGAACTCCCAACATTGTTGTGAGGTCCACGTCAGAGTCTCTGTCGGATCGAGAAAATAGACGGATCCCTTACTTGACTGAGGATCCAGGAAAAATGTTCGGGCGCTAGTTGTAACGCGTGGTGGGTAGGGTCCGTGCATACAGGGACCAAAAAGGGGGAGAAGCTTCCACTTATGCACATTTATTCCCTAAAAATAATTCCACCTTGACCACTCACTTCACTCCACTTGCTTCCATTTGACTGGAAATTGCATCCAAAAGCAGCACATCGTGGCATTTTACGTCGCGAATTTAGGCAGCAATAAGCAATTGTTGAACACGAAAGATACCAGTGACGTCATCACTGCGAGCCCGCAAACCATGGCGCCAACTAACGGTCAAAATATGAACTAAATATTATAAAACATTGCCATTGATTGAACATTTTATGTGTTTCTAACAACATATTGTAGTACAAGAGAACAATTGTGGTTTATTAGAGCCTACATGTGTTTTAGTTAGAGGATCACTTTAAAATGGGTTTTGAGCTTTGTGCATTGTATCTTAGAAAGATCAGAACCTATAGATCTTGTCAAAAAAAAAAAACAACAACAAAAACGCAAAAGACGTATAAATACGTTTTTGGGACACTGAAGCAATTAAAAATAGAACGTATTTATACGTTTTTGGGAGCGAATGAGTTAACAAAAACATAAAACTTTTTCAACATATATTAGAGGCGTGCGAAATTTCCGATTCTTAGATTATTCACGATTCGGCCGCGGAAGATTTGAGAACGATTCACAAACTTTCAAATTCTGATTATTGAATTATACCTGGTAAAGCGGAAGTAAAACACAGTCAGCGCGGTCTTTGGGACGCAATGAGAAACGGACCGAGAGTAAATATCATGTTCAACTCATGCCGCTAGATAAAAAAAAATAATTATACCTGAGTGCGGCCGACAGCCGCTACAAACAACCCCCGGTTGCTAGTTGCTACAAACAAACAGCTACAGTAGATATCATATATATGTAGAACTAGATGCGAAATGATGGACTTGCCGGCGTTAGTAAACAGCGGCCATCTTAAAGCAGTTGACTTCTCTAGAAGGCTCTGTTGTAGCGAATCTAATTAACTTTTTATCTAAAATACTCCTAAATTGGTAAAATATTGACTTGAATCTATCTTTAAAATAGTTTTAAAACTTTCACATGTCAAAAGTAGACAAAAGGGAAATTATGGAATAACGAGAGCAACTTTAACAACTGTAACGGTTGAGTCACAACAATAAATTAATTGAATGTAATTTAAAGCTGCTGATACAGAATGGGGACTGGAGTATTTTATTTACTGTTTTTTTTGTATATTTGTTTACTGTTATATGTTAACTTGATACTGAAATAGTAGTTTGGTTTAGCCTGAGAGGATTTTTTAACAGTTTTGGAACTAATGTACAAAACATTAAAAAAAAAAAAAAGGGGGGAGGGTGGTGCATCAATAATCGTTTTATAATCGAATCGGAGCCTCTGAATCGTAATCGAATCGTTAGGTGCCCAAAGACTCCCAGCTCTAACATATATATTTAATCCCAATTAATATCAACTTAAATACGCTATTGTTTCAATGTGTTTTTTTTTTTGTTTTGTGTTGTTGTTTTTTGACACTCGCTATAATTCATGATTTAAAACTGACGTCCAACAGATTTTCGAAGTTGCGACCCGCAACTGCGTCTGCGTGTAAAACAACACCGCCGGCAGAAATACCTCTGACGTCTTCTCGGCGGCAAACTGACACATGTTGATGTGCTCACATGTTCCCACACACTTTCGCTCCTGCACTCACACACACAAAGTATTTTAAGGCCCCACTTGATGCGGTGGAGTCTTGTGTAAGGCTAGTAGCGAAGGTCAGCAAAGGGTTAAAACTCAACACCGCCATTTCCTGGAAACTGTCATTAGACATGTGAAGTGCAAGTCACACCTCAAGCTTCATGCCCCCGCCTGCATGCACACACATACTGTATATGACGTGCTTAGGCACCTGCTTACCATAAACCATGTTGCGTTGCGGTTCTATAAGGGTCGCACGGTCGCACCAACCCAAAATTGTTTTAGAACGCATCCTGTAATCCTTGAAAAATTCAGCGCCTTTTATTACTTCCAAGTCGCAAAATGAGATTTGGTGGATAGGGTTTCCCCCAATTGCTTTATAAGCCTGGTGGGCCACATACCTCCTCACACTAGGCTAACATAGTGCTACAAATGAAAAGTGTTGGGCACGTTACTTTAAAAAAGTAATTAGTTTCAGTTACTCTCTACTTCTTCCAAAAAGTAACTGAGTTAGTAACTGAATTACTCTATAGCAAAAGTAACTAGTTACCAGGGAAATTAATTATTTCTGTTGTTGTATGTCAAAGAATTTGAAATTTTCTGAGCAGTATTCGAGTCAGTTGAATAGAGAAGAACAGACAGGTAGTTGTGTTATAGAACCTTGTAATATTTATTGCACCTCACCAGCAACAGATTTATCCTACACTTGAAGTGCAACAAAAATAAACAGTAAACAATATAATAAAATAACAGTCAGAAGTAAACAATATAAAGTGATTTTAATCAATTAAATATAACTCTCACAACCTGAGATAACTGGTCAAGTAGACATAGCCTACTGTACTTCAAGTAGTTTGACTTGAAATGGTGTTTATATCTCCACCTCGTAAAGGACAAATTTTCCTCTGAATGCTCTGCCATCATATCCCTCTGCATCTGTTTTGCGTGTGTGTTTGCCCCACGCGCTGTTCCGGTTTTTGTGTGAAAACATGGGCTCTGATTGGCTTACCATGACATATAACTCTAACCCTCAGCCAATCACAGTCACTTCCATCGCATCTATCCAGGTAGTGCATTCAGGTAGCCTCGTCCCCCTACTCCTCCTGTCACCCTCAAAGCATCTGCCGTCCTCAAGATGCAAGCAGCATTCTTGCTGGCTGACAGTGGGGGATGGGAACGAGGCTAGCATTCAGGTGTAGCAAAAACAGAAACGTTAGCAAGCTTTGGAAAGCATTGTCTAATTGAATGAGCAGGGACAAACAGCCTGGAGTCATAAGAAGTACGTGCAGTAATATTCTGATACAGAATTATCCGAGGCACCCTAAAGTGCACACAGCGCCAATATTGTTTTGCTCGCATGGAGTGAGTTAGAGATACGGCCTGCCGAGAACTGTACGTATGTGTTAATGTCACTGCATTTTTTTTTTTTTTTGCTTTTAAACAAGAATCGAGACTGTTTTATGTCCATATCTATAAAGAATTCAGGGATTTAAGCATTTATTCACAAGAATTTTCAACGGAAAAAGCTCTTTGTCTGTGTTTCCACTCGGTCAGCTTTCACAGAGATAGGCCCCCTATGAATCGGCCCAGCGTCCCGTGTCCCGTCAAAACATTATGAAGTCTATGGTTGACGAAATGTTTTCGTTATCATCATGGTTGACGAAAACAACACTGATTTTTCACATTAGTTTCAATTGCCGAAATTTTGTTTTGGAGTGGGAAGGCTCTAAAATTTGTTTATTTTTTCACATGAAATTTGGTAGATGCTTTTATCACGAGTAGACTCACAAAAATGGTCTCTGGAACCCAGAGGTTGCGCTAGACATTTTCGTTGTCTGTCATTTTGACTGACAGGGTCATAAAAATCCGGTCATAATCTATTTTTACCCGTCACTTAAATTTTTAAAATGATAATGATGACATATTCAATAGTATTTAGTTTTCATTCATTTTTAATTAATATTGTAACGCTTGCTTGTCGGCGAAAAATTAGACACAGAAATCGTGGTATTTTTCTCCCTCTTTTTACTCTGCTTACCGCCAACAACACCAACAAAACAACAACTCCGCCCCCAAAGAAAAAGAGGCAACTATATAGACCCCAATCACCAACGTCACACAATGATCTTAATTGTGGTTGTCAGCCCAAAATCTTCTAAATATATATTAAATGCATCTTACCAGATATAAAATGACTACTACATAGTCTGTGGTGATCGTTTGGTGCCAGGATTTCTTGTCGAATTACAGAATTCCATCTCGCTCTCCTCTTCGGGTCTCTCAGAATACGGTAGAACTTCAAGTCTCTCCGTCTATCTTCTCTGTTACTGCAACCAACAGCCACACATGCCTTCACCATTTTGATTATTAATGTTAACGAGCAGAAAAACCCGCTGTAATAGGAGGCATGTACGTAGCGGTAATGTGTAAACACGACGAGCTGACACACAATATGGCGGCTCCAGTCAGGGGGGCGGAGTTGTGACGTCATGTGATTGGGGTCTATACACAGGCGGCAATCTAGTCCACCAATTGGATGACGCGCTGGCACACCGGGTGCACCAATAAGAACCTCGCGTTGATGTGTCAATCACGGTGCCGCCGCCAGACCCCGGTGACGCTACAATATTCTGACAGAATAGCCAACGACGTCATGCATAAAGAGAGACAATAGCTAATTAATATGCTCACTCGCCACCCTGTGGTCTGGGGTGTGAATTGCAACCTGTCAAAATGACGGACGGACTTCAGTTTTTTCCGTCACCGTTTTAAAAAACCGGTCAACGACGGAAAATATTCGGTTAACGCGACCCCTGCTGGAACCTATGTCTGAAAAGACACAAGAAGTCTGCTTTTTTTGGATTGAAGTGGCGTGTTTGGCGTCATAGGATATTCCAGAATTTGACTTTAAAAATTCAGCCCCCGAAACCGGTTTTATTTAAGAACATGAAAATTGGTAGGCCTGTGTAACATGAATAGACACACAAAAAAGTCTCAAGAACGCAGGTCCGAAAACAAACAGGAAGTCTGCCATTTTGGACTGAAGTGGCCAGTTTGGCATAGTAGTATGCTCTAGAATTTGATTTTTAAAATTCAGCCCCCGAAACCTGTTTTATTTAATAACATGAAAATTGGTAGACGTGTGTATAATGATCAGACACACAAAAAAGTCTCAAAAACCCATGTCCGAAAACAAACAGGAAGTCTGCCATTTGAAATTGAAGTGGCCAGTTTGGCATCGTATTATGTTCTTGAATTTGACTTTGAAAATTCAGCCCCCGAAATCTGATTTATTTAATAATATGAAAATTGGTAGACATGTGTATCATGAATAGACACGCAAAAAAGTCTCAAAAACCCAGGTTCGAAAAGAAACAGGAAGCCTGCTATATTCGATTGAATTAGCCAGTTTTGCCCAATGTCCGCGCTACAATTTCACTTAAAAAGCCTGCCTCGAAACCCGTTTCGCATAGCAACGTGAAACTGGTAGACATGTTTATATTGAGTAGATCCACAAAAAAAAGTATCAAGAACCCAGGTTCGAAAAGAAACAGGTGACTCTACTTACTTTTCATCCAAACTGAAGGGTGACCGTACCATCTCTATAAGGAGTGATAAACAAGGGGTCAAGGGTCGACATAAGATATGAGACAGGAGTCAAGAAAGGTCAAATTCAAGCTGCTGAGTTATGAGAGAAGGAAGAGGGGAATGTCTTCCTTCCAGCTCTTCCACCGCAAATCATTTTAATTTAGGAAAAATTCTTCTTTGGCAACTTACAACAGTCTCTAGTACTTCTAGAATAGGAACTTATTGGCTCTAATGATCATTCGATTGAAGTTCAAAACGAACTGGGCGTCTACCAATGTCAATGCCAGCCAATGAGTTAATGACAATTATGGAAAGTCCTAATCTTAGTCCCCGGGTTACAACATACTTGACTTTACGGCGCTGGAGTCTCATCCGCCATTTTGTCTCCAGTCGTTTTTTTTTGTTTTTTTTTTGGTCGGGTAAACAGTACGTTATTGTACATCAAAGTATCTTGTTTTTTTTTACATTAATTTATTAATATGGCACGTTCTGTACTCATTAAATGTGAAGTTGTTCAGCTTGACAGACAGCAAACAAGGCAATTGTGGTTTTGGAAGCTTTTGACTTTCTTCACTTTTGAC
The DNA here is from genome assembly GCF_030265065.1 of Corythoichthys intestinalis. Classification (NCBI taxonomy): domain Eukaryota; kingdom Metazoa; phylum Chordata; class Actinopteri; order Syngnathiformes; family Syngnathidae; genus Corythoichthys; species Corythoichthys intestinalis. The sequence continues at coordinate 50,369,544 of NC_080403.1, forward strand.
TTTGTAAAGCTGTAACACACATTTGTACTTATGTTCAAAACAGCACGCATTTTAACAATAAAACACTTGATGTTCAAACGTCCATCTAGTCTGATCAATATATAAATTTAGTAGATTAAATTAGCCCATTTTGCTTCACAAAATTCCACAGTCTTAAATGCTACGAATGCTAACGTATTTACAATTCTCATAGCAAATCGCTCACACACAAATCCACAAACTGTAACTCTAAACTTAATTACAAATGCATATGGCGGAAAACACTCAGGTGACTTGAAGTTCCGCTCTGACACCCCCAATTTGGCCAATTTTCAAAATTGTCCTATATGCATGTGTGATACATCATTGGAAAGCTTAAAATTTCAATTTTCTGGGGAAAGAAAATTTTTGAACAGGAGGGCATTTAAAAAAAAAAAGTTTTTTAAATGGCAAAACCATATCTGGAGGTGAGAGCATGCAAAAGAATTACAGGCGGCATTACTTTAATGAGATATTATCGCGTACTTACCTTGTTTCGATCCAAAAACTCCATGTCGCATGTATCACTGAGTGTCAAGACACAATCCTGCGGCTTATAGTCCAGTGCGGCTTATTTGTTGATTTATTTGGGTTAATAGGTAACACTTTGAAAACGGTGTCATAAGACTGCCATAAAACCGTCATAATTATGACATGATTATGATACTATTATGGCCGTTAATGAATGCTTATGACAGATGTCATTAAGTATCATCTGGCAAATTGTGTCACCAACACTCCATATATGTCCAGCTCGGATATTTTGATTCCATTCAAAAGTGAGATAATTAGCTGGATGACACAAAATGACATCTGTCATAATGTCATTAATGCTCATGGCAGTGTCATTTCATAACTATGATGGTCTTATGACAGTTTTATGGTGCCACTGTCAAATAAAGTTTTACCTACTACCAGAGTTAGCAATTTATGAAACAACTGGAACTGAAGAAATAATCAGCGCAGAACATGGATTTGGATTATTATTTAATATTTGTAGCGCTGCAATGCATGCTAGGAGGCACATTGGACAACAAAAGTGTTGACAGCAGGTGGCAGCAGAGGATGACTGTCTCCCCCAAGGGAGCAGTGATGGCCAAATGAGGCTTCTTGAAGCAATGAAGCTTTGCAGCCAATTGGTTCAAAGTTTTATGGTGGCTCATTTGGTCTGAGGACAGTCCTATGATGCCGCTGTCAAATAAAGTGTTACCGGTTAATATATTTTGGTGTAACTATCCCATAATATAATGAGGTCAGCTGCGGCTTATTGTCCAGTGCGGCTTATCTATGAACGAATGCTGTTATCGTGTCAAATGTGGTGGGTGGCGGCTTATAGTCAGGTGCGCCTTATAGTCCAGAAATTACGGTTTACCCTTTTTTTTCAATTTTTCTTTGTTTGGATCGATGATCTATCACAGGGGTCAGCAACCCTGGTCCTCGAGTGCCACTATCCAGCTTGTTTTCCATGTCTCCCTCCTTTGACACACCTGAATCAAATGATCAGCTCATCAGCAAGCTCTGCAGGAGCCTGATAACGATCATGATTATTTGATTCAGGTGTGTTAAAGGAGGGAGACATGGAAAACAAGCTGAATAGTGGCACTCGAGGACCAGGGTTGCCGACCCCTGATTTATCATCTAAAATATTGGGGAAAATGCGACAGTAACGAAAAAAAAAAAAAAAATTAAGCGATAGTTATGAGGTAGATATCGTGACTTTTTTTTTTTTTACAGACTCCATTTTTTTCATTGTGACTTAATTTGTTTAAAAGATTAAAATATGTGAGTGAATAATTTTTTTTTTTTTTTTAAACTAATTGTTAGACATAAATAATGATTCTAAGCTGAAAATGACAGACATTTCGAATAATAAATACGATTACTTCTTTTTATGGCAAGGTTGAAACAAAAGCGGTTGCGCGACGTCTGTAAGCAGGGGTTTCCAGGGTAAAACGGACAAATTAAAAATAGTTCGGGGACTTAATGCGCCATGAATCTGCTATGGCAGCATATAGATACATTGTTCTATCAAACATAACAGGTCTTTTTGCTTAAAATACAGCAGTTTATTTTAAAGAGGGTGCAAGAGCAGAAACTGCCCTTTCAGTCTTATCTGTGTTTTCCACCATGTATATATATATATATATATATATATATATATATATATATATATACAGTGGGGCAAATAAGTATTTAGTCAACCACCAATTGTGCAAGTTCTCCTACTTGAAAAGATTAGAGAGGCCTGTAATTGTCAACATGGGTAAACCTCAACCATGAGAGACAGAATGTGGGGAAAAACAACAGAAAATCACAACCTCAGTCAGTCAAACTCCAAACTCCACTATGGCCAAGACCAGTGGTCTCAAACCGGTCCTCAAAGGGCCGCAGGGGGTACTGGATTTCATTCCAACCAAACGAGACAAATACCTTTTCACCAATCTGGTTTCTTACAAGTGTAATCAGTTGATTGCAATCAGGTGCTGCTTATGTTAGTAGAAACCTCATTGGTTGAACTGTTTGTGCTGGATCTGTTGGAACAAAAACCAGGACCCACTGCGGCCCTTTGTGGAGTCGGTTTGAGACCGCTGGCCAAGACCAAAGAGCTGTCGCAGGACACCAGAGGCAAAATTGTAGACCTGCACCAGGCCGGGAAGACTGAATCTGCAATAGGTAAAATGCTTGGTGTAAAGAAATCAACTGTGGGAGCAATTATTAGAAAATGGAAGACATACAAGAACACTGATAATCTCCCTCGATCTGGGGCTCCATGCAAGATCTCATCCCGTGGCATCAAAATGATAACAAGAACGGTGAGCAAAAACCCCAGAAATACACAGGGGGACCTAGTGAATGACCTACAGAGAGCTGAGACCACAGTAACAAAGGCTACTATCAGTAACACAATGCCCCGCCAGGGACTCAAATCCTGCACTGCCAGACCTGTCCCCCTGCTGAAGAAAGTACACGTCCAGGCCCATCTGTGGTTCACTAGAGAGCATTTGGATGATCCAGAAGAGGACTGGGGGAATGTGTTATGGTCAGATGAAACCAAAATAGAACTTTTTGGTAGAAACACAGGTTCTCGTGTTTGGAGGAGAAAGAATACTGAATTGCATTCGAAGAACACCATACCCACTGTGAAGCATGGGGGTGGAAACATCATGATTTGGGGCCGTTTTTCTGCAAAGGGACCAGGACGACTGATCTGTGTAAAGGAAAAAATGAATGGTCCCATGTCTCGAGAGATTTTGAATGAAAATCTCCTTCCATCGACAAGGGCATTGAAGATGAGATGTGGCTGGGTCTTTCAGCATGACACTGATCCCAAACACACAGCCAGGGCAACAAAGGAGTGGCTTTGTAAGAAGCATTTCAAGGTCCCGGAGTCAGTCTCCAGATCTCAGCCCCATAGAAAATCTGTGGAGGGAGTTGAAAGTCCGTGTTGCCCAACGACAGCCCCAAAACATCACTGCTCTAGAGGAGATCTGCATGGAGGAATGGACCAAAATACCAGCAACAGTGTGTTTTTTCCCACATTCTGTCTCTCATGGTTGAGGTTTACCCATGTTGACAATTACAGGCCTCTCTAATATTTTCAAGTGGGAGTACTTGCACAATTAGTGGTTGACTAAATACTTATTTACCCCACTCTATATATAATATAATATCATAATATCAAATATATTTTGCTTGTTTTTTCTTAAACCATGATATAAATGCTATTTGTTTTATATTGGGTGTGTTAGAGGAATACAAACAGTAAATACGAGAAAAGATACTATTCCTTCACTTTCTAGCTAGGACTTAGCGCCAACGTCTTGGCAAGGACAGTACAATGACGTATCATACATGTTTTTGGATGGTTATTTTGAAATTTGGGGGGTATTTATGGGTACTTAAGGGGTTAATTCCGACTTACGCGGAAATTCAGGTTACGCCACCAGTGTAGGAGCAGAAGTAACCTGAGGACTACCTGTATTTACCGTGACCAGGTAAGTTCATTCAACTCAAGTTCAAAGAGGAATACTATAATTGAAAAGTTATGTCAACTTCAAATCTTAGGTCAGCATGACTAATTGAAAGTTGTATTTTTTACAGTGTTGTCATCCTTCTATTACAACCAATAAAACAACTCTCGCCACTACTTGAAATGCTACTACGACCTATTAATCTTGCACTCACAAACTCTCCCTCATACTGTGTTACTTCATGTTGGCAAATAAAACACACGCTTGTATGCTGACCTTCACACTCATGCATACACACGCGGTCACCAAGCACTTTTGATGACGTGGCGTCCCGTTCCGCCGTCCGACTGACACGCAGACGAATGAAGCAACTCTAACCTAAGTTAGAACTCTAAGTTCAAGGCGTCGTTCCCACTGGAGCGCGAGATGACTTTAGGTGCCCGTGTATGTAATTCCTGTCGGTGGATGGATTAGAACGGAATGTGTAAAGGTGTAAAGTTGCACCTTTGAAACGCTACCTGGCTCAGGTTACGCTTTTAAAGCAGATACGACACCTTGCTTGTAGGTAATTAGATGGCGGCGGTGATGATCGCTTTTAAAATAACAAGGTGTGAGTGGGTTGGATTTCACATGCTTTGGATGGTAGTTTACAAGTTGTGTTAACACTTTATTGGTCAAGTGAGTATTTTTGGTAATTCATTCATTCATCATTTTAACCGATTATCCTCACAAGGGTTGCGGGGTTGCTGGAGCCTATCCCAGGAAACAAAGGGGAGAAGGCAGGGTTAACCCTGTACATAGACATCACTATCAGTTGATGGGAAACGGCGCAGGGGTGCTCCGTGGGGGGCCTATTTTCAAAAACTTAAAATTCAGATATTTTCAAAGCCAAAGCCGCTAGCGACCTAAAACCAAAACAGGCACCTCCTTATATACAGTGGGGCAAATAAGTATTTAGTCAACCACCAATTGTGTAAGTTCTACTTGAAAAGATTAGAGAGGCCTGTAATTGTCAACATGGGTAAACCTTAACCATGAGAGACAGAATGTGGAAAAAAAACAGAAAATCACATTGTTTGATTTTTAAAGAATTTATTTCCAAATTAGAGTGGAAAATAAGTATTTGGTCGCCTACAAACAAGCAAGATTTCTGGCTGTCAAAGAGGTCTAACTTCTTCTAAAGAGGTCTAACGAGGCTCCACTCGTTACCTGTATTAATGGCACCTGTTTTAACTCATTCTCGGTATAAAAGACACCTTTCCACAACCTCGGTCAGTCACACGCCCAACTCCACTACGGCCAAGACCAAAGAGCTGTCGAAGGACACCAGAGACAAAATTGTAGACCTGCACCAGACTGGGACGACTGAATCTGCAATAGGTAAAACGCTTGGTGTAAAGAAATCAACTGTGGGAGCAATTATTAAAAAATGGAAGACATTCAAGACCACTGATAATCTCCCTCGATCTGGGGCTCCATGCAACATCTCACCCCGTGGCGTCAAAAGGATAACAAGAATGGTGAGCAAAAATCCCAGAACCACACAGGGACCTAGTGAATGACCTACAGAGAGCTGGGACCAAAGTAACAAAGGCAACGATCAGTAACACAATGCGCCGCCAGGGACTCAAATCCTGCACTGCCAGACATGTCCCACTGCTGAAGCCAGTACACGTCCAGGCCCGTCTGCGGTTCGCTAGAGAGCATTGGATGATCCCGAAGATGACTGGGAGAATGTGTTATGGTCAGATGAAACCAAAATAGAACTTTTTGGTAGAAACACAGGTTCTCGTGTTTGGAGGAGAAAGAATACTGAATTGCATCCCAAGAAACCCATACCCACTGTGAAGCATGGGGGTGGAAACATCATGCTTTGGGGCTGTTTTTCTGCAAAGGGACCAGTACGACTGATCTGTGTAAAGGAAAGAATGAATGGGCCATGTATCGAGAGATTTTGAGGGAAAATCTCCTTCCATCAGCAAGGGCATTGAAGAGACGTGGCTGGGTCTTTCAGCATGACAATGATCCCAAACACACAGCCAGGGCAACCAAGGAGTGGCTTCATAAGAAGCATTTCAAGGTCCTGGAGTGGCCTAGCCAGTCTCCAGATCTCAACCCCATAGAAAATCTGTGGAGGGAGTTGAAAGTCCTTGTTGCCCAACGACAGCCCCAAAAACATCACTGCTCTAGAGGAGATCTGCATGGAGGAATGGGCCAAAATACCAGCAACAGTGTGTGAAAAGCTTCAGAAGAGTTACAGAAAACGTTGGCCTCCGTTATTGCCAACAAAGGGTACATAACAAAGTATTGAGATGAACTTTTGGTATTGACCAAATACTTATTTTCCACCATGATTTGCAAATAAATTCTTTAAAAATCAAACAATGTCATTTTCAGTTTTTATTTGTTTCCACAATCTGTCTCTCAGGTTGAGGTTTAATCATGTTGACAAATGCAGGCCTCTCTAATATTTTCAAGTGGGAGAACTTGGGAGCACAATTAGTGGTTGACTAAATACTTATTTGCCCCACTGTATATACAATTACAACTTACATCCAGTAATTTTCGCACTATAAGGCGCACCCGACTATAAGCCGCCACCCACCCATTTGGCACAAAAACGGAATTTGTTCATCGATTGGCCGCAGCTGTCCTCACCGTATTATGGGATATTTACACCAAAAGATAATAACCCTATATTTGACAGCGGCATCATACGACTGTCATAAGAGCAAATGAACCACCATGAAGCTTTAAACCAATTGGCTGCGAAGCTTCATTGCTTCAAAAAGCTTCATTTGGCCAACACTGCTCCTTTGGAGGAGACGGTCAACCTTTGCTGCCACCTGGTGTCAACAATCTTTTTGTCAAACATGCCTCCTAGCATGCATTGCAGCACTACAGATGTTAAATAACAATAAAAAATCATGTTCTGTGCTAATTATTCCTTCAGTTACTGTTCCAGTTGTTTCATTAATTCCTAGTTATGGTATTTGGTAACACTATATTTGACAGTGGCGCCATAAGACTGTTATTATACAATCATAATTAGACATGACACTGTCCTGAGCATTAATAAATGCTTGTAACAGATGTCATTTAGTGTTATCTGGCAAATTACCTCACTTTTGAATGGATGTTAAAGATCAAAACTAGACATAAATGGAGTTAGTGACATAATTTGCTGGATGACACTTAATGACATAAGCATTCAGTAATGCCCATGATAGTCTCATCTGATAATCATGACGGTCTTATTACAGTCTTATGACGCCACTGTCAAATAAAGTGTTACCTATTAACCAAAATAAATCAACAAATAATCCGCACTGGACTATAAACCGCAGGATTCAAAATGAGGGGAAAACGTAGCGTCTTATAATCCAAAAATTACGGTGTGTATATGTTTTTACATTGACAATGATAAATAAATAAAAATGTTCATTAAAAACTACATGAATTAAAAAGAATACAGTCGATAATACATTCTGGTTATAACCCCCCAAAAATTCTAAAGTACATTTTTTTTTTAACATCTCATATTTTTAAAATCATTGCCTGCCTGACAATTATAGGTGTCCAGTTCATTTAAACTGGGGAGGGGGGGGGGGGGTCCTGTGAATGTTCCATTGCCATTGAGCTAGTATGAAAACCTTAAAGTGAACATTTCTGAGGTAAGAGTTTATTGAATTGGCTAATAAATTATTAAAATAAAAATGTTCAATTTTAAAGATATTATATGCCATAAAAGCATGCAGAAAAATGAGTAATTTTGAGAACGTTTGTTAATGTTTTTTAGCCCCTCCCAGTCAAAATGGATTGGACGTCTAGCACCGTCAATGGCAGTGACCAAAGCAGGGTAAAGGAGCATCTGATACTACTTCGATGAGGACTGCTCGTGAATGATCATGTGTCAGCGCTGTTGAGTCCGTATGCAAATATTGGAGTGAATGTTTCTGAGGTGAGAGTTTATTCAGAAATCTTTTATAACTTATAATAAATAGAGCACAAAGTTTGAACTTTGACATATGAAGCTTCAGATTTACTGCTTGAGCTCAAATTGAGGTGAACGTGATGCACGGACTAAACACTTTGACATCCCTGGGTGAAAGGATGTCAGATCATTTCTGTCTATTTTGAATCAGGCCTGAATAGAATCCCTCATGTTGAACTTTGAACTTGAGAACAAAGCCCGTCATTAATGAGCCATCACACGAGTCGCAGCGAGGAAGCCGTGGTTTCCTCCGCACACAAAGGGGTCACTCCTGATTTCTTTTGTTCCGGATTGTTCAAGCCCGGAACGCAATGGTGTGTCCTTTTCTTTGTGTGTGCGTGTCCAGGGAATTATACTACCAAAATAAAAGTTGACATATAGGAACCCCTGTGCCACCTTCACTGACATCCCTCAACTCCACTCGCAACCCCAGTACGCGGGTGGGATCTTGTCCAGACATGTCCTTTAAATGAGTTCCAGTATAGTGAGTGTTTTGTTTGAAAGGTTTCAGTCATTATGTGAGAACATTTTTAGTTATAAGCATAAGTGTTTCATGTGTTGGAATAGTGTGAGAACTTTTCACTTGGTTTGATAGTCTTTCAGTAAAGATTGAAAGGGGTTTGGTAGTGAATGAGAGGATTTTAATCATGTGTGAGAGCGTTTCAGTTAGGTGTTGAGTTGCTGCTCGAGCTTTTAACCATTACATCTGGACTTCAACATATTACCTGTTAAAGCTAGATATCAAAGAAATGATTTGAATTGAATCATTTCAAAAGTTTTATTTGTGAATTTTATTTATTTACACAGTCAAACTCGCAATGAACATTATTTACAAAATGTGGAAGAAGCGCGGCTTCAGGGTAAGCCCAAGGAATCTACACTTCAACCCCAACCGCTAACTAAAACCTGATCGTTAAAAGGAAAGAACAAAAAGACAGCCACTACCCTAGCTTCTTACACTAAACAGGTTGAACAGAAATGGCAGCTTACCCCTACTGCTTCAGTGCACTTATTTGCAGTGGTGAACAAAAACGATCCAAAAATGAATAAACACAAAAGACCTCACCGAAAAAGCGGGAGTGTATCAAACTAGCGATCAAAGCACACGAGAGTGAACGGCGAGCATACAGCTGGCAGGGAGGACCGCGGCACGAATGCTGTCAAATGCGACCTCAGCTGTCAGTTGACAGCTTCTGACTTTTCAAGCTTGGCGCCCTTTTTCATGGCCAATCAGCAGCGGCGACGTCGTCTGTCCATCCGGCGTCGATCAGCTTACGTCACGTTGGGAGGGGAGGCAGCCAGCTGGCGGAGGCGACGATCAACAGACTGAAAGAGTCTCAAAAAACAATAATTAAACGGCAAGTCCTGATTAGTCACTCGACTAGTTTTACAATTAGTTGACTAATCTAATAATTTTCTTTTTTTTTTTTTTACTAATTTAGCAATGAAATTTTTGTTGACGCTTATTAATTCACAAAACCATTTTGGAACACTTAAAGTCTTTTTTAAAGTACAAATAATCATGTAAATAACAATAATTAATTACAAATAAACAATGAGGTTAAATGCTGATTGCATTTACTAGTGCAAAAAAATGGAAAGTAAAGGTTCAGAACACTCACTTTGCCTTTCCAACATTATTCAAAACAATTCTTTAAATTCTTGCACTATTATTATAGTATACTACTATATATAAAAGTAGTATAATAATTATAATAATTATTCGTTGCCAATCATTTTTGTCATAAAGAGTGTCATTTGAAAGCTATTCTTAGTGTAAAATCTGTATTTTGTAGTATTTCCTCAACATATTATATTAATTGTGAAGTATGTGGGGTTAACTCCAGAAATCGTTATTTATATGACGAACATGACGTGCTTTTATTTTGAAATGTTCACCGGAGGTACGTTCGCTAAACCGCTAAACGAAAGCTTTACACTCCGTAAAAAAACATTCTTCGTCATTGCTTGTGGTGTCACTAAGAGATTTAATTTTTTGTTCGTTAGCAAATGCTGTTGATCAGCACTTGAGTGCCATAGACCCTACTCACCTACGTCACAAAATGACGTGTCGCTGTATCCGGCCGCCATATTGTCCGTCATTTTTTAGCCCTATGTTCAATGGTTTCAATTAGTCGTGCAATTTATAGAGCAATTCATGGAAGCCCCTGTGTTATCTGACGCTGTAAACTCATTGGATGCGTTGCATAAAAGGCGTTATGTGGAAAAGCTTCAGTTTATTAATTCGCCAGTTCCATATTTGATGCCTAAATCGATGTTTTTCGACCCGCTGTCTCCGCTGTCTCTGCCTGACATCTGCTACCCTGATATTTACAACTATCTTGTCCACACAAAATCAGCCTATTCTCACGAAAGTTTGAAAAACGTTAAGAGCTTGGAGGCATATAAATACTTCGTTGCTGGTTGGGTGAAACAGGTCCTCGTCCACGAAAATTCGGCAGGAATCTATCTTGTGCTCGGGAAGGTGAGTTACGAAATTTTCAATTCAACATCTTCTGTTCTTGCTAACATCCACTGTCAAGTCTAATGTATTTCATGTCATTTGTCAATGGAGCTAGGGCTTTTAATGTTTATATGGTTTAGCGATAGCACTCTCACTACATACATATATAATATGTAATAAATATGAAGTGCAATAACACTACTCCAGATTGTCCCTAGTTGAATTTATTTTTTGGCTTTTGACCTCAATAGTGAAATTGTAAATAAATTGTATGACAACTGTCTTATTATCCCCTTATAATGATATATTTTCAGGTAGTTCATTCACAACATCTGAGTGTATGTTGTCAGCGATTATCCTAGCAATGATCTTAATTGCCGTTGTCAGCCCAAAACCCTCTAAATACATATTAAATGCATCTTACCATATAAAATGACTACTACATAATCTGTGGTAATCATTTGGAGCCCAGTTTTCTCATCGAATTGCAGCAGCCCATCTCGCTCTCCTCTCCGGGTCTCTCGGAATCCGGTAGAACTTCAAGTCTCTCCGTCTATCTTCTCTGTTATTGCAACCGACCGCCACACACGCCTTCACCATTTTGATTATTAATGTTAACAAGCAGAAAAACACGCCATAATAGAAGGAATTTACGTAGCGGTAATGCATCAACAGTGACGAGTTGACGGACAATATGGCGCGGGGGCGTGGTTGTGACGTCATGTGAGTAGGGTCTATAGTATGACTGATTAGAGCTGTACTGCATTGTTTCGCCACAGGGTGTGCTCTCGTGTATTTTATGTTCGGTGTGAAGAAGAAAGTTAAAAGAGGCATTAGCGGCCTGTTCTCAACTTCTCCCTCACTGCACTTTGGCTCTCATGGAAAGCACGTTCGCTCATGTGTTCGAAATAAATGATACCGACATGCAAAGTAACAAGTGAGCTGTAAAAATAGCAATCTTAGGTGCGTGAAAACCATGGAGAGAGCTAAGTGAAGCTAACGAACAGCTAAGCGGAGCTAAACGGCACTAAATGAAGCTAAGCGACTGATAGTGCGTGTGTGGTGGGGGAGAAATAATATAAATACAGCACTCAAATGGCTTTCTTTTTTGTTTTGTTATTTGTTTGTTTGGTATGCCGACATAATTATACAGTGCCCTCCATAAGTATTGGCACACCTGGTTAAGATGTGTTTTTTAGCTTCTAATAATTTTTTTAAATTCAAATAATAAGGGACCTTAATGGAAAAAAAAAAGAGAAAAATCCAACCTTCAATACAAGTGCATTTATTCAGTGGGGAAAAAATCCCACATAAAGAAATAATTATTTGACATCAAATAATGTGTGTCACAATTATTAGCACCTCTGGTGTTAATACTTTGTACAACCCCCATTTGCCAACAAAACAAGGTCTGGGGACTGAGATGGCCGTGGGAGGAGCTTGATTTTGTGTCTGGTGAGCTATTTCTGTGTAGATTTAGCCATATGTTCAGGGTCATTGTCTTGCTGAAAGACCCAGTGACGACCCATCTTGAGCTTTCGGGCAGAGGGCAACAGATTTTGATTTAAAATGTCCTGGTATTTCAAAGCATTCATGATGCCATGCACCCTAACAAGGTTCCCAGGGCCTTTGGAAGCGAAACAGCCCCACAGCATCACTGAACCACCCCCATACTTCACAGTGGGTATGAGGTGCTTTTCAGCATGCGCATCTTTCGTGGCACGCCAGACCCACTTAGTGTTTGTTGCCAAAAAGCTCAATCTTGGTCTCATCTGACCAAAGCACAGGGTCCCAAAGATGAAGGTATTGAATTGTATTGAAGGTTGGATTTTTCTTTTTTTTTTCTCCATTAAGGTCCCATATTATTTGAATAAAAAAAATATTAGAAGCTAACAAACACATCTTAACCAGGGGTGCCAATAATTATGGAGGGCACTGTACATGACGAATAGTTGGGGGTGCTGCTGCTCCGGTGGCCCAAGCCCTTGCTTGTTGGGGCAAGGGCAGTTGGTTGGGGGGCCCCCTACTGGTTGGGGGCCTAAGGCGATCGCCTACTTCGCCTGAATAGTAGATCCGACTATGCATGTAACATTATCATACTCTACACTTATTCAGCATGTTATTCTCCATTGTATTTCCATTTTAAATTGCCCATTCAAGATGACATATCTGTTCTATGTGTTGGATTTTATCAAGTAAATTTCCCCCAAAAATGCGATCTATACTCCGGTGCGACTCATGTTTTTTTTCTCTTTGTTGGGCATTTTATGGCTGGTGCGACTTATAGTCCGAAAAATACGGTACATATGAGAGCATTTCAGCATTCCACATGAGACTGTTTTGGTTGTGTGGGAAAACTATTTGCGCTTTGTCCCTGGCTTAAAACGTTACCGCACGTGTTTGTGCGAGAGAGCCACACATATTTGCATTTAGCGAGCGCCGTCGTTTGGGTGACCTCCCGTTGCTTGGTGGTTTTCAGATGTGGTGTGTCATCTCCACGGCGACGTCCCTCCATCCTTTGCGTCCCAATCCCGCCTCCCTTTGACGTGGCGTCTTCGGCCTTTGGATGCTGACCAGCTTCTACGCAGAAATGGCAGCTGCTGCGTGTGTGTCTTTGTAGTAAAACATGATATGCAGTTCGTGGAATCGTTAAAGCGCTCACGTGTACGCAGCAAGCGTGCCGCAGGAAGTGTCCCATATATCATGTCTCCTGCTTTCTGTCTGCAACTTTGCCTACCGCGCTCTCCTAATGGATAAGCATTTGTCTTTTTTATAACGGGATTTATTTAACTTTCATTTTGGCAGCAATCAGACAATCCGCTACATGAGAGCAAAAGTGTGCTAACTCCATTTTTATGTCATTTTGACCTCGTTAACTGCCTCTGACATCAGTCAATTTCGACTGGGGGGCTGGCAGAGAACACTCACAACTTGCAACAAAGAGTGAACTCCATTTTTGTCATTTTTAACTCATTGACTTCCATTGATGACGATTAAAGATGTCCCGATCGATCCGATCACGTCATTTTCAAAGTATCGGAATCGGCAAAAAAATATCGGACATGCCTTTTTTTAATATAATATATATTTTTTAGGGCTGTCAAAATTATCGCGTTAACGGGCGTTAATTAAATTTTTTAATTAATCACGTTAAAATATTTGACGCAATTAACGCACTAGGCCCGCTCAGACAGATTTAAATGTCAGTACAGTGAAAGGCCACCTTGTTAATTGTGTTTTATGGAGTTTTTCCGCCCTCTGCTGGCGCTTGGGTGTGACTTGCATATGTTATGTGGCGTAATGTCGCCCTCTGCTGGCGATTCAGTGCAGCTGATTATTTGGGTTTCGGCGCGCTTTTCTGACGTGATTATACGTCGACGCGAACTCACACTAAGAGACGTGTCATTGCTATTCAGACCAGCTAACGTCTGCATCCAGTATTCAGTGGCAGTTCTCATAGCCCCATCACACTGTTTGTGTCTAATACATGCATCGCTTGTGAGTTACATTCCTCCTTTGTTTATATTCATGAGCATTAGATAGTTATTGATGACGTGTATTTGAATTTGTTCACATATATGGTGAAATGCAGTTACATTGTTAGATGCTTGTGAGCTAGTTGGCTAGTGCTACTGCTCAAATGGACACGTGTGTTTACATTTTATGTTATTTTGTGATTTATGCAAGTTATTGACACATTGCCTTGTTATTTTCAGTTTTACAAAAATACAAGAAACGTGCTCCTGTCAAAAAGAGATGACTTCAGTAAAGCCCATGCAACTTTGCCACACCGTCTGATTTCTTTTTGGAACTTATGTTCGCTATCTGTCAATTTGTGTATTCACGCACATTGAGGACAGAATAGGGCTACTAGTTTATTTTTTGATTGAAAATTTTACAAATTTTATTCAAACGAAAACATTAAGAGGCGTTTTAATATAACATTTCTATAACTTGTACTAATATTCATCTTTTAAGAACTACAAGTCTTCCTATCCATGGATCACTTTAACAGAATGTTAATAATGTTAATGCCATCTTGTTGATTTATTGTTATAATAAACAAATACAGTCCTTATGTACCGTATGTTGAATGTATATATCCATCTTGTCTTATCTTTCCATTTCAACAATAATTTACAGAAAAATATGGCATATTTTATAGATGGTTTGAATTGCGATTAATTGCGATTAATTACGATTAATTAATTTTTAAGCTGTAATTAACTCGATTAAAAATTTTAATCGTTTGACAGACCTAATATTTTTTAATTAAATCATTTTCTAATTGTAGCGCGTTAACGGCGGTAATTACTTTTTTTTTTAATTAATCACGTTCAAAATATTTAACGCAATTAACGCATGCGCTGCACGACCCACTCACGCATTGTCGCATTCAAATTATAATGGCGCCCATTTACCTATATATAGAGCTAAAAGGCAGCGTAAAATGAGTAGAGTGAATTTTGGCAGTCTTTGGAGCCTTTTTTTAATTGGCTAAAGCCTTAAAATTCCTCTTTCAACAACTATAAATATTGTGGGAAAGCAATGTGGGGAAGAAAGGTAGTAGTTGATCTTTTTCTTTTCATTACACCCTATGTTATTTCCCAACGCAGAGAAGATATATCAACTGGTGCCACTATGCACAGTCATGGTTGCACTTCCCATCATGCGTTTGGGCAGAACAGTTAAATGGCTACAGTATCATATACTGAAAGCTCAACAAATACACTAGATGGCAATATTTAGTCACAATATACAAAGTCACATTTATCCTTTAAGAATTACAAGTCTTTCTATTCGTGGATCCCTCTCACAGAAAGAATGTTAATAATGTAAATGCCATCTTGAGGATTTATTGTCATAATAAACAAATACAGTACGTATGTACTGTATGTTGAATGTATATATTCGTCCGAGTTTTATTCATTTTTTTCTTAATGCATTGCCAAAATGTATATGATCGGGGAAAATTATCGGGAACGATTGGAATTGAATCGGGAGCAAAAAAAAGCAATCGGATTGGGAAATATCGGGATCGGCAGATACTCAAACTAAAACGATCGAATCGGGAGCAAAAAAACATGATCGGAACAACCCTAATGACGAGAGTATTCCATTCAATTTTGACTAGGAAGGCTGGAAGTAATCTTTCACAATTTTAGCTATTTAGCGCAAAAGTGGGATACAGTGATCCCTAACTAATTCACGCTTCAAACTCTATGCCCTCAGTCCATCGCAGTTTTTGTTGTTGTTTGTTTTTTAAATATTAAATAAATACAGATGAGCTGTCCTGATCTGATCCTGTAGTCTCACTCTACCTCTTTCTGATTCTCTTTGTCAGGCATTGCAGGTTAACTTATTGAAGTTAACGATGATTGACAGATGTTATGGTTTGATCTTGCCAGAGATACTTGGAAGCCGAAACTTTAAAGCGCCACATGCATCAATCATTGTTTGACTTGTTAAACAGTTGCTGCGGCAACTCTTTGTGTGTAAGTGAGCAGCTTGATGTTTTTTGATGCGGTCATAATGTGCAGGTCCTGCACTCATCCGCAGCAAAACTGTTCGTAGCTTTGTAGCAATTTGAAATTTCGGAATCGCTGATGAGTTTAGTAACATAAACCAAACAATAAATACAGCAGATTGTCCATTTCGCGTAAATGTGGAAGCCCGTCGACATCTTTACTCCGTTTGTCTTCGGCTTGCTCGTAAGGGTCAACATTGTAGTGTTGCAACGATTAATCGATTAACTCGAGTATTCGATTTGAAAAAAAAAATTCAAATTAAAATTTGCTGCTTCGAGTATTCGTTTAATTAAAGTGGCGTTGTAATGGTTTGTTTTGAAAGTGTTTGTATTTAATTTTATTAATTTGGGTGGATATGCTGCCCTCTAGTCCACCTAATTTCACATGGCTGAATCCAGCTGCTCCCTGTTAAGACCAACATATGCTAAGTTTTTGTTTGAGCTAACGTTTTTTTTTTGTGTGTTTTTTTTTAATGCATTTGTAATTTAGTTTAAAGATATATTTAGCTGTTTTTGTGGGAATATGTGTTTGAACTATTTGTTAAGAGTATTGTAAAAAAAAAAAAAAAAAAGTTAGCATTTTATAGCATTTAAGCTAGCGGAATTTTGTTATGTAGGTTAGCCATTTGTTTTTTGTTGTTGTACATATATCCACATTTATTTATTTATTTTTATACCGTTTGAGGCTCAGGTCAGGTATTTTAATGTTTTATGTTCCTTATCCGATTACTCAATTATTCGAACTAACTGGGTCATCGATTAATCGACTACTAAAATAATCGATAGCTGCAGCCCTACAACATTGTTCACATCCTTAAGTTTGATCACATATCTGTTCTTCGCCTTAGTAACGAGTTTGTCTCTTTATCGAACTATCAAGTTAAAGCAGAAATGTGAAGTAATTTCATAACATGCCAAATAGGGTCATAATTAAAGTAATTAAACATTGTCCAACAAATAAGGCATGAAAAAAATAATTTATATGTTGTATATTTGACAAAATAATCGCGTTTCCGAAGTTCGAGCCTGAAAGGGGACGAACCCGGAAGTGATACGTCACACCGGGAACAGCGATGGCAGCGCTCCATAAATACGGCCGCCATACAAAGCCCTTCAAACAATGATTCAAACAGCGATATAAGCGATAGATCGAGCGCAAGGGAGGAGATCCAAGTTGTTGAAGAGTTGCTTGGAATTTTATGTTGGACCTAACAGGTAATAGCCAGTCGCTAATCAGGATGCAAACAATGTGCCTAGACTACCTGACATGGAATGGAGACAAGACCCATCGAGATTACAAGATTTGTAAGATAAAGGCTGTTATTATTTTCATGAGTTGAAGATGCAGGCATTTGCACATAATTTTATGTTTTTGTCTATCTGATGACATTGTTTAAAAAAAAATACTAATCAGACTTCATGTTCATTTTGGCAGATCCGGCAGCTCTCGTGCATATAAAATAATAATATAAAAACGTTGGGGGGAAAGAAGGAGATGAGTCGTTGATGGCTTTCTCCACTTTATTATGGCAACAATAAGAAAACAAAATAATAGCGGGCTGCTGCCACATTCGACCGCGAAGTTTTGCTTCTCGCTCATCTCCGCCTCGCTTTGTACTACCAGCTACTACTACTTCCAGTCCCACCGTCCCTTAAACAGATCGTGCATAGTGTCTTGTTATGAGCTTTTTGTTGACAAAGGTATCGAACACACAATGTGCTGACAACTTTGTTTCTTTATTAACACATGGAGCTAACAGTACAAACAGGAATGGGCGTCTAATGGCGTGAGGAAATGTAGTTTTTTCACACAAGCGAACAGATTACAAAGCACCACTTCAGTGTTGTCCCGAGACTACATTTCCCATGATTCACTGCGTGACTTGAGCCGCTCGCTGATTCGCTGCGAGATTGACTCAATGCCAACACGCTCGTTGTCACCTGTCAGCGGCTCTCGTAAAACACAAACTAGAAGGCTATCAAGCGATCACCGTGAAAGAAACGCCGAACCGTACAAATGCAATGCAATGCTTGAAGCACGAAGGTGGAAATACATAATACAAATACAAATAAATGTGCACAAACTCACCGGCGGTGTGTGTCTCTTACGGCAACGTGACCGTGAATTACCGCGACGCCGACCCGCTTATATGCACATCCACACCCGTTTCCCGATTGACAGTGGATTAGCCTTTCGGACAAGATCGTAGATGACGCACAATTTAAACACGCTTAACCTAGCGAACACAACAACAACTATGATCGGGGATTGCCACGAGTTGGCTTTCGGCTAAAGTCGCTAGCTTCTACTGTACATTCCACAACAGTTGGCAGCTCTGCTGTGACAAAGTCATTAGTCATCTATCCAAAAATCACACTTACTTTTTGCCAAATCCTTGATCATAAGCAGACCGGTTAAGGAAGCAGGCATCTTCAAAGTGTTTGTAGCAGAGAACACTACTCGATGACGGCGTGAAATTCATTGGCTTCGTGAGATCGAAAGACGTCCATTTACGTGCCCTGCTATCCTTTGGCCACTCAAACAACTTTTCGTTAGGGTCAGAACAAAACATCGCCACACAGTGCCGTGGCATCTTACCGAGAAACAATGCAACAAACAATACTGTTCTATGGCGGACTTCCCTCGCACTTCTAGGTGTTACGTCATTTCCGAAGATTGCCGAAGAAAAGCATTTTCGTTGTCAAGGGCGTTGCTATGGGTTAAACAAAGAATCTGGAAGTGTTGCGTTAAAAAAAATAACGAAAATATGCTTATAACTGTTTAGCCATTGATATTATTCAAAAACATGGTTGGCCAACCTTACTTCACATTTCCGCTTTAAAGTTTAATGTCCCGCGAGCCAGACCTGCTTCCAGTATGGCTGTGTTGTTGTCAAATCTCACGTGATCCCCCATTCTGTGACGTAAACGCTCGAGCCTAATAGCGCACGTACTTCAGATCCGATGTTTTCACACACAAACCGGAACAGCGCGTGCGGCAAACACACACACGCAAAACAGATGCAGAGGGATATGATGGCAGAGCATTCAGAGGAAAAGTTGTCCTTTACGAGGTGGAGATATAAACATTATTTCAAGTTGGTCGAAATTAAAGGAAAGAACATGCATGTAAAGTGTAATTTGTCTTTTGTCGACATCTGTGGTAAGCAATTCAAATCTGTTTATTTTTGTTGCACTTCAAGTGTAGGATAAATCTGTTGCTGGTGAGCTGCAATAAATATTACAAGGTTCTATAACACAACTACCGGTCTGTTCTTCTCTATTCAACTGACTCTTTCTTTGACATACAACGACTTCTTTCGGAAATAGTTACTTTCCCTGGTAACTAGTTACTTTTACTATAGAGTAATTCAGTTACTAACTCAGTTACTTTTTGGAAGAAGTAGTGAGTAACTATAACTAATTACTTTTTTAAAGTAACGTGCCCAACACTGGTGCCCACTGGTCACTTTTTGTGTCACGTGCACCGCAACAGTTCACCCATATAATTACAGTGTGTGTGCGCGCATAGTAATAGTGTGTGTTGAAACATGACCGGCGGTGATGGTGAAAGGGATTCTTGTGTACCCGCAGGATTTGCAACCACGCCCTCGAAATTACCGTTCCTCAATGACACCACATTAAACACACAACCGAGATTCCCTCGGGACACGGACACGCACAAACCGCATTGCTTCATCAGCTTTACTTTGGCTGCGTGTGGTCGTTATCGTAATAAATGTATGCAAACACACCTGCTCATGTGATCGAGCCTCCCACTGGAATACTTTCCCACAGTCCTGACTAACACACCTTTCGGCCACTTTCGCACAGAGCCCTTTAAAAAAAACTGTGTGAAAGTGAGCAAGTCAAAAAGCTGAGGAAATTTCAATGAGGTGGATTAAAAGTGCAAAAAAAATGGAAGGGAGAAAGAAGGGAAGTCAATGAAAAAGAGGCTTTCGCCGGCCTCTTCTTTTACGATCGGGAATAAAAAATAAAGCTGCTCGAGGAATTCCAT
Source organism: Corythoichthys intestinalis (assembly GCF_030265065.1). Lineage (NCBI taxonomy): Eukaryota > Metazoa > Chordata > Actinopteri > Syngnathiformes > Syngnathidae > Corythoichthys > Corythoichthys intestinalis. The sequence continues at coordinate 50,389,536 of NC_080403.1, forward strand.
TCAAGTTTTCCGCAGATGGTCAGGAATTTCTTGGAAGCGAAACGGCTCTCGAGGGATCGCCCGTTAAAAAAAAAAAAAAAAAAAACTTTTGCCGGCAAATATTTTTTTTTGTCCTTATATTCATAAAAACACTAAAAATATAGCTATGATTTTTAAATCATTCACCGGCATTGACAGCGATAGACGTCAAATTGATTCGAACTGGAACGCTTGGCGTTCAGTGGTCATGTGTCACTGAAGCCTATTACACATGCATTGCTGGCCAAAAGTATTAGCACCCCTGCAATTCTGTCAGATAATGCTTAATTTTCCCAGAAAATGCAATTACCATATTGGCCCAAATATAAGATGATGTTTTTGCATTGAAATAAGATGTCTTATATTCGCGGTCTAGACATTGTACCCATTCACGACGCTAGATGACACCAGATATCATTGAAGCGATGTTCTATTATGACTAAGGGTGTAACGGTACATGTATTTGTATTGAACCGTTTCGGTACGTGGTGCTCGGTTCAGAACGGAGGCGTACCGAACGAGTTTCTGACGTAATGTAACCCTTACTTTTCGAGGCTGTGAGTCGATCGGGTTACAGTTTCTTTGTGTAGATTATATTTACTATGTCTTCTCTACTATAATGAGGACCAACACGGTAGGACAGTATAACCCAGAAACGTCAACGGCGCGACAACGTGGCCGTTGCGAGAACGCAGTAAAACGCGGGCATTAAAGTCAATCAGCCAATGCACACCAGTCGCAGTGCGGCCACGTGTTAGACGCGTCCCAGAAGCGACTCAATACGACGCACGCGAAAAGAACGGCAGAGTTTATTATTTGACGCAAGACGCACCCTCCTGCGTCAATACTACTACCGGTAACTAGAATCGGGCTGACCGGAAGTCACTCGTGTAAAAATACGGTGGATCCGGTCGAATTTCAAACTAATATGCAATCGTAACCCACTTTTTGAGTCCATCAGATCTCTTGAGTGGTAGATCGGGGCACAGTTGACTTGTCTTTGTTGATTTACTGCTGTCTTCTCTGCTATAATAATAACCAACACGGCCCCGTGTTCAATACAAAACCCTCCTACCACAACAAAACAAGTAGGAACTAATATTCACATAGGAACTAAAGTTATACAACATAAAATATAAAATATAAATGAATATTACATCACATTTGTAAAATATAAACACATAATAAAATAAATAATAGTCCATTTAAATAAAATAAATTGAAATGAGCTAAAACACCTGTAATTAAATAATAAGAATAATACACAGATCCTACTTACACAATTAAATTTATTAATTTCTGTGTGGCGCTTTAACTTGAGAAAATCCAACAATAAAGCTTTTGAAAACCGTTCATAAGAAGAAAAAAAAAAGATTGATTGAGGCATTTCATTTGTAAAATACATTTTAAAATCTTTGTCATTGGGATTGCTTTTCTCTTTAGCGCAGGACTTCTTTTTTCTTCTTTATTTCAGAAAGAAAGCTGACCAATGCGCAGGGTCTGAAAGGTAAATTGTTGTTGGATTATTTTTAAATACCCGCTACTTTTTGAGCAGAATTCTAGCTTTGTATAGGCTAATGTTCCTATTGTTGAAATCACAAAGGTGTAATAAACAACTAGCACATTGATATTTTGCATTTTGTTTTCTTACTGTACCGAAAATGAACCAAACCGTGACCTCAAAACCGAGGTACGTACCGAACCGAGATTTTTGTGTACCGTTACACCCCTAGTTATGACAGATCTCAGCTACTCTCCCCATTCACGACGCTAGATGGCGCCAGATATCATTGAAGCGATGCTCTGTCATGACAGATCTCAGCTACTAGTTTAACCAGTTTGCATTATTTTATTGCAATGTTTTTCCTTATTCAGATTTGTTTCAAGACTACAGTTACAGTTAGACTTCACTTTGATGGTTAATGCAGTTATTGCAATTTTGTTGTTTTATCACAATAGATTGGTTTATTTACATTTCAAAAACCAGAAGCCATTCATTTACAAATGTGATTGCACTTTAGTTTACATATTGAAATGTTCAGATATTAAGATTTGAATGAGGCGAAATAACATGCTTTTTCCCCTCAAATATGTTGTTATAATCATTTTGTTTTAGATGTACTGTCATTATTTTCTGTATAAAAATTAATTTGGTGTTCAAAAAGTCTTTTTTTCAAACTTGAGTCTTGAAAAAGAGGGGGCCGTCTTATAATCAGGTCTTATATTCGGCCCAATACGGTACATGCCATGACATTTTTCTGTTTTCATTCTTATGTTGGGACAGCAAAGGGAGAAAAATTGGTCAAGAGTAACTGATAAATTATTTTAAAGTTACTTATTTACTTTGATGATAAAGTAATCAGTAAAGTAACTAGATCACTTTTTTGAGGCGTAATCAGTAATTATCCTTTTGCACTCTGTGATTTCTGTTGGTTTGAGTAGTTGATTTCAACAAATTCCATGCAGTTTGTGAGTTATTTGTTCATTTCGGGGCTCCAGAGGGGCTAAGCTAGCATGAGTCAGTGGTGGTTGTAATCAACTCCATCGACTAATCTTCGTCTTTAAATTAAATTATTCCATTACCGTATTGGCCCGAATATAAGACGGTGTTTTTTGCATTGAAATAAGATTGAAAAGGAGGGGGTCGTCTTATATTCGCGGTCTAGACATTATACCCATTCACGACGCTAGATGACGCCAGATATCATTAAAGCGATGTTCTGTTATGATTAAGGGTGTAACGGTACAAGTATTTGCAATAATTGTACTGTAAATGTATTCTGCAAGTGTTGATGTCATGAGCAACGGGATAAAATCAGCAAAACCACACGGACTTCTGACATCGTCATTTTGGAGCTTAACTCGCTGTCTCGCTAGGACTTAGCTCCAACATTTTGGTGAGGATGGTACAATGCTGTACAACAGATGTTTTTGGATAGTTATTTTGATATTTAGAGGGTATTTAGGGGTACTTAGAGGGTTCATTCTGATTTACGAAATTCGGGTTACGTCGCCATCGTTCGTAAATCGGGGATTACCTGTAATTTAGAAAAAAACAAAACAAAAATAAAACGAAAGAAATATGTAATTAAAAAATACAATACAAAATTGGGAAATACTAAACATATAAACTCATTCAAAGATTTTTAATCAATGATAACAAATAAATGGAAAAAAATATCAAAAATTAACTCAAAAGAATTTAAATTTAAAAAGTAAAGATTTTGGTCGTGAAATGTAAATAGATAAATAAAATTTAAAAATTCAAGGAATTCATTCATAAAGTCTTTTTTCTTTTTGATTTTTAAAATTATGTCTTATTTTTTATGACACCCTTTATATTTAATTTTATGTCTATTTATTCATTTATTTTATACATATTTATTATATTTATATTTTATTCATATTTTGTTATACTTTTTTCTTATTTTTTTACTGTATTTTCTATTTTAGCTTTATTTTCAATGTATTTATTTTTATATATGTATGTATATATACATATTATATATACTAGTATACACTGTATATTTTAGACATGATCTGCTTATGTACCCCTCTATTGCTTTATGTATATATATATATATTTTTTTAAAATGTAAATTCAGGCATCAAGGGGTTAATTTAACAAATGGCTCGTTGTCATTAATGATATTTTTAATTTTGAACTTGTATTCTCATGAACTTTGACCTCTGCAATCGCCTTCAATTCAAGCTTCAAGAGGTTAATTTGACGTGACTCCATTTGAACTTTGACCTTCGAAATCTCCTTCAAGTTTCGGTCAATCTCTCTCGCCATGACCTTGAACTTTGTCCTTTACCACTTTGGAAACACGCTATGTTAAATATGAATACTTTTGTCGCGTTTTATCAAATTGACAGAAAATGTGTCCGAAACTCGCCCGATTCCGTCTTAGCTGCCGAAGTGTACAGTACGTGTGCACGCTTTCATATTATAGCACCGTGTGTACGTTTGACAAAAGACCTTGTGAAAACATCGGCGCTCAAACTGACAGCCAATGAATGGAAGCTGAGAAAACATGTGAGCGCTGAATGAATGAAACTTCCCCGGCGTGTTGTTCCAGTTGCAGGATGTGTGCGCGCGTGTATGAATGAACTAGTAGGAAGAGTGCCACAATTCCACACGTCACATGGGCCCCGGCAGCGTTCCGTCCTCGCCTGTCAAGCGTGGCGTGTCACATGGTCGTCTCGGGTTGTTTGATGATCAGCTGCTCACTTTCAAATCTTGATGAGTCTATTTAAAATGATTTCCCTTGAGAGGACTTGATCGTAGTCCTCGGGAAAACACACACACATATGGTGGAGAGGGCAAAGGTCAACAGATTGACAGTTAAAGATTTGCTTAAAATACTCCCACGAGAGAGGAGTAACAATAGTGGGACGTTATTTTATGGTTTGTCCAATCGGAATTTGGCTTCGTATGTGTTGCTATGTTAATGCCAATGGCTTTTTTTGTTTAAAGCAATCAGTTAATTAAGGAAATTAGCATAGAAAACCTATTTTTAACTGATAAGTTATTGAAAAAATGAGACAATATGAAATAAAAAATATTTTAGAAATATTTAACTAACACAGTGGGGCAAATAAGTATTTAGTCAACCACCAATTCTGCAAGTTCTCCTACTTGAAAAGATTAGAGGAGCCTGTAATTGTCAACATGGGTAAACCTCAACCATGAGAGACAGAATGTGGGAAAAAAAACAGAAAATCAGAAAATTATTTGATTTTTAAAGAATTTATTTCCAAATTAGAGTGGAAAATACATATTTGGTCACCTACAAACAAGCAAGATTTCTGGCTGTCAAAAAGGTCTAACTTCTTCTAACGAGGTCTAACGAGGCTCCACTCGTTACCTGTATTAATGGCACCTGTTTTAACTTATATAAAAGACACCTATCCTAAACCTCAGTCAGTCACACTCCAAACTCCACTATGGCCAAGACCAAAGAGCTGTCGAAAGACACCAGAGACAAAATTGTAGACCTGCACCAGGCTGGGAAGACTGAATCTGCAGTAGGTAAAACGCTTGGTGTAAAGAAATCAACTGTGGGAGCAATTATTAGAAAATGGAAGACATACAAGACCATTGATAATCTCCCTCGATCTGGGGCTCCATGCAAGATCTCACCCCTTGGCGTCAAAATGATAACAAGAACGGTGAGCAAAAATCCCAGAACCACACGGGGGGACCTAGGGAATGACCTACAGAGAGCTGGGACCACAGTAACATGCCGCCAGGGACTCAAATCTTGCACTGCCAGACGTGTCCCCCTGCTGAAGCCAGTACATGTCCAGGCCCGTCTGCAGTTGGCTAGAGAGCATTTAGACGATCCAGAAGAGGACTGGGAGAATGTGTTATGGTCAGATGAAACCAAAATAGGACTTTTTGGCAGAAACACAGGTTCTCGTGTTTGGAGGAGAAAGAATACTGAATTGCATCCGAAGAACACCATACCCACTGTGAAGCATGGGGGTGGAAACATCATGCTTTGGGGCGGTTTTCTGCAAAGGGACCAGTAAAGGAAAGAATGAATGGGGCCATGTATCGAGAGATTATGAGTGAAAATCTTCCATCAGCAAGGGCACTGAAGATGAGCATGACAATGATCCCAAACACACAGCCAGGGCAACAAAGGAGTGGCTTCATAAGAAGCATTTCAAAGTCCTGGAGTGGCCTAGCTAGTCTCCAGATCTGGATCAGGAAGTGACCCGTAAAATACCCTAAAATCAGCAGGAAGTAACTGATAATCAACAGGTAAATGACCTTAAATAGCCCATATTTACCTCATTGCCCGGCATTGGCTGCCACTGACGGCCATAGACGTTCAATCCGTTTGAAGTGGGAGGGATGGCAGCGAATGAACGAACGTTCATTCGCTGCCACCCTCCCAGTTCAAATGGATTGGACGTCTACCAGTGATAAACTCATTCCAATTCACAGCAGAAGCTTGTTTTTCAGTTTATTATCGTTTATAGAATGATTCTAGAATGATTTCCTGACCAATGTATGGATAATCGTTGTATCGCCATTTAATCAGATCATCGTTATCGTGAGCTTTGCATGGCAAATCGTATCGTATCGTGAGGTACCAAGAGGTTCCCACTCCTACTGTATATGAAAATTGTTTTTCTGTGTTTTGTTTTTTAAATAGCAAAGGATAAACTACCATTACTGCCAAAAATCATACATATACTGTAGTGCTGCAACGATTAATCGATTAACTCAAGTATTCAATTTAAAAAAAATATTCCAATTAAATTTAGCTGCTTTGAGTATCTGTTCAATTAAAGTGGCGTTGTAATGGTTTGTTTTGAAAGTGTTTGTATTTAATTTTATTAATTTGGGTGGATATGCTGCCCTCTAGTCCGCCTAATTTCACATGGCCGAATCCAGCTGCTCCCTGTTAAGACCAACATATGCTAAGTTTTTGTTTGAGCTAACGTTTTTTTTGTAATTTAGTTTAAAGGTATATTTAGCTGGGTTTTTTTTGTTGTAATATGTGTTTGAACTATTTGTTTAGAGTATTGTTAAAAAAAAAAAGTTGGCATTTTATAGCATTTAAGCTAGCGGAATTTTGTTATGTAGGTTAGCCATTTGTTTTTTTGTAGTTGTACATATATCCACATTTATTTATTTTTTTATTTTTTATACCGTTTGAGGCTCAGGTCAGGTATTTTAATGTTTTATGTTCCTTATCCAATTACGCGATTATTCAAACTCACTAGTTCATCGATTAATCGACTACGAAAATAATCAATAGCTGCAGCCCTAATATACTGTATGCAATGAGGACCAGAGGTATTTGCACACCTTGTGATTTTGCCCTTGTGATTTTGTGAAGTTCACCCACTTAGAAAATAGGTAGAGGTCTGAAATTTCAATCATAGATGCATTTCCACTCATAGCGACACGATCTAAAAAAATATCCAGAAATTACATTGTATGATTTAAAAGAAAAAAACAAAAAACTTATTTGTAATTTATAGGGGTTCATAAGTATTTGCACCCCTAAGGATCAGCAATAATTATGACACTCAAAGAGTTGTCGGTCTACCTTAAAAAAAGTCCACCTTTACCACATGAGTGAGCCCCACCCACCACCTTTTTGAGCTCAATATTGTCACCGATGCACCCCACAATCAGTCATAATCCAACTGCTAAGATGGGCAAGAACAGAGAGCTTTCGAAAGACACCAGGAAAAAAAAAGTTCAGCTAGAAAAGACGATGGGATGATTGGAAAGAGCTTGGTGAGAATAAATCAACAGTTGCAGCCATTGTTAGAAAATGGAAAAGGCTAAACATGACTGGTAATCTACCTCGGACTGGGGTTCCGTGTAAAATCTCTCCTCGTGGGGCATCACTCGTGATGAGAAAAGTGAGGGCTCAACCTAGAACTACACGGCAGGAGCTGGTCAATGACCTGCGGAGAGCTGGATGCACGGTTTCAAAGGCTACTGTCAGTTAGGGGTCTGACAAAATATCGAAATAGTGATATATCGTGATACTTTGTATCCCAAAAGGTTATCTATATGCTCCTGTCAAGAATCGATATATCATTTTGAAAAGGTGTCAATGTCTAAAAAAAAATGAACGAACAAGTTGCTACCAAAATCTTCCACCATAATAGTGTCTCAGTTAACTCTAAGGCTGCATTGACCGTTCTCGACGCCCAATCCATTTAGACTGGGAACGTTCGTTCATTTGAAAACAGAGCATTCACAGGGGCCGTTTACATGGTGACTCTCCGAGAATACGAACAATTTCAAATTTGCATTTGCATTTGCGCCTCCGTTTGAACAATGTCGCAATTCCGCATTAAAACGATGTAGTATTCATTCCAGGCCCTAGGGGGCAGTGCAGATTTACTGTGCGACAGAGAATGATGCACTTTGACCCCACCAAGCACCCTCAGCCCGGAAAAAAATATGCCAGCCCACTCGAGGCAATGTCATTTTTCTTTTGTTCAAAAAGGCACAAAAATTTCAACGTTCAACATATTTAATTTAAAAATATTATTACACCAGTAAATTAAAGCCGACATTCCGCCATATTTGCTGTTTTTAATGTTTAGTAGCACCGCTGTGCACGCCCAATGTGACGTGTACGAGTGCTGTCGTTAACAGCGCGGTCTCTCGCCGCAGGAGCCTTTGATATGCATGCCGAGGAAGCCCCCCTCAACCCCCCGCAATTGGATTCTTCCACTTTGGAGGCAGGATTCAGAATTTTTCGTCTTCGCCGACACCAAATGCACGCGAGGCGAGTCCGCAACTCAGTCATTGCGTCTTTGTGTCGCAGAGTCGCCATGTAAACTGCCCCACAGTCATTCGGTCCAATTTTCAGGGCATTTACAGGTCACTTGCTATTCATTTTAGGGCATTTACAGGTCATTTTCTGTTGCGTTTGAGTGACTGCCTGTTCATTTGGGTGATTCCCAGTTCACTTCAAGGAAGAGACCCATAAAATACCCCCAAATCAACAGGAAGTAACTGAAAATGAACAGGTAAATGACCTTTAATGGCCAAAATTACCTCATTGCCTAGCATTGGTTAGACGGGTGGCTTTCTCAGTGGACAAGGTGCATTGTCAGCCACAAAATGCAGGCCACTTCCATATTAAAACGTGTGCCATGATCCCAGTATTTGACATGATACAAAACACATAGTTTACTCACTTCCACATAAGTCCAATGGTCCCACTGTTGTCGGACTTTGTTTTGGCCAATCTCTGCGGTGAACAGGAACTTTTTGAAACCCCAAAAGGTTCACACGCTTCTCCCTAGTGCAGCAACAAAAACCTGCAGCACATTTGGCTGGCGTGATGCGAAAAATAAACAAATGAATCTGCAAAATTATCTGAATCCGCAGTCCATCTGTATTCTATAAAGCAATGCTGTATTGTGAGATGCTGACCCGGGTGAAGTCACATTCGCATTCTTCATAAATCCAGGAAGTCACTGATTTTCATGGCGCGGGATTCAAAAAATTAAATTTATAAATCGATCGCTTTCACACACATCCAAACGGTCCATTTCATTCAGGAGCATAAAATACTGCGTGAAATATATGAAAAAAACATGCTTTTTGCTGTCATAGGAACTTTAATGCTCTTTTGAAAGTGCAATCATAGCAAGCCTTTGTTTTACATCTCCTATAATATATTCTGCAACCCAGTACATTTTCCTAGTCCAATTACTCGATTATTCAAACTAACTAGTTGATAGATTAATCGACTGCTAAAATAATCGATAGCTGCAGCCCTAGATTTAATATCGTATTGGCCCGAATATAAGATGACCCTGATTATAAGACGAACCCCTCTTTTTCAAGACGAAGGAAAAAGATTGCAATAAAATAATGCAAACCGGTTAAACTTGAGAGTAGCTGAGATTTGTCATGACAGAACATCGCTTCAATGATCTTTGGCGCCATCTAGCGTAGTGAATGGGTATAATGTCTAGACAGCGAATATAAGACGACCCACGCTTTTTCAGTCTTATTTCAATGCTAAAAACACCGTCTTATATTCGGGCCAATACGGTACTTTAGCTTGCCTTACATTTATTATTTACTTTTCATGTATTTTATTATCATTTATTATTTGTTTTATTTATTTATTTTTCATTTTATTTATTTATTATGTTTAAATTATTATTTTATTATTTATTTTATTTTATTTATTTTTTTAGGGCTGTCAAACGATTAAAGTTTTTAATCGAGTTAATTACAGTTTAAAAATTAATTAATCGTAATTAATCGCAATTCAAACCATCTATAAAATATGCCATATTTTTCTGTAAATTATTGTTGGAATGGAAAGATAACACACAAGATGGATATATACATTCAACATACATTTGTTTATTATAACAATAAATCAACAAGATGGCATTAACATTATTAACATTCTGTTAGAGCGATCCATGGATAGAAAGACTTGTAGTTCTTAAAAGATAAATGTTTGTAAAAGTTATAGAAATTTTATATTAAAGCCCCTCTTAATCTTTTCGTTTTAATAAAATTTGTAAAATTTTTAATATAAAAATATAGTAGTAGTCCGCCATTGTTGATGTCAATAATTACACAATGCTCATGGGTGCTTAAGCCCATAAAATCAGTCGCACCCAAGCGCCAGCAGAGGGCGACAAAACTCCAGAAAACACAAGTAACAAGTTGGCATTGCACTGTGCTGTCATTTTAATCTGTTTGAGCAGGGCATATGCGTTAATTGCGTCAAATATTTTAACGTGATTACTTTAAAAAATTTATTACCGCCCGTTAACGAGATAATTTTGACAGCCTTGATTTATTTATTACAAGCTGTAACTTGCTCACCGCCGGGGGGTTGGCCGATCGGTGAAGACAATCAACCCCGCCGCCGTGTGATATAATCCGGGGTAGTTTGGTGTGATTTTTCCTTATCGAAAGGCGAGATTTATTTATTTATTGATATTTTTTTTTTTTTTAATTATTATTATTTATTTTTTTATTTTGTAAAATCAACTTTTTGGTGGTATTGTTAAACCTTTTTGTTTAAAAAAAAATGCTTTTCTACAAGTGTCATTTTTTTACACTTATTTTGTAAACATGACTGACTTTATGCTTCTATTTTGCAGGTCATTTGACAACTAATTCCATCCCTCCCAGTTCAAACAGATTGGACGTATCTCACCCTCAATGGCAGTGAGTGAGTCAACATTGTGGTAAGAAAGATATCCCTTTAATCTAATGAGTCAGTGTGAATTAAACATTTCCGCCGGTCCGCTCTTCCGGTTTTCCCGTCACAAACGTGTTTGTTCAAAAACACGTCTTAGTCATTCGCTTGTCAAATTAAAAAAAAACAAAAAAACGCTCATTAGTCACTCAGATATCAAATTCAGCTGCCAGCCGAGCTCAACCGCTCTCCCTTTCCGGCCAATGGTCGCATTCCTCACCGCCCACGTGTGTCTATCGGCCAATAGGAGCACTTGGAGGGTATTCCATTCATTCCTGAATGCTGAGTCCTACCGTGTATGTTCAAACTTTCACCTTCTTTTCACAAAAACTGAAAGATTGTGGTTCTTCTCGTCCGTCCCGACAGGTATTGTCGGATAAGATCGCTATTTATTAGGCCTGCCAGCTCCAGGAAAATAAATGTCGCATCTTGACTTTTATGTACCGCCCGGAGCCACTCAAACATTCTTTGAATGAACATTCCGAGTCATGTGCGTGTGTCATGTGAAGACTTTCACTTACTTTTGTCCGTGTATGAACATTGTGGGGACCTCACTCTCCAATATGTACCAATATTTTTGGTACAGCTCGCATATTGTGCTAATGAAAATGAGATACTGCACGCTAAATGTTTGAGTGGTAGCAACAGCTGGAAGCAAATTCCTTTTTAACGTACTCGTTTAGTGTGTGTGTGTGTGGGGGGGTTATGACCCCCATATGGTTGTGTGTTTGGAGGGGGGGGTGAAGCAACTTAAGGTACCAGATGTTTTGGGCTAAATGAGAGCATTGTTATGAGGGGGGTGTTTGTTATGTCAGCATATGTGCTTTTCGACAAGATCTTCTGTGTTTAACTCATTAGCTGGCATTGATGGCGATAGACGTCCAATCTATTTGAAGTGGAAGGGATGGCAACGAATGAACAAACGTTCATTCATTTTCCAGGATTTGCAGATATCCCCCGCCAAATCAAGAGGAAGTGGCATGTAAATGCCCCAAAATTAACAAGATGTGACCCAAAAGCAGGGCTGTCAACAGATTTGCTGGGGCCCAGGGACAAGAGACCATTATAGGGCCCCCCTCCACCCCACCCCTGCCATCGGCTTGTCACGACAACATATGCAGTACTTTTAACGCTTTGCAAGCAATGGCAGTGTGAATTTTCTAATTATTTAATTTTAGATGGACAGTTCAATTTACCAGATGTGATGTGACACAATATAAACAAACAAAATTTCCATCTATTGTCCCATGCAGGCTACAATACAATACAATTGAGAGTGCTATGCCTGCCTGCTAAGTAAGCCTGTCGCAATATGAAATAATTCCATTTATCGCACGATAAATAAAAATGAAGGCGATTAATTTTTCCGCGTGCGCGCGTGCAGCAGACATGCTATTAAAAGTTCGGATTCCTTGTTACCAACTGCGCAAAATGCATCTTTGTTCCATGTCCGGCAAAAAATAGCGCCGGAACCAATCGTTCCCATTATATCCTATTGTTCAACGTATACTGGCCGCGTCAGTGCTCCAGATTGACTGCGGACCATCTCCGGCGTGCCGGTGTTGTTGACGTGTGGGCGCTCCCGTCAGGGGTGATATTTCACGCGGGGCGGCTATTTTTCGGCACAACACCGGATATTTGAGTGGCAAATTAAGAGCGCTGTGCTTCAAACTCGTCCTGTTTATGAAAGTCGATTGTCATATGCTGGTGTTGTGCAGTAATGAGCAGACGTGACTTCTGTGGCGTTTGCTAACTTTTTTAATGCGCGCACACACTGGATATCATGAAATAGCAAACTAGATGTGCTACGACCCATGCCATTGGCTACGTGAGCCCAGAGTGATTATGGGACACGTAGTCCATTTACTACATCGATGAATTATAAACCGCCATGACTGAATTGAAGTTAAGAAGGCCACATCAATCCATACCAGTGACTATAGATAATGCTGCAAATATTGATAATTCAGTACGTGACACAGATAGATTTTGACCACAAATAGGATGTCTTGCTCATGTAGCAAACCTAGCTGCTGAGAGAGCTGTAGCAATCAAGTGTGCCCCTCCTAACTTTACAAACAGTAAAGATTGTTCTTAGCACTTTTATACTAAATTTCTTCAGATCAGTAAGAAGTAAGCACATAGACATTATGCACTAAAATGCATGTGATGGCAATTTAATTTTTGCTCGTTTGCAAAAAAAAAAAAAAAAAAGTAATTTTTTTTCAGAGCATTAAATGTATTGAATCAGATTAAAAATTGTGTCCCCTGTAACGAAAATCGTACCGAACCGTGACTTAACTGTATCGTTGCATCCCTATGGAACACCATTGCAGAAGATATGAGGGGAAAAGTTCTCATTTGCCTAAGTGCTTAAGTTATCAACTGCAATTGTATTTTTTTTTTCTTGAAATACACATTTCATTTATTCTGTTTCTGTGCGGTATTAATATTGTTGTCTTTTACTTAAGCGGTATGGTCTGTTTTTAGTTGTGATTTCTTATCACGTTTAAATGGGTATACTTGATCTATTAATACAGGGTGACCCAAAAAAAAAAACGGGCCCCAACTCTAATTAGGCCCCTTAGTGTTTTGTCCGAATGAAATGAAACTTTGGTCATAACTAGTTTATTATATTCAAAACATCACATCAAAACACTAGGGTCTTTGGCCTTTTTTTCTCCATTCTACAGCATATGTTCTAGATGGCCTCCATTTAGTTCAATGCATTTCTTGAGGCACAGCACGAAGTTGTCCATGACGTTCTTACAGACTGAATTGGTAATGGCTCTCATCTCCTCCCTGATGGCTTTCTTGAGTTCCATGATGGTTCTGGGTTTCCCTGCGTAGACTCTGTTCTTAAGATAGCCCCAAAGAAAAAAATCTGGGGGGCTTAGGTCCGGGCTATGGGGTGCCCCCTCAAAATCAGTCTTGAGACTGATCACTCGGCCTCCGAAGTTCTCTTTCAGCCAATCTCGGGACAGGTTTGAGGTGTGAGAACTTGCTCCGTCTTGCTGGAACCAGAACTTGCTCATGAGCGACGGGTAGATGGTCTGGAGCTCATTCTTGAAGGTTTTGAGGACCTCCACACACCGCTCCTTGGTGACTGTCACTGCTGCGCCAGATTCTTCGATGAAGATTGGTCCAATGATGCCTCTGGCCGAGATTGCAGCCCACACCGTGCACTTAGGAGAGTGCAGGGGCTTGGTGGCTACTTCATTAGATGAAGCCCACTTCCATCCTGATGGAAAGGCGAACTCCAAGACAAATGTCTTCTGGGGGTCCTCCAGACCCAATGAAGTAGCGCCTCAAGAAATGCATGGAGCTAAATGGAGGCCATCTAGAACATATGCTGTAGAACAGAGGAAAAAAGGCCAAAGACCCTAGTGTTTTGATGTGATGTTTTGAATATAATAAACTAGTTATGACCAAAGTTTCATTTTATTCGGACAAAACACTAAGAAACGGGGCCTAATTAGAGTTGGGGCCCGATTTTTTTGGGTCACCCTGTATATACTGTATTCTCACTGTTATTGTAAATTGGTTTAAAAAAAATTGAGGGGAGCGCAATAATATCGTATATCGCAATAATTTATTAAATAAATTATCGACAGGCCTACTGCTAAGCAACAAAACAGTTTAACTAAACATCCTGTGCCTGCCCCCTCCACATCTCTGGGGTTATCAAGCCCTCAAACAGTGATGCACCTAGATTTTTTGACAGCAAAGTCATTTATAACCAGTGTTGGGAGTAACGCCGTTACATAACAGTGTTATTTTTTTCAGTAATGGGGTAATCTAATTATTTTTTTCCGCCGTTACAACGCCATTACCGTTACTGATGGTCAAAATCGGTGCGTTACTTACTTTGAATAGATTGAAGAAACTACCAGCTGTAGCGAGTCTAGTCTGCTCTGTTTATTTGTCATCCAAGACTTGGGGTGCATTCAGGTTCATGGCAATGAAAATAGTAAACACGCATAGCCTACCTTTGCAAAAAGGATGGAGTTGCCGTTTGATACAGTCATAATGTGCAGGTCCTGCACCCATCCACAGCAAAACTTTTCGTAGCTTTGTAGCGATTTGTAATTTCGGAATCGCTGATTAGTATCATACACCAAACAATAAATACAGCAGAATGTCCATTTCGCGTAATTGTGGAAGCCCGTCGACATCTTTACTCCATTTCTCTTCGGCTTGCTCGTAAGGGTCAACATTTTTCACATCCTTAAGTTTGATCACATATCTGTTCTTCGCTTTAGTAACGAGTTTGTCCCTTTATCGAACTGGCAAGTTAAAGTTTAATGTTCCGCGAGCCAGACCTGCTTCCAATATGGCTGGGTTGTTGTCAAATCTCACGTGATCCCCCATTCTGTGACGTAAACGCTCGAGCCTAATAGCGCACATACTTCAGAGCCAGTGTTTTCACACACAAACCGGAACAGCGTGTGCGGCAAACATACGCACGCAAGACAGATGCAGAGGGATATGATGGTAGAGCATTCAGAGGAAAATTTGTCCTTTACGAGGTGGAGATATAAGCACTTATTTCAAGTTGGTCGAAATTAAAGGAAAGGACGTGCATGTAAAGGGTAATTTATGTCCCGGGGCAAAGCTTTTGTTGACATCTGTGGTAGGCAATTCAAATCTGTTTATTTTTGTTGCACTTCAAGTGTAGGATAAGTCTGTTGCTGGTGAGGCGCAATAAATATTACAAGGTTCTATAACACAACTTCCTGTCTGTTCTTCTCTATTCAACTGACTCGAATACTGCTCAGAAATGTCAAATTCTTTGACATACAACAACTTCTTTTTAAAGTAACGGAAATAGTTACTTTCCCTGGTAACTATTTACTATAGAGTAATTCAGTTACTAACTCAGTTACTTTTTGGAAGAAGTAGTGAGTAACTATAACTAATTGCTTTTTTAAAGTAACGTGCCCAACACTGTTTATAACATCAGTGAAATCCAGTTTTTGAGCAAGCTCACGCTCAATGGAGAGCATGGTTAGGTTGTTAAGCCTGCACTGTGATATGGTGGAGCGTAGATAGTTTTTTATTATTTTCATTTTACAGAAGGTGCAAGTGGAAAAGTGAAAGTGGTGGAAAGTGAATCCAGTAGAACTTTTTATTGCATACCTGGTATGGGTGACAATAGTTGAACAAACCTTTGGCTCTCAAAGGCCAAAATAGAGCTAAATTTGTGAAATTAAAACATGTATACTAGCCCAACAATAAGAAAGTAAAAATACATTCATAATAATAAACTCTGAATGAACTGAATAAACGTTTTTAAACCTCTCAAAGGCAAAACAGTGCAACTTTCATGAAATTGTAGGTAATAATAATAACTGACCACAGCTTCCTGTCTCCCTATTAGCCTCCTTCTTTATGCACCAGCAGCAAATAACTCAACTCCATCTACAACCCCTAGCAAAAAGTATGGAATCACCAGTCCCGGACGAGCACTCACACAGACATTTTATCATGGAGAACATCTCACTGGAACAGCACCAAAGAAAGGTTCCAGCATCATTACCTTGTCCAATGCAGATTCTTGACTCTTGACAAGGTGATGATGCTGGAACTTTGGTGTGGTGCTGTTCCAGTGAGATTTACAAAGATGACTGCCAGAAGAAAACAGCTGTGGTTAAATCTTCAATTTTACATTGAAATTTTAGACAGCTTTCTTATCCCTTCAATTGAAAATATGCTTGTCATTTTCCAAGATGACAATGCATCATGCCACCGAGCTAAAATGTTTTTTTTTTTTTTTAAATTATGAGAAAACCTCGAAAAACATAATTTTCTTTCGTTGAAAGCTAAATTAAAAAAAAAACACACAAAAAAAACTATATTTCCTTTTTTAAAGGGCATACAAATTCTACCTAGCAACAATGTAATACAGGTTGTTCCAAAATGTTTGACCCCATTTCGCAGGCCAATAATTTTGACAATTTTTGTTGGAATGGCCTCAAATTTACACAGCTGGTGTAGAAACGTTTTATGTTTTTGTGTGTAACGTTTGGCATTTCTATCTTTTCAGGTTAAGAAATGCTGTTCACTTGAAAAGAAAAGGCATTTTGATAAGGCATTTTGCAGGCGGCGCTCATATTGAACAGTTATGGAAATTTGTCATCGAACCAACAAATATTTGTACTTTTCTTTGTAAATTTAACCAATTAAACATATGACCTTCAACATAAAGTGTATTTAGTTACATTAAGATCCATCAAGTAGTTTCCGAGATATGGGCCTTTAGGATGGGGTCAACCATTTTGGAACACCCTGTAAAAACTACATATGGTGGAAAACACTCAGGTGACTTGAAGTTCCGCTCTGAAACAAAATTGTCCTATATGCATGTGTGATACATCATTGGAAATCTTAAAATCTCTATTTTCTGGGGGAAGAGAAATTTTGAAAAGGGGGGCATTTTTTATTTTAAAAAAATTTAAATAAATAAACAGCAAAACCCTAACTGGAGGTGAGAGCACACCAGAGCAGAATTAAAGATGCCATGATTTTAAGATATTATCACGTACTTACCTCGTTTGGATCCATAAAATCCATGTAGCATGTATCATCTAGTGTCAAGACACAGATGTGAATGGCCACAGTCAGATTTTGGGGGGATTTTATGTGTGAAACATGGTAATATAACAAGGGTCGTGATGCAGAAATCGCAGCCATCAACGAGTGGTCCTGATGCTCTTTTTCATTCATTTACCCTTCTAAAGTTTTTTTTTTTTTTTCAATTTTTCTTTGTTTGGATCGATTATTTATCATCTAACAAATTGGGGAAACTGCAACAGTTGCAAAACAAATACAACTAGGCCTGCAAGCAGGACTGAACGGGCCCTCGCAATCTAGCGCAACTCGGACGTCACGCAACTCGGACTGTGTGCAGGTCAGGGTGGTGGCAGATCCTCCTCTCTAATCATCTCATTAGAACCTAACATGCTCGAAAGTCGCCTATTTACATTCCCACACCCAAGAGATAAAAACCCCTATTGGAGAGAGTACTACAAAAAAGGAGCCACTACTGAGCTGTGCAGCCAAGCCCTTATTCAAAACCAAAATTAATCTTCTAACTGGGCCAATTCGACCAAGTGTGCCAACTATTGTGGCTCTATAAGCTCCCTGAGTCTCTGAAAAAAAATATTTCCTTTAAATGGCGAACAAAGGGTCGTCACGGCAACAGACAGAGACACGTGGACATGGGCCGTAAAAAAGTATTTTAATAGGTCTTGAAACTACAATGACCAACATGAAAAGAACTGGACATGTTTTGGAAAAACGAGTGACTTTATATCGCCACTAGTTGGCGCTGTAGGGTTGATGCAAATGACCCCTACAAGGCCCTTCAGGGTATGACTCTCAACAAGCACGGGAAGTTTGGCGCAGATATCTTGTATATCTGCCGAGTTATGACTGTTCAAAGTTTTTGGAGAGAAAAATTGTTGACAGTCATTTTCACTTTCCTGTTTGGACCCCTCCGCTTCAACGAAACTTCAATATTTTTCATCAGGCACCTGAAGACAGGTCTTAAGGTTTCCCTTATGCAGGTTTGAAGTAGATTGATTTTTTCCCTTTAGAGGAGGAGTGTGTCCCGTAAAAAAGGGCATTTCCTGTTCCCACTAGGAGGCGCCAGGCACAAATGGTAAATTTTCAATCCAGTCCTGCTCAGGCTGGTATACCTCACACACATGCCAGATTTAAAATAGATTGAACGTTGTATGAGGGAGTTATCAGTCATTTTCCGAATTCGGTGTTTTGGCGAAAAAATGGAAGAATTTGGCGCCCCGCCCAGGTCAGGCCCGTGAATGAAAACACACCATTTTTATAACTTAAGATTTCATATGCCTCATGAACAGTCTCACCAATTTTGAGAATGATCAAACTAATTCCCTAGGTGCCAAGGTGTAAAATGTGCACACTGTAAATCGATAAAAAGTTCACATTCAATCCAAAATACCCGATTTCCTGTAGGATTTGGAATGTGTGTGCAAGAGACTTTTTGGAGCAGTTTTGCACAAAGTTTTGACTCTCCAAATTTCATCACTCTATGTTAGAAAAACCTAAATGGAGAGGCCTTTTTGAAAATTTCAAGGGGGCGCCACTGAGCCATTTTGTTAAATTGTTTCGTAACGTTGCAAGATTATCGAACGTTATCCAAAGCCGCATGTATGTGCAAATTTTGGTGAGTTTTTATGCATATTCAAGCCTCCAAATGTAAACTCTTACTGTGAACCCATGAAAATTTCACATTCGACCCAAAATACCCGATTTCCTGTTGGATTTGGAATACGGGTGCAAGAGACTTTTTGGAGCAGTTTTGCATAAGGTATCTACTCCCCAAATTTCCTTGCTCTATGTTGAAAAAACCCAATAGGAAAGGCCTTTTTTAAAACTTCTTTCTGTCGCCACTAGTTGGCACTGTAGAGTTGATGCAAATGACCCCTACAAGAACCTTCAGGGTATGACTCTCAACAAACACGGAAAGTTTGGCGCAGATATGTTGCATATCTGCCGAGTTATGACTGTTCAAAATTTTTGGCGAGACAAATTGTTGACGGTCATTTTCACTTCCAGTTTGGACCTCTCCGCTTCAACGAAACCTCAATATTTTTCATCAGGGACCTGAACACATGTCTTGAGGCTCCCCTGAAACAGGTTTGAGGTCAATAGATTTTTTTCCCTTGGAGGAGGAGCCTGTCTCGTAAAGAAGGCCATTTCCTGTTCCCACTAGGGGGCGCCAGGCCTAATGGGTAATATTTCAATGCAGTCGTGTTCAGGCTGGGATATCTCATATACATGCTAGAAATGAAAAAGATTGAACGTTGTATCACGGAGTTTTTAACCATTTTCTGAATTTGGTATTTTGCCCAAAAATGGCCGACTTTGGGACCACGCCCAGGTCAGACCCTTGAGTGAAAACTCACCATTTTGAAAACTTAAGATCTCATATGTCTCCTGAATAGTCTGACCAATTTTGAAGACGATCCAACTATTTTCTTCAGCGACAAGGTCTCAAATGTAAATCGATAAAATTTCACATTTGATCCAAAATTTCTGGCTTCCAGTTGGGTTTGGAATATGGGTGCAAGAGACTTTTTGGAGCAGTTTTGCACAATGTATCGACTCGCCAAATTTCATCGTTCTACGTTGAAAAAACCTAATAGGAAAGGCCTTTTTTAAAATTTCAAGGGGGCGCCACTGAGCCATTTTGTTAAATTTTTTTGTAGATTATCAAAATTTACGCAAAGTTGCATGTATGTGCAAATTTTGGTGAGTTTTCGTGCATGTTCAGGCCTCCAAATGTAAACTCAAACTGTGAACCGATAAAAATTTCACATTTGATCCAAAATATCCGATTTCCTGTTGGATTTGGAATATGGGTGCAAGAGGCTTTTTTGAACAGTTAGGCATAAGGTATCTACTCCCCAAATTTCATTGCTCTACGTTGAAAACCTGAGAGGAGAGGCCTTTTTGAAAATTTTAAGGGTCAAGGGGGCGCCACTGAGCCATTTTTTGACATTTTTTCAAAACGACACAAGATTATCGAAATTTACGCAAAGCCGCACGTTTGTGCAAATTTTGGTGACTTTTCGTGCATGTTCAGGCCTCCAAATTGGCCATTTTCATTTGCCCTGAAAAAAGAAGAATAATAATAATAATAATAATAATAATAATAATAATAATAATAATAATAATAATCCTTTGCAAAACAATAGGGCCTTCGCACGCTTAGTGCTCGGGCCCTAATTAATCGATAGTTATGAGGTAGATATCCGTGACTTTTTTACAGACGCCATTTTTCATTGTGACGTAATTTGTTTAAAAGTTTAAAATATGCGAATAAATAATTTTTTTAAGTGTTTTTTTTTTTTTAAACGAAATATTAGACATCAATTAGTGATTCTAAGATAAAAATGACATGACCATTTAAATAATAAATATAATTACCATATTGGCCCGAAAAAATAAATTAAATCTCGCCTTTCAAAACGGAAAAATCACATCAAACTACCCTGGATTATATCACAAGGCGGCTGGGTTGATTGTCTTCACCGATCGGCCAACCCCCCGGCGGCGAGCAAGTTACAGCTTGTAATAAATAAAATAAATAATAATAATAAAAAATGAATAATAATAATAATAATAATAATAAATAAATTACTTAATTAATTAATAATAATAAAATACATGAAAAATAAATAATAAATGTAAGGCAAGCTAAAGTACCGTATTGGCCCGAATATAAGACTGTGTTTTTTTACATTGAAATTAGACTGAAAAAGTGGGGGTCGTCTTATATTCACGGTCTAGACGTTATACCCATTCACGACGATAGATGGCGCCAGATATCATTCAAGCAATGTTCTGTCATGACAGATCTCAGCTACTCTCAAGTTTAACCAGTTTGCATTATTTTATTCCAATGTTTTTCCTTATTCAGATTTATTTCAAGACTAAAGTTAGACTTCACTTTGATGGTTAATACAGTTATTGCAATTTTGTTGTTTTATCACAATAGATTGGTTTATTTACATTTCAAAAACCAGAAGCCATTCATTTACCAATGTGATTGCACTTTAGTTTACATATTGAAATGTTCAGATATTAAGATTTGAATGAGGCAAAATAACGTGCCTTTTCTTTCAAATATGTTATAATAATTTGTTTCAGATGTACTGCAATTATTTTCTGTATAAAAATTCATTTGGAGTTGAAAAAGTCTTTTTTCAAACTTGAGTCTTTAAAAGAGGCGGTCGTCTTATAATCAGGGCCAACTTATATTCGGGCCAATATGGTACTTACCTTATTATTATGGCTGGGGAGAAACAAAAGCAGTTGTGCGATGTCTGTAAACGGGGGTTTCCAGGGTAAAAGGGACAAATTAAAAATAGTTCGGAGGCTTATTGCGCCATGAATCTGCTATGGCAGCATATAGACATATTGTTCTATCAAACACAACAGTTCTTTTAGCTTAAAATACAGCAGTTTATTATAAAGAGGGGTGCAAGAGCAAAAACTGCAATTTCAGTCTTGTCTGTGTTTTCCGCCATATATGGCAACTTGTGTTGATCCCATCTGAACCCTGGACCCCCAAATTCTTAGACATGCGAAGCACTAGATTACAAGCACGTGTCAAATTCCTTTATTGTACTCGAGAAATTCTTCCTAGCAACAAAGCAGCCAACCAAAATATGTTTATGTTCCTAATATGTGTGCACTGTTTGTTGCTAGTATGCTTTCTTTCATTGTTGATGCTGAAAACCAAGTAGCGCTTGGTTGTTTTTAAGCAAGCTGCTGCTGTGGTTCACACATTCTCTCACACACATACAGAATCCCTAGAAAGCTATGTCACGTGGACATGTGTTCCTCGAGTGTTGCATACCCCAAGTTATGTAACAGATTTCTTTTTGGAGCTTGCTAAACGTCCACATTAAGCGTTCAATCCATTTTGACTGGGAGAGGAAAATACCGTCAGCGGCAATGAAACGTGATCATTCATTTCTGAATCCTACATTCTTCTGCGTGCACTTCCAAGTTGCTACAACGTCCAAAAAAATTCCAGTAAGGTGAAATGAGTCATAGCCTCGGGGTCAATATTTGCCTGGGATTTGCATGCGTGGGTGCTGGCGAGGTTGCGGAACATTCCTGTTAACGGCGGCGCTTATCTGACACCTGCTATCTGCCACCAGGAATGACGGCGCTTCTTAAAGGAAACGTACATAATATTGCTAACTTGTTAGCATATGTAGTCGATGATACTTGTATAAATTGAGCGAACTGATTTGAAAACAATTTTACTGATGCACAACCGCCAGGAGATGGCAGTAAAACAGCATTTTGAATTTGAGATCAACTGTTTTTTTCTTGGTTCATATGAGATCTATGTGGGAGAAATATATGAATAAATACACACACATTGTATTCTTCAGACTACGCATAGACTACATGCGTCTGCGGCTAACTAGCATTATGCTACTTTGTTTCATTCATTTTGCTAAGTGTGCCAGCCGTTTAGCGAACAACACTTGGGTTTCTGTGCTCATCGTGCATTTTCCAATGTAGCTTTAGCGATAGCATTTCTTATGCTACATTTGTGAGAAGTGAGTTGTTTACAGGTACAACTTTGGTGCAGCTAACGAAGAACGATTTAAGGCTAACCTTAGGTGGCTTGGATATCCGCAAAATGTGACGGCAAAGCTGCTATGCTAGCATGCTGCTGGCCAAGTTTGTTTGGCCCTAAGGGGTTTTTATTACCAAAGAACTTTGTGCCACTACAGAAAAAACATTTAAAGCAGAAATGTGAAGTAATTTCTTCACATGCCAAATAGGGTCACAATTAAAGTAATTAAACATTGTCCAACAAATAAAGCATGAAAAAAATAATTTATATGTTGTATATTTGACAAAATAATCGCGTTTCCGAAATTCGAGCCTGAAAGGGGATGAACCCGGAAGTGATACGTCACACCGGGAACAGCGATGGCAGCTCCATACATACGGCTGCCATACAAAGCCCTTCAAACAATGATTCAAACAGCGATATAAGCGATAGATCGAGCGCAAGGGAGGAGATCCGAGTTTTTGAAGAGTTGGAGGAAGAAGAGGAGGTTGGAATTTTATGTTGGACCTAACATGTATTAGCCAGACGCTAATCAGGATGCAAACAATGTGCCTAGACTATCTGACATGGAATGGATACAAGACCCATTGAGATTACAAGATTGGTAAGATATAGCCTGTTATTATTTTCATGATTTGAAGATGCAGGCATTTGCACATAATTTTATGTTTTTGTCTATCTGATGACATTGTTAAAAAAAATAATAATCAGACTTCATGTTCATTATGGCAGTTTCGGCAGCTCTTGTGCATATAAAATAATAATATCAAAACGTTGGGGGGAAAGAAGGAGATGAGTCGTTGATGGCTTTCTCCACTTTATTGTAGTAACAATAAGAAAACAAAATAATAGCGAACTGCCGCCACATTCGACCGCAAATTTTTGCTTCTCGCTGATCTCCTCCTCGCCTCCTACTACTCCAGCATCTCTTAAACGAATCGTGCATAGTGTCTTGTTATGAGCTTTTTGTTTACAAATGTATCGAACACACGACGTGCTGACAACTTTGTTTCTTTATTAACACATGGAGCTAACAGTACGAACACAGCTCGGGGCTCTCGGCAGGAAGTGGCGTCTAATGGCGTGAGGAAATGTAGTTATTTCACACAAGCGAACAGATTACAAAG
Organism: Corythoichthys intestinalis; assembly: GCF_030265065.1. Classification (NCBI taxonomy): domain Eukaryota; kingdom Metazoa; phylum Chordata; class Actinopteri; order Syngnathiformes; family Syngnathidae; genus Corythoichthys; species Corythoichthys intestinalis. The sequence goes on from NC_080403.1 coordinate 50,413,553, forward strand.
CACCACTTCAGTGTTGTCCCGAGACTACATTTCCCATGATTCACTGTGTTACCTGCGCGCTCGCAGATTCGCTGCCAGACATTAAAAGCAACACGCTTGTTGTTGTCACCTGTCAGCGGCTCTCGTACGTAAAACACAAACTAGAAGGCTATTAAGCGATCACCATGAAAGAAACGCTGAACCGTACAAACGCAATGCAATGCTTGAAGCATGAAGGTGGAAATACATAATACAAATACAAATAAATGTGCACAAACTCACTGGCAGTGTGTGTCTCTTACGGCAAAGTGGCCGTGAATTACTGCGACGCCGACCCGCTTATATGCACATCCACACCCCTTTCCCGATTGACAGTGGATTAACCCTTTCGGACAAGTTCGTAGATGACGCACAATTTAAACACGCTTAACCTAGCGAACGCAACAACAACAATGATCGGGGATTGCCACGAGTTAACTTTCGGCTAACGTCGCTAGCTTATACTGTTTATTCCACAACAGTTGGCAGCTCTGCTTTGACAAAGTCATCAGTCATCTATCCAAAAATCACACTTACTTTTTGGCAAATCCTTGATCAGAAGCAGACCGGTTAAAGAAGCAGGCATCTTCGAAGTGTTTGCAGCAGAGAACACTACTCGATGATGGCGTGAAATTCATTCGCTTTGTGCGAACGAAAGATGTCCATTTACGTGCCCTGCTATCCTTTGGCCACTCATACAACTTTTCGTTTGAGTGAGAACAAAACATCGCCACACACCGCCGTGGCAACTTACCGAGAAGCAATGCAACAAACAATACTGTTCTATGGCGGACTTCCCTCGCACTTCTAGGTGTGACGTAATTTCCGAAGATTGCCGAAGAAAAGCATTTTCGTTGTCAAGGGCGTTGCTACGGGTTAAACAAAGAATCTGGAAGTGTTGCGTTAAAAAAAATAACGAAAATATGCTTATAACTGTTTAGCCATTGATATTATTCAAAAACATGGTTGGCCAACCTTACTTCAAATTTCCGCTTTAAAGCTAACCATGATTTGACAGTTTATTCACATCCACAGTTTGCTATGACTAATATGCTATGCTAGCACACTGCTAACTAGGTTTGTTAGGCACTATGGGGATTTTATCGCCAAAAAAGTGTTGTCTGATGCTTTGTTCCATTACAGAAGAACAAGTTAGCGGTAGGTATGAGTAGTTTGACAAATATAGCCAGTCTTCAGATCTCAACCCCATAGAAAATCTGTGGAGGGAGTTGAAAGTCCGTGTTGCCCAACGATAGCCCCAAAACATCAATGCTCCAGAGGAGATCTGCATGGAGGAATGGGCCAAAATACCAGCAAGAGTGTGTGAAAAGCTTTTGAAGAGTTACAGAAAACGTTTGGCCTCCGTTATTGATAATAAATTCTTTAAGAATCAAACAATGTGATTTTCTGTTTTTTTTTTCCACATTCTGTCTCTTATGGTCGAGGTTTACCCATGTTGACAATTACAGGCCTCTCTAATATTTTCAAGTGGGAGAACTTGCACAAGTAGTGGTTGACTAAATACTTATTTGCCCCACTGTATATCGAATGTGCTGCTAGTCTTTAAGCCACTGTGGTGCCGCCTTATCACCACAAATAGCTTTTTACATTGAAAATTCTTGTGAATAAATGCTTAAATCCCACAATTCTTTATAGGGTTAGGGTAAAACAGTCTCAATTCTTGAAAAAACGGGCAGTTGGCATTTATTTTACGTAAATATTGCGAATTATGACGCCAGCGCCGTAGCGGTTAATTTCTCCCATTGAATTTCATCACAACGTTACAAATCACTCCTGAGACAATCCTTCCTGTTTCTATGTGGGACAGCTTTCGTACTTTTTCAGACTAAATCCGGCGTTGGATCGCTGCATGTGTTTGAGAATAATTTCGACCGATGTCGACCGACTGAAGCGGAGTGTGGGTCGGACCCCTACTTGCAGGCGTGGCACAGTCGATGTCTATCTCAGTGTGGTCGATATATGCTTCTGAAGCCCACGTGTTTCTTCATTCCCTGTTTGAGTAAGTTTTGATGTCTTTTATTTGATCCCTTGGCCTTTTTTTGATACCGTATTTTTCATGAAATTCATGTTCTGTGCTAATTATTTCTTCAGTTACTGTTCCAGTTGTTTCATTAATTGCTAACTATGGTATTCGGTAACACTTTATTTGACAGTGGCGCCATAAGACTATCATAAGACCATCATAATTATGACATGACACTGCCATGAGAATTAATGAATGCAAATGACAAATGTCATTTAGTGTCATCTGGAAAATTATCTCACTTTTGAAAAGATGTAGAAGATCTGAGCTGGACATAAATGGAGTTAGTGACATAATTTACAGGATGATACTCAACAACATCTGTCTTAAGCATTCGTTAATGCCCATTATAGTGTCATGTCACAATTATGACTGTCTTATGCCAGTCTTATGACGCCGTTGTCAAATAAAGTGTTACCTATTAACCCAAACAAGTCAACAAATAAACCGCACTGGACTGTAAGCCACAAGTGTAAAAATGAGTGGAAAAAGTAGTGGCTTATAGTCCGAAAACTGTAGAACGAGATACAGTGGTGCAAATAAGTATTTAGTCAACCACTAATTGTGCAAGTTCTCCCACTTGAAAATATTAGAGAGGCTTGTAATTGTCAACATGGGTAAACCTCAACCATGAGAGACAGAATGTGGGGGAAAAAAAAAAAACAGAAAATCACATTGATTGGTTTTTAAAGAATTTATTTGCAAATCATGCTGGAAAATAAGTATTTGGTCAATACCAAAAGTTCATCTCAATACTTTATGTACCCTTTGTTGGCAATAACGGAGGTCAAACGTTTTCTGTAACTCTTCACAAGCTTTTCGCACACTGTTGCTGGTATTTTGGCCCATTCCTCCATGCAGATCTCCTCTAGAGCAGTGATGTTTTGGGGCTGTTGTTGGGCAACACGGACTTTCAACTCCCTCCACAGATTTTCTATGGGTTGAGATCTGGAGACTGGCTAGGCCACTCCAGGACCTTGAAATGCTTCTTACAAAGCCACTCCTTTGTTGCCCTGGCTGTGTGTTTGGGATCATTGTCATGCTGAAAAACCCAGCCACGTCTCATCTTCAATGCCCTTGCTGATAGAAGGACATTTTCCCTCAAAATCTCTCGATACATGGCCCCATTCATTCTTTTCTTTACACAGATCAGTCGTCCTGGTCCCCTTGCAGAAAAACAGCCCCAAAGCATGATGTTTCCACCCCCATGCTTCACAGTGGGTATGGTGTTCTTCAGATGCAATTCAGTAGTCTTTCTCCTCCAAACATGAGAACCTGTGTTTCTACCAAAAAGTTCTATTTTGGTTTCATCTGACCATAACACATTCTCCCAGTCCTCTTCTGGATCATTCAAATGCTCTGTGGCGAACCGCAGACGGGCCTGGACGTGTACTGGCTTCAGCAGAGGGACACGTCTGGCAGTGCAGGATTTGAGTCCCTGGCGGCGCATTGTGTTACTGATAGTTGCCTTTGTTACTGTGGTCCCAGCTCTCTGTAGGTCATTCACTAGGTCCCCCCGTGTGGTCCTGGGATTTTTGCTCACCTTTACGCCACGGGTTGAGATCTTGCATGGAGCCCCAGATTGAGGGAGATTATCTGTGGTCTTGCATGTCTTCCATTTTCTAATAATTGCTCCCACAATTGATTTCTTTACACCAAGCGTTTTACCTATTGCAGATTCAGTCTTCCCAGCCTGGTCCAGGTCTACAATTTTGTCTCTGGTGTCCTTCAACCGCTCTTTAGTCTTGTCCATAGTGGAATTTGGAGTGTGACTGACTGAAGTTGTGGACAGGTGTCTTTTATACCGATAATGAGTTAAAACAGGTGCCATTAATACAGGTGACGAGTGGAGCCTCGTTGGAAGAAGTTAGACCTCTTTGACAGCCAGAAATCTTGCTTGTTTGTAGGTGACCAAATACTTATTTTCCACTGTAATTTGGAAATAAATTCTTTAAAAATCAAACAATGTGATTTTCTGTTTTTTTTTTCCACATTCTGTCTCTCATGGTTGAGGTTTACCCATGTTGACAATTACAGGCCTCTCTAATCTTTTCAAGTAGGAAAACTTGCACGATTGGTGGTTGACAAAATACTTATTTGCCCCACTGTACATTTTATGTTTAAAATGTTTTTTGCCATTGGAAATGAATAGGGCTTTCTTTTGGTCAAAAATCCAGCATTTTTGCCGCAACTGTAAAAGTTCGGAGCGGAATCGCCCGCGTCGCATGAATTTTGGGAACAGTGCAAATCGGTAAAATGTGCTGTGCAGGTAAAAAAAAAATACAAATATTTAATTTGGAGAGCTTTGCTTTGCTCAGCATCCCCGCAATGACATCCATCTTCTTCTTCAATGTCACATCTTGAGCAGCATCGACTTCCCTCTCCCTCGTGCCCTCCTTCCAAGGGCAAACGGAGGCCAACCGTAATCCCTCCAGCGTGTCCCGGCCCGTCCCCGGGGCCTCTGTCAAGGTGGGACCTGCCCAACTACAGTTGACATTTAACCGAAATTTAATGCTTCATCTCGCCTTTCCGGCCACGGGTGAAGAAAACGAAAGTGCGTGTTGAGTCATCACTCTTCGTGTGTGTTTTGTAGCGTAAAAGGAAGTACGACCTCCCCCGCGCAGCGGTTAGTTCGGGTGTGCAACGGAAGCATCTGCCGCTCAACACAATCACGACGCAATCCCTATTTGACAAATGAAAGATGAAAAATGAGCGCATTCTAATGACTTCATGTTGTTGTTGGCGTGAGATTGACGATAAAAACAAAGCAGACAGTAAAAGCGGGGGGAAAGGACCTACAAAAAAAATAAAAGTGAAGTGTCAGCAGCTAAACTCATCTGTTCGGCTTTATTACCTCCACCGAGGAGATTAGAGAGCTTTTATTAGTGGCGGATTTGCTCGTTTATGTGTTGCTTCCTGTCTAGATTGCTTTGTCTAGTTGATTTATGTTGACTATTATTTACTTTTTAATCAATGTTGATGAAAATGCGTCAAAATGTTGCCATATATAATGTCTGTAATGTAATTTATCAAAACAAACGGTAGTGAAATGATTGGAGTCAAGTGAATGTAAGATTGAACTCTTCATAGTTACTCATTTAAATACAATGAATGTCAGAAATTCTACTTTAAAGTGTTTATTTCTCATTGAAATCAACAGAAAGTGACCCAAAATGAACTGCAAGTCACCCAGAAATGCCCCACAATCAAGTGATTCGTAAATGTGCCAAAATTAACAGGAAGTGACAAAAAATGAACAGAAATTGACCTAGGAAAGCCCCAAAATAGAAAAAATGAATACGAACTTAACCAATATCAACAGGAAATGACCCGTTAATGCCTCAAACTCAACAGGAAGTGACCGAGAAATGCACAAAAAGGAACAGGGAGCTCAAAAGCCCCAAAATCAAGAGGGAGGTACTTAAGATAAAACCAAAATCAATAATTCGGGACCTGGGATTGAACCTAAATCAATAGGAAGTGACCCAAAATGAACCACAAGTCACCCAGAAATGCCTCACAATCAAGTAAGCCCTAATTGTGCGAAAATCAACAGGAAGTGACCAAAAATGAACAGAAATTGACCTACGAAAGCCCCAAAAGTAGACAAAATGAATAAGGATTGAACCAATATCAACAGGAAATGACCTGTTAATGCCCCGAACTCAACAGGAAGTAACCCAGGAAATGCACAAAACTAAACAGGAAGGTCAAAAGCCCCAAAATCAATTGGAAGGGACCTAAAAAGAGCAAAAATCAATAGGTACGGACCTGGAATTGAACCTAAATCAAAAGGAATTGACCAAAAATCTACATGAATTGATCCAAAATTAACCACAAGTCACTAGAAACTATCACTTTCAAGTGATCTGTAAATGTGAATTCCCCCAAATCAATAGTAAGCTACCTAGACTTCAACCTAAATCAACCTAAAGTCTACAGGAAGTGACCCAAGATCAACAGGAAGTCACCCAGAAATGCCCCACAATCCAGTAAATGCACCAAACTCAACAAGTGACCACAAATTGACCTAGGCCGGCCCCAAATATTGACAAAATGAATAAGAATTGAACCAATAGCAACAGGAAATGACCCGTAAATGCCCCAAACTCAACAGGAAGTGACCCAGAAATGCACAAAAATAAACAGGAAGATCAAAAGCCCAAAAATCAATAGGAAGGGAGCTGAAAAAAACCCCAAAATCAATGGGTAGGGACTTGGAATTTAACCTAAATCAATAGGAAGTGACTCCAAATCTACAGCAAGTGACTCAAAATAAACCACAAGGCACGCAGAAATGCCCCACAATCCAATGAGCCGTAAATGCGCCAAAATCAACAGCGAGTGACCAGAAATTAACAGAAATTGACTTAGGAAGGCCCCAAAAATCGCCAAAATAAATAAGAATTGAACCAATATCAAGAGGAAATGACCCGTTACTGCCTCAATCTCAATAGGAAGTGACCCAGAAATGCACAAAATAGACATGAAGTGACCCAAGATCAGTAGGAATTGACCTGAAAATACATTAAAATCAATAGGAAGGTACCTAGACTTCAACGTAAATCAATAGGAAGTGACCCAAAATCTACAGGAAGTGACCCAAACACAAGAAGTGACCCAAAAATGCAAAAAATAGACAGGAAGTGACCCAAGATCAATAAGAAGCAACCAGAAAATACCCCAAAATTAGTAAAAAGGTACCCAGACTTGAACCTAAATCAATAGGAAGTGACCCAAGATCAACAAGAAGTGGCCTAAAATAAACTGCAAGTCACGCAAGAAATTCCCCACAATAGAGTGATCTGTAAATGTATCAAATTCCACATGAAATGACTAGAAATGAACAAATATTGACCCAAGAATGCTCCAAAATCCGACAAAATTAATAAAAAATGGAGTCGCCGCGAGTCGCCCTGAAAATGCCCCACAATCAAGTGATTTGTAAACATGCCAAAACCAACAAGAAGTGACCAGAAATGAACAGAAATAGACCTACGAAGGCTCCAAAAATCAACAAAATGTATAAGAATTGAACCAATATCAACAGGAAATGACCCGTTGCTGCCCCAAACTTAACAGGAAGTGACCCAGAAATGCACAAAAAAAGAACCATTGGGATCAAAAGCCCACAAATCAATAGGAAGGGACCTGAAAAAACAAAATCAACAGGAAATGACCTGGAATTTAACCTAAATCAAAAGGAAGTGACCCAAAATTATCCACAAGTAACCCAGAAATGCACCACTATCACGTGATATGTAAATGTGCCATAATCCACAGGAAATGACTACAAATGAACAGACATTGACCTAAGAATGCCCAAAAATTTGACAAAATGAATAAAAATTGAACCAAAATCAACAGGAAATGACCCATTGCTGCCCCAAACTCAACAAGAAGTGACCTAGAAATGCACCAATAGGCAGGAAGTGACCTAAGATCAATCCGAAGCGGCCGGAAAATCCCCCCAAAATCAATAGGAAGGTACCAAGACTTGAACCTAAATCAATAGGAAGTGACCTAAATCTACAGGAAGTGACCCAAGATCAACAGCATACGCGTTAATTGCGTCAAATATTTTAACGTGATTCATTTTAAAAATTAATTACCGCCCGTTAACGCGATAATTTTGCATGTACCCGTTTATAATGCGCACCATGATTTTACAAGTTGATTTTGGGGAAAAAAGTGCGCGCTATATTTGGGAAATCATGGTATTTGCTTTTTATACATTTTCTGCTTTATTTCCATTTTCAATAATTATTTTTAATTCTATTGAGATCTAATGTGATTTTTATGTATAATTTTATTTCCTGTTTCAGTCATCTTTGTTTCAATTTTCTTTTAATTTAATGTGATTTTTACGAATCATTTTATCTCTGCTCTATTGCGGAGGCTAAAAATAGCACCTTCAGGTAGCCCGCTGGTCTGCTGGGTGATGAGACTAGGGTCTGTTGTGAAATGATCGCATCACAGGAAAAAGTGAAATGGGCAGAAGGCACACTAGGAAAATGAATTCATCATTATTTAAAGAGTTATTACGAAGGGTTTTGTTGTTCTTTATTGTTATAGTTTTGTATATTTTTTTTGAATACTGCTATCATCAAATATTATTTGAATATTTTTCTTGACGCTCTTTTGGACGCTGCTGCGCCCTTAGGCATTTGCCTAGCTCGCCTTATGGGCGGCACGGGTCTGAGCAAACTTATCCACATCAGCACCACGTCATTCCCTGCCATTGACGGCGATAGACGTCTGATCTATTTGAACTGGGAGGGGCTGGCAGTGATGGACTGGCAGCCAGCAACTCAAACACATCATTTTGCTATGGTCACATATTCCTGTTTGACGCCCACGCGTCATGCTTCACTGCCAAACGGTCTTTATCGTTAAAACACACACAGACACACACTTTAGTTTAATGATTGTTTGCTCTATAAGGTGAACAGGAAATTCGGTGTGTAACCACATAAACACTTTCAACTGTTCACTGCCACTACACACACAAACCCGCAAAGGTCAGCTTTGTAAGACACTTGATACTCGACTCATGTTTTTGTAGAAAAGTGCATTAGAACATCACGGTGACCTAGTGGTTAACATGGCTGCCTCACAGTTTGAGGTTCTGGGTTTGAATATTTTCTATCGCGTTAAAAAAAAACAAAAAACAAACAAACAAAAAAAAAACATCTATAGTAGTAAAGTTTTTAAAAAACTGCTAAATTGGAAAGTGAGATATTCATTTTAATGAAGGAAAATAATACTTTCAAATATTATTTTTCTATCTGCATTCAAGTGCCACATTACATTTTTGACAGAAATAAATATTTGCCCATGTATAGAATATTAAAAATTATTATTTCTTGCAGATTATTTTGATAATACAATTTATTGTCATTTTGAAAATTGATCAATTTTCAATGAAAGTTCATTATTATTTGTTTGTATATTGTGTCAAATATATTCATATTAATTACATTTATACTGTTCTCTTGTTCCTGTTTTTCTTTTAGAGAATATTGTGAAAAACTTATTAATAAATTAATGAAATATAATTTGCATGTTGTTTCATTTTGAAAGGGAAGAGTGGCAAAATTGAATGAATATGAACTGAAATCAAAAGACCAATAAAATGATTTTTAAATAAATGAATGAAAGTAAAAGTGAAAAAGTCCATTTTGATATCTGATTTTTAAGATAACTGTTCAAATAAATATTAATTTACTTTAACCAATTCAAAATTGAATCAAAAATGTATGTTTTAAAAGTTGTTTTATAAAACCAATTTCCTCTCTTGATTATAAATATATTTTCTAAACGATTTATGAATAAACTCTCCCCTCAGAAACATTCACTCCAAACTTTGCATCCTAACTAATAGGCTGCCATTGACATAAATGGACGTCCAATCTATTTGGACTTGGTGTGGGTCCCCGTTTAAACCGACTAGACGTCTATAGTTGTCAATGGCACTGAAAAATAATCATTCACAACCAACCCTCCAGTTAAAACTGTTTGGACGTCTATCCCCGTCACCAGCACTAAAACCGTCGGCACTAAAACCTGATCTTTTCCCTCTTGTCCTCGAGTGGCCGATTTGCTTTTGTTTCCTTCTCCTCCTTTTTCCATATGGATTTACGAGCGGCAATCCCATTGGCCGAGAGAAGCCCTTCCTCGCGGGCCATTGGCCCGCATTGGAACACTGCCCCTCACGTGCAGCGGCATGCAAGCGTACATACATTGAGATGCAAAAACTCCACATGAAATGTGCGTGGACCGCGTGAACTCTCTTTTATGTGTATGTTTTTAGTTTCCTAGAAATGGAGGGTTCAGAAAGTAGTCAGACTAAACGACAGCTGTTTCGCATTGATTTTTGATCATTTCCTTAAAACCGCATCGCGTTTGAGTCCAACTGTTGACACCTCGCCAAGCTCATCTCCTTTTAAGACAATATTTTGCTCTCTTGTATTTCTAGTGGCGTCTAAATAGTAATAAGTCAATTAACGGCATTGGCAAGCCTCTCAAGAACTGTTTCAGGCCATGAGAAACCTGGAAAGATCATCATGACTGTCGAGGTTGAGTTTGACTTGATATTGATTGACTTTAAATTTTACTTTTACATCATCAGACGTTTCATAACAATGTGTTACATTGATTTACTTATTCATTTTGATCTATATATACCCTAAATTATCAAAATATCCCAAAGAGCTTCACAGACACTCAGTAGACATTAAAATAATTAATGCATACAAACATACATACATGCACACACACGCAGTACATACATACAGTATATATATACATCATGAGTGCGTACATACATACATACTTTATAGACCTACATACATATATACATACAGTATATATAGACATCAATTGTACATGCATGCGTACATACAGTACATATATACAGCATGCGTGCATACACACATACATCATGCGTGCATGTGTGCATACAGACATAAATCATGGGGGCATGTGTGCATACATACAGGCATACACACATACATATATATATACAAACAAACATTCAGAACATACATACAGTATGTACATACATCATGCGTGCATGCAAGCTTGCATACATACATACATCATGCGTGCATGCGTCCATGCATACATACATTCATACGTACATACATACATACATACATACATACATACATCATGCATGCATGCTTGCATACATACATACATGCATACATACATACATACATACATACATACATACATCATGCATGCATGCTTGCATACATACATACATACATACATACATCATGCATGCATGCTTGCATACATACATACATACATACATGCATACATCATGCATGCATGCTTGCATACATACATACATACATACATACATACATCATGCATGCATGCTTGCATACATACATACATACATACATCATGCATGCATGCTTGCATACATACATACATCATGCATGCATGCTTGCATACATACATACATACATACATCATGCGTGCATGCTTGCATACATACATACATACATACATCATGCGTCCATACATACATACATACATACATACATCATGCGTGCATGCGTCCATACATACATACATACATACATACATACATCATGCGTGCATGCGTCCATACATACATACAGGCATACACACATACATATATATATACAAACAAACATTCAGAACATACATACAGTATGTACATACATCATGCGTGCATGCAAGCTTGCATACATACATACATCATGCGTGCATGCGTCCATGCATACATACATTCATACGTACATACATACATACATACATACATACATCATGCATGCATGCTTGCATACATACATACATGCATACATACATACATACATACATACATACATACATACATACATACATACATACATCATGCATGCATGCTTGCATACATACATACATACATACATACATCATGCATGCATGCTTGCATACATACATACATACATACATACATCATGCATGCATGCTTGCATACATACATACATACATACATACATCATGCATGCATGCTTGCATACATACATACATACATACATACATCATGCATGCATGCTTGCATACATACATACATAATACATCATGCATGCATGCTTGCATACATACATACATCATGCATGCATGCTTGCATACATACATACATCATGCATGCATGCTTGCATACATACATACATACATACATCATGCGTGCATGCTTGCATACATACATACATACATACATCATGCGTCCATACATACATACATACATACATACATCATGCGTCCATACATACATACATACATACATACATACATCATGCGTGCATGCGTCCATACATACATGCATACATACATACATACATCATGCGTGCATGCGTCCATACATACATACATACAGTATATCATGCGTGCATGCGTCCATACATACATACATACATACATACATACATACATACATACAGTACATCATGCGTGCATGCGTCCATACATACATACATACATACATACATACATACATACATACGTATATAAATTATGCGTCCATACATACCTGCATACATACATACCTACATACGTGCATACATACATACATCATGCGTGCATTACATACATACATCATGTGTGCATTACATACAGTACATACATCATGCATGCATTACATACATACTGTACATCATGCGTGCATGCATACATACATACATGCAAACTGTGTATGCATACACATACAAACATGGATACTGTACGTACATACATACGGATGTGCATTCATCCGTGCATAAAAACATTCAGTACATACTAGTATGTACATAGTACAAATTGTACATACAGTAAATGCATGCGCGCATAAACTCATTCATTCATACGTGCATAAATACATAAATATGTACATAGTACATACAGTAAATGCATGCATACATGTATGCATACATATGTGTATAAATGCAAACCTGCATACACACCTAAAAACATACATACATACATACACATGTGCATCAATATAAAAATATATACATAATACATAATGTACATACATACTGTACATACAGTAAATGCATGCATACATACACACATGCATACTGTACATACACTAAATATATACATGCATACTTTACATAGATACTGTACATACAGTAAATACATACATACATGCATACTGCATGCATATGCACGTACATACATACTGTACATACAGCACATACTGGAAATGCATACATTCATGGATACATACACGCATAAATACATACATATGTACATAATGTACATTCATACTGTATATACAGTAAATGCATGCATTCATACAGCACATGCATACTGCACATATTGTACATATATACATACTATACATATACATTCATGGAAACATACGGAACATACTGTACATACATACTGTATATACAGTGTACAAATGTATACATACAGTGGGGAGAACAAGTATTTGATACACTGCCAATGGGAAAACCCATTACATATGTAATATATATATAATATATGTAATAAGTACATATGAATAAACAATGACTACATAATGAATAATAAATAACTAATAACTATCATTATTAGCCTAAATAAATAATGATTGAATAACAAATGAATGATCAAATACCCTGATCCAAACCCCAACGTACAAGAAAAAAAAGCCTTTTGTTTTGACCTCCTAAAATTATTTACAATGTACATTTTATTATTTGTTGTTGTTGTTGTTGTCCTTTATTTATTGGATTTAAAAATCGGTATGTTGTATCATTCGAACGGGACAAAAAAAAAAATTAAAATTCAACAATATATCTTTAAATTTTATCAAATGTATTCCTACATGGTACTTTAAAAATACTTGTAGTCATTCTTAACAAATAATAATATTCCAGGAATAAATAACTGATAATAAATGTAATTTGATCATGACAATAGTTTTCTTATTAAACTGAGCTATATAATTGTACAACATTTTTATAAATGTACTGTATATAATTTCTGTTAATAAATTTTAAAACATTAGCTAAAATTTGGTGGAAAAAAATATAATCAAATTTCCATATTACCAAAGCAAAACATTTCAAAACACCAAATTGTGGAAAGATTTGTTACGAATGTTTTTATAAAACCCTCAGCCCAGATTTCTTGTGTTATTTCAATAAATTTGCTAAGACAATTGGAAAATCTTAATGCCAGCCCATCTGATGTGAGCAGAATTTCAAACAAAGTTTCCTAATCGTAATGTAGACTCCGAGTAGTTGACATATTGCCTTGAGAAAGCATCGTGATTTGTTCAGACGGGCTACTCAAAAGCTGGGGTCAATCAAAAAAGGTTTGGAGGGGGGCTAACCTATTGTTATCTTTTCTTGTGTCTCGGACCCCCGCCACCTTCACCTCTGCTGTCGTGGCCCATTGTGCCCCCCAAAATAATGGCCGGCGTTTGATCATGTGTGCAAGCGGCGATGACCAGTCAGGACACTTTCAAGGTCTCCCCTCAAAACACGACGGGACAATAAGCAAGAGCAGGCGCAGTTCCTCGAAGTACTTTTGAGCCCCCACCCCTCCCGCCCTGATATTCTCCAAGCTGTAAAGACCACCCCGCCCCCGGTGGCCCCTGCTCTGAAAGGCTCCTTATGGGTGGCAGTGGGACGCATTCCTGGAAAGATGGGGCTGTTTCTTAGTAAAACATCCACTCAAGTTGAAACCCAGACGCTCTATTTGCTCTCCTGTTCTCTCCTTCTTCTTGTGTTACATCGCAAAAATTTCACACAGATGCTCCGCGACGTCGATAAGCGTACATCTGGTTTCCTTCAACTCTGGGAAAGTCCAGCCGAGCCAAGTATCCAAGTACAACCCCTAGCAAAAAGTATGGAATCACCAGTCTCGGACGAGCACTCACTCAAGACATTTTATCATGTAGAGCAAACTCAGATAAAAAGCTTGAAAAAAATAATGAATTAGTTCAAAAGTGCAACTCTTAAGCATTCAAAAACAAAAAAGGAATGAATGAAAAACATTTTGGTGGTCAGCAAATGTAAATTTTATAGAGCAAGTGCAGGGAAATATATATGGAATCACTCCAGTCTGAGGGAAAAAAATATGGAATCATGAGAAACAAACAAAGAAATAACAGTCAAAACGCATCTCTAGTATTTATTAGCACCACCACTTGTTTTGATTGACAGCTTGCAGTCTCTGACGCATGGACTTCATGAGTATTCTTCATCAATTTGGTGCCAACTCTCTTTGATTGAAGTTGCCAGATCATCCTTGCAGGTCGGAACCTTGCTGTAGACCATTTTTTTCAATTTCCACCACAGGTTATCAATAGGGTTGAAATCTGGGCTATTTGCAGGCCGTGACATTGACTGGATGAGTCTTTCTCCAATAAATGCTTTAACAGTTTTAGCTCTTTGCCATGATGCATTGTCATCTTGGAAAATGACAAACATATTTTCAATTGAAGGGATAAGAAATCTGTCTAAAATTTCAATGTAAACTTGTGCATTTTGTGAAGATTTAACCACAGCCATCCCCCTAGTGCCTTTGCCTGACATGCAGCCCAATATCATCAAGGACTGAGGGAATTTTGATGTTTTTTTCAGGCAGCTATATTTGTAAATCTCACTGGAACAGCACCAAACAAAAGTTCCAGCATCATCACCTTGTCAAGAGTCAAGAATCTGCATTGGACTGCATTAGCTTGTAGTATTACTACTCTTACTTGAGTCAAATTTTTAGCTACCCTTTTGCAAACCAAAACATTACCATTAACAAGGAATGCTTTAACAGTTTTAGCTCTGTGGCATGATGCACTGTCATCTTGGAAAATGACATACTGTATTTTCAATTGAAGGGATAAGAAAGCTGTCTAAATTTTCAGTGTAAACTTGTGCATTTATTGAAGATTTAACCCCAGACATTTCCCCAGTGCCTTTGCCTGACATGAGCCCTATATCATCAAGGACTGAGGGAATTTTGATGTCTTCTTCAGGCAGTCATCTTTGTAAATCTCACTGGAACAGCACCAAACAAAAGTTCCAGAATCATCACCTTGTCAAGAGTCAAGAATCAAGAATCTGCATTGGACTCTAGGTGCATGAAATTCAGACATTTAACTCATTCACTCCCAGCCATTTTCGCAGGAACAAGGCCCTTCGCCCCTGGCCGTTTTACTGGGTTTTGACTGATTTTGCAAGGCCCACAGAAAATTCTGTTCTATTGCTGTATAAACATGGAACCCACCAAAAGAAAGATTAGACTCTCTTCTTTCAGCAGGAAAAAAAGTAAGTTAAAGTAAGTTTTTTCCATTCTTTAGAAATCAGCGTTACAAAATAGCTTAGTTTGAGAAATTTTCTAATATCTGATGAAAAAGGAGAAATTGAGCTTTTTGTGTAAACATATATTTCAAATATAACTTTGACTTTTAACTTCTTTGCTTTAGTTACATCCAAAACATGTGAATAATGTTTTCCCTTTTACAAAATAAGATAAACAACAAGACAAATAGAGCTTTTGACAGCAAAGTAACAATTTATTTACACATAACTAGGGATGGGAATCGAAATCCGATTCCAATTCGGAACCGGTTCCGAGTGTTTCGAGGCCTCGACATCACAATAAAAAAGCCTTAACGATCCCTAAAGACGCATATTGCGTCGTGACATGTCTTGTTGTCCAGACGCATCAAACTAGCATGGTGCCAAGAACCACTCGCTCCAAAGTTTGGCTACACTTCACCAGGAAAAAGGGTGAAAATGAAAGGTTACGATAGTTTAGCACGAGCATTGCCACTGTAAACATAACAATGACAGCACGTAGGTTCGAACGCTCGAAAGTGTGTCTTCACTTCACGAGGGAAAATTACAACAAAGCGACTTGCAGTCATTGCGAAATGGAAATAACTGCATCGGGAGGGAATAGACTGCACTGTCCTCACCGAGACGCTAAGGCTCAGTCCTGGCTATACAGCTAGCTAAACTCCCAAATGACGATGCAGAAGACGTTGGTGTAATTTGCTGACTTTATTCAACCATCACTTGAAACTAAAAATAGAAATGAAACAAATCAATTTCGTCCCCAATAACAAACAGGTTTGCATCAACGTAAATCAGTGATGATTAGCTGCTAACACAGTAATAACAAACAGTTAGCATGCGTTCGCTAGCATTAGCACATCGTTTAAACCACTACACAACTGGATTTAAGAGTCCGATCGCGAATGGAAACACACAGCAACAACACAGAAGATGATACATACAGGCGTTGGCTCTGTAGATATTTTACAAACATTAACAAAGAACGTAGGCTCGTTGCAGTGTTTCCCTTTCGCACTAACTCGCTCATTCACTTGGATACGGCATTTCTTCGGCCGGGACGCAAACCCGCGCGCCGCGACGCTTCCACTCGGCAGGCAAGGACGGTAACCACTGCGCCAATGAAGCACGAGCCAACGTCACAGCCGCTAGCGTCCTTACATGAAGGAATCGGCAGGGAGGTTTCCACGCTCCACAACGGACCTGCGTGTACCCGTTACAGAAGCGCAAGGGCGCCACCACTTGAGCGTGAAAGCACCATAAAAACTAAAAGGCATGCATTTCAATATACTGGTAAATAAAAACAGGGGTCCCCAAACTACGGCCCGCGGCTCCATATTTGGTCCGACCCCCTGAACAATTCCAGAGAGCATTTTGAATTTTTTTGTTTTTTTTCTCCCTCAGTAGTGTTATTTATTTCCTGGCCTTTTTCAGTGAATAACTCAGAGAGGGTTATTTGATTATTATCTATTTAATTAATAGTGCTATTATTATTATTGTTATATTATATTATTATTTTTATTTTATTTACTTTTGTTCCGTGAAGAATCCACAGAGGGTTATTTGATTGTGGCTTTCTGAAAAACACTAATTTTTTTTACATTTACGCACTCCTGCAATCGTCACACTTTTTCTGTTACAAACTGACCACGGCCTCTCATCACAGAAGGGAAAAGTTATTTGGCCCTCACAGGAAAAAGTTTGGGGACATTGCCAAAGGCAGAACAACGACCTATATGCCAAAATATACCAATATTTTTTTTATTTCTATTAGAAAAATGTTTCAGTAAAATGTTACACATTCTTGTGCATTTGCCACTTATTGCCACAGTTAACATTGAGGCTTTGGGCCTCTTTTGACCTCGTTGTGAGTTTGTAAGGTTGTGACTTCCGATTAAACAAACTTGATGCCAATTGGTGGGTGACTAAATACTAAATACTTATTTTCCCCACTTTATTTGATCATATAGAATCATAAATAACCTCTCACCTCAGAAATGCTCACTCAAGATTTGCTCTTTTTATGAAAAAGAAAATTGCAGAAATGACACTAAAAAGTTGATTTTACAAATAAATTTGGAACAATGCATTTTTTATAAAGAAAAAAAAAATACCTAAAATTAATTGTCTGACATTGACGGTCCGAGACGTCTATCGCTGTCAATGGCACTGAAACGTGATAAATGTCAAAGTTTGTTATCATGTAAATGCTGGTAGAAATTCAATTGGTGGCTAATTGCATTTAACGCCTGACGCCAACATGGAAGATTAGCGCGACAATTGCGCATTGAATTCCAAAACGGGGGTCGTCGGGGGTCCCGCGGAACAAGACTCCTTTGTTTCCCGGAAGTGGATCCTTCAAAGACCTTTGACCCCGCCAGGGTTCGGGATCATTAACTGCTGACCCCCGCTCCGCTTTCTACATTTGCAAGCCCTCCTGTGGTGGGGATTAAGGCCTGACAGTGAAGTGGCTCAGGATGGTGTTCCCACTAGATTAGGAGTCACTCTGGTTCCTTCCATGAATGGGGCAGAGTTGCGCTTCAATGGGGGTCGACGGTGGGGTTCAACGGCCCAACAGCTGATCCCGCGGAGCCGCATTTAAGCAGCTTTCCACTCCCCCGTTTCAGCACTGTTTCTGGCTGTCAGTGGGGCCGAGAGCCTGCTGAGTGGAGCGCTGAGAGCTCACCAGGGGTTTGGAAGGAGAAACATTTGGAAGGCAAATGCTAATAATAAATAATACTCATAGGTGGAGTTTGACTTTTGGGGCAAGGGGGGCACAACATGTTGATGACCCCGAAACGCAGTGTCAGCAATAAAATTAACTTACAAGAATATTTATAACAACAAGTTGACAATGAGCGTTTTTTGGTTCCCTTCATTCTTGAGGGGAATTCTAAATCAGGCTGCTTAGGCAATACTTTATGCAAATATCGTCATCCGTTGAATAAGGTATGCCCGCCAGTGTCGTGCCAATGTAGTTACCCCAGTCAAAAATTGTATCCCCTGGGCCGAACCATATGGAGGTAGATTGGTGTCCTTATTATTCAATCAAAAAAAGTTGCTTCAATTAAAAAAAAAAAAAAAAGTTGCCTCACTGGCCAATTTATTAGGTACACCATGCTAGTAACGGGTTGGACCCCCTTTTGCCTTCAGAACTGCCTCAATTCTTCGTGGCATAGATTCAACAAGGTGCTGGAAGCATTCCTCAGAGAGTTTGGTCCATATTGACATGATGGCATCACACAGTTGGTGATTTGAGTGACTTTGAACAAGGCATGCTTGTTGGTGCCAGAAGGGCTGGTCTGAGTATTTCAGAAACTGCTGATCTCCTGGCATTTTCACGCACAACCATCTGTAGGGTTTACAGAGAATGGTCCGAAAAAGAAAAAATATCCAGTGAGCAGCAGTTCTGTGGGCGGAAATGCCTTGTTGATGCCAGAGGTCAGAGGAGAATGGCCAGACTGGTTCGAGCTGATAGAAAGGCAACCCTGACTCAATTAACCACCCGTTACAACCAAGGTAGGCGGAAGAGCATCTCTGAATGCACAGTACGTCGAACTTTGAGGCAGATGGGCTAGAGCAGCAGAAGACCACGCCGGGTGTCACTCCTTTCAGCTAAGAACAAGAAACTGAGGCTACAATTTGCACAAGCTCATCAAAGTTGGACAATAAAAGATTGGAAAAACTTTCATTGCCTGGTCTGATGTGTCTTGATTTCTGCTCCGACATTCGGATGGTAGGGTCAGAATTTGGCGTCAACAACATGAAAGCATGGATCCATCCTGCCTTGTATCAACGGTTCAGGCTGGTGGTGGTGGTGTAATGGTGTGGGGAATATTTTCTTGGCACTCTTTGGGCCCCTTGGTACCAATTGAGCATCGTTGGAACACCACAGCCTACCTGAGTATTGTTGCTGACCATGTCCATCCCTTTATGACCACAATGTACCCAACTTCTGATGGCTACTTTCAGCAGGATAATGCGCCATGTCATAAAGCTGGAATCATCTCAGACTGGTTTCTTGAACATGACAATGAATTCACTGAACTCAAATGGCCTCCACAGTCACCAGATCTCAATCCAATAGAGCATCTTTGTGATGTGGTGGAACTGGAGATTCGCATCATGGATGTGCAGCCGACAAATCTGCACCAACTGTGTGATGCCATCATGTCAATATGGAGCAAACTCTCTGAGGACTGCTTCCAGCACCTTGTTGAATCAATGCCACGAAGAATTGAGGCAGTTCTGAAGGCAAAATGGGGTCCAACCTGTTACTAGCATGGTGTACCTAATAAAGTGACCGGTGAGTGTATATTTTCAACCCAAAAAAGATCGCTTCAATAAAAAAAAATGTGTTTGAAAGAAAAAATAAATTTGAAACTCAAACAAATGAATTGTGAAAGCTATTTTTATTTTATTTTATTTTCAGGGGTGCACATAATTTTTTCGCCCAGGTTCTCAGAGGAGGACCTGGAGATGTGACTTGGTCCTCATTGAGCTTGAGAGCCGACCCGCCTGATGCGATAAATTTATGACAAGCTTTACTTAGAGCCAATTAACTTTAATTAATTATATTAACAATTAATGCTTGATTAACATCGACTGGCACAACAAAATTGGCATTACTTTGAAGTGAAATGTAAAGAAATAAACATAAAAGCACCAATTCAAAATAAAGGGCGTTATGTGGCTTCCACATTAACTCCAAGCCTTTTTAAAAGTGGGATGTCATCCTCATAAGACCTCATTGAACGTGCATGTTTAGCTTTGTAAAATGCAAGCAAAAACAGTGCATGTCGCTGTTCATTACCTTTATTCCGCGACTTGTCCATAGGTCGAGTGGGGTCATGTCTGACATCGATAGTTTGCTTAATTACCACATGCTCTCTGTTTTTTCGTGGTTTTCAAAGTTTGGATGGCGGAAATTCTTTGACCCTACATAAAATGCGCTGCTCTTATCGGCGACATTGGGATTCTCACGGCACATTTTGTACCGCTTTTCTGTGCGAGCATCATTTGCTTCTAGCCATGGTACCTCCTGTAGCCACTTTTCAGCAAAAGTCCTTTTTTTCGGTAGCTCCGGTGACGTCTCTGTCGTCTGTCTGTCTTTTGATGGGGGTGGGGGAACACGGAAGTAATTACTCAGTGTGGCCTGCCTCTTCAACATTTTGAGAAGTTATTTTTTCGTGTCCGCCGCAAATACAGTGGTCAGCCATCGGTACGCAAAAGCATATGGAAGCCGTTGAGGGCCAGCGCGTTTGTCTACGTCCAGTACGCATGCGCGCATGTGGACCACTTATGTGCACCCCTGTTTATTTGACTTTTTATTAAAGTCAAGTTTTTTCTTGATTGAAGCAACTTTTTTGATTGAAGTAATGCTGATTCGTGTTTGGGCCACATTTTGGCTGGGACATTTTTGTCTTTATTTTTCAATTAAAAAATAAGTCGCTTCACAAAAATATCTATTTTTTTATATTTTATACATTTTTCAAAAAGAAAAATCACTTCAATAAAAAAAAATTTCAATCATGGAAAAAGTTTTTGAATGCGAAACAATATTTTAGATTGACAAATTTGCATTGAAACACTTAATTTTTCAGTGAAAAAGTTTTCTTTGATTGAAGCAATCCTTTTTGTATCTAAAACATTTAATCCCCCCAAAAAGTTGCTTCAATCAAAAAAAAATATATATATATATATATATATTTTTTTTTTTTTCGAAGAAAAAAATCATTTGAAAAATAAAATTGCCCTCCCCTATTTTTTATTTTTATTTTTAAAATTACATGCAAAGCATATCATCGTCTAAGTTGCTAGTCATATGATCTGTTAAAAATTTTGACAAATTTTTTTTTTTTTTTTTTTGCATTTCCTTCATTTTTGTTGTAGTTTTATTGCTTTACAACTTTAATATATATATAGGAAAATCAATTACAATGACACTTTTCGGCCACCAGGGAGTGCCTGGCCCCCCTGGCCCCCCACTTAAAATCCGCTTATGATGTTACTTACGATGCGTTCAGAACGGCAGCATCAACATGTCACTCGCGCTGGGCCCGTCGCCAAATGCCGTTTTATGTTCACAACGACCTTACATCGCCAAAAGGTAAAGTCCGCGTACCCCGAACTACTTCCATTCCACGTGACATAAAAATAATGTAACAACTTCTATGATTTTTTTCTCCTAGTATTATTTCAATCTGTTAGTGTTGATACAGACCTTACGTCGCCAAAAGTCGAAGCCCGTGAAATAAAAAAGAACAACTAGTTCACGTAATGTTGTTGAAGAGGGAAAAAGTCGATTTTCTCTTTTTACAGGTTTTTAAATTCTCGTAAATGAACATGAGTTGGTGCAAAAGTGTAGGTTTGCATAGGGACGTCAGGGACATAACACTGCCGGGATGCTCAAATTGTCCCCACCAACTTTTGCCATTTTCAGATCTTTCTGTGTTCTATAAGATTCAGGTCTGGACTCATTGCTGGCTACTTTAGAAGTCTCCAGTGCTTTCTCTCAAACTATTTTCTAGTGCTTCTTTAAGTGTGTTGAAGTCAGTCTTCAGACTTCATAATGCCATGCACACGGTCAAGCAGTCCAGTGCCAGAGGCAGCAAAGCAACCACAATACATCAGGGAACCTTTGTCATGTTTGACCATGTTCTTTTCTTTGAAGGCCTCTGTGAAAGATTCAACAAGGTGCTGGAAGAATTCCTCAGAGAGTTTGGTCCATATTGACATGATGGCATCACACAGTTGGTGCAGATTTGTCGGCTGCACATCCATGATGCGAATCTCCCGTTCCACCACATCACAAAGATGCTCTATTGGATTGAGATCTGGTGACTGTGGAGGCCATTTGAGTACAGTGAACTCATTGTCATGTTCAAGAAACCAGTCTGAGATGATTCCAGCTTTATGACATGGCGCATTATCCTGCTGAAAGTAGCCATCAGAAGTTGGGTACATTGTGGTCATTAAGGGATGGGCATGGTCAGCAACAATACTCAGGTAGGCTGTAGCGTTCCAACGATCTTCAATTGGTACCAAGGGGCCCAAAGAATGCCAAGAAAATATTTTCCACACCATTACACCACCAACACCAGCCTGAACCGTTGATACAAGGCAGCATGGAACCATGCTTTCATGTTGTTGACGCCAAATTCTGACCCTACCATCCGAATGTCGCAGCACAAATCGAGACTCATCAGACCAGGCAACGTTTTTCCAATCTTTTATTGTCCAATTTCGATGAGCTTGTGCAAATCGTAGCCTCAGTTTCCTGTTCTTAGCTGAAAGGAGTTGCACCCGGCGTGGTCTTCTGCTGCTGTAGCCCATCTGTCTAAAAGTTCGACGTACTATGCATTCAGAGATGCTCTTCTGCCTACCTTGGTTGTAACGGGTGGTTATTTGAGTCACTGTTGCCTTTCTATCAGCTCGAACCAGTCTGGCCATTGTCCTCTGGCATGAACAAGGCATTTCCGCCCACGGAACTGCCATTCACTGGATATTTTCTCTTTTTCGGACCATTCTCTGTAAACCCTAGAGATGGTTGTGCGTGAAAATCCCAGTAGATCATCAGTTTCTGAAATACTCAGACCAGCCCTTCTGGCACCAACAACCATGCCACTTTCAAAGTCACTCAAATCACCTTTCTTCCCCATAGTGATGCTCGGTTTGAACTGCTGGAGATTGTCTTAAACCATGTCTACATGCCTAAATGAACTTAGTTGCCGCCATGTGATTGGCTGATTAGAAATTAAGTGTTCACAAGCAGTTGAACAGGTGTACCTAATAAAGTGGCCGGTGAATGTATATTCATTGGTTAGACTGTATTCATCTATGCTCTTGCGCTGCACATGTATTTCTTTGAACATAATACAAAGGGTTTCTGTGGACTGTCTTATCTGATTTTACTCCCTCTCGTGCCAGCTACGGCTAAGTTCCCAAGGTCGTAACTCACAATGTTTTTCAGCTGAAAATCACCAGAAGTGGGATGTAATAGTTAAAAGTAAAGTAAGATTAACAACACTGGTTAAAATTAGATTATTGCACAATAAACATTAAATCTGAGTTGTGCATAATGTAAAAAACCAAGAATAAAGAATAAAATTATAGCTGTCGGAACAGAGGGGCGAATGAAGAGGACGCATACAGTAGAGGTCCCTCTTAGCCAATTGGATGCCAGGAACGCCAGGCAATAGCCAATGGCAGAGCAGCTATAAGTACTGTATGTTACATTCAGTAAACTCTGGGAGCTAAGAGTACCAGTCATACTGTATTTTTGCCTTTTGTATCCTGAAATTTCTTTCTTAACAAGAGGCAATATTTTCCCCGTTGAGGCGCGTCTTAACCTGAAAATTCTGTATGTAGAGACGTTCTTAAGTAGAGGTACCACTGTAATTAGTTAACCACCACTATGTTCCTAGGTAGGATAGGCGTTTAATAATATATTCTTTGTTGCTGTTTGTTCTTTCTCTTAATAAATTAAACATATTGTTCAACCACAATGGGAGAATATCAAGCTCCCATGAGGCATATTCCAACTTTAGACCATAAAGACACTCAGATTCGCATTCTCTGTGTCTAAGCAGCTGAACAGGACAGGTTAAAGCAACACTTTTCAGTTTTAGTCGATTTTTGTAGCGACGCCGGTGGACAAAAGCGGTAGTGCTTTGCCTTATGGAAGACTGCGTTTCCCATGTGGACCAGCGCACACCCGCACAGTGTCATAAAATCATCAATCAATCAAAAATCTATCTCCCGGTCGCCTGCAGATGGATTAAACAACATTTCCAGCGACTGTGTAAAGGATGAATAGTAAGGAGGTAATGAATCCAGTTGTGGCGAAACAATAGCATATGACAGTTAGCAACCATGTGGCCAGCTGCCGTTTGGTCAGTCTGTGTATCACACTGCCCGAATGTCCATCTATCTATACTATCTATTTTGCTTCAGTCCAGATAGTTGAAGTCTGCCAAAGTATGCAACAATTGCAAGCAGAGCTCCAAGTATAGACATCTGTCTAAACCCTAAAGTCAGCTGTAGGGAAGATGGCAGATCTACGCTGTGAAGTGGACACTCAGAAACCAACTTGAAACAAGCCATAATGCGTTCAATCCGCACTGTTCGCATATTTTTGAATGAATTATGACTCTATCTGCCTTCACTATGACCTCGACCCAAAGGTTAAAGTACTCAGATGCGTCTGGAGAAGTCGTATTCTTTACACCTTCTGTTTTGCACCTGCAAGAAAAGCAAAATATGGCAGTTCTGACACTCACGCGCAGCTGCTTCGCCTACTCGGTTCAATTCCTCACTGTCCACATGCCAAAACACGTCAAAAACATGCCATACGCGTGTTATGAAGCTAATAAAAAGACTGAGAGCCTTTCACATCCATAGACAGCTGAAGTGCGTGTGCTCGCGTCCAGTCGTTTACGGGAAAAGCAAAGAAACGCGTTTTGTCTCAGCTCGGGGAAGTCGCTCATCTGTCGCTGCCACTCGCGCGCGCTCACACTATCGCTAACTGTCAGGCGATTCAAACTCGGACGTCAACAATCATCTGTCAACGTACGCAGTTGTGCTAATCATACGTGAGGAGGTTTTGTTCATCTCTGTAGTCCACTGTTAAATGTTTCAAATTGTTCACACGTGCATGTTGCTTGCGGGGCAACTGTGCGACTGTCGCTGTTAGCATTTGGTGTTGACATATTGTAGCATGCTAGCAAGAGTGTAGAAAGTGGCAAGTTATTAGTTGTTGGGCTGGTAACTCACTTTGCTCATTTGTTATAGGAAAATTGATCCTTTTTTGTAATTGTATTTTCGGTTAGCAAAAAAAAAAGTTTTTTTAAAGACTCTTTTTATAAGGTATAACTCATGGAGGATAGAAATAGATACAAATTCAAAGAAATAGAAAGATATGAAATGAAGAAATATATATACAGTGGGGGAAATAAGTATTTAGTCAACTACTAATTGTGCAAGTTCTCCCACTTGAAAATATTAGAGAGGCCTGTAATTGTCAACATGGGTAAACCTCAACCATGAGAAACACAATGTGGAAAAAGCCCCCAGAAAATTACATTGTTTGATTTTTAAAGAATTTATTTGCAAATCATGGTGGAAAATAAATATTTGGTCAATACAAAAAGTTCATCTCAATACTTTGTTATGTACCATTTGTTGGCAAAACAGAGGCCAAACGTTTTCTGTAACTCTTCACAAGCTTTTCACACACTGTTGCTGGTATTTTGGCCCATTCCTACATGCAGATCTCCTCTAGAGCAGTGATGTTTTGGGGCTGTCGTTGGGCAACACGGACTTTCAACTCCCTCCACAGATTTTCTACGGGGTTGAGATCTGAAGACTGGCTAGGCCACTCCAGGACCTTGAAATGCTTCTTACGAAGCCACTTCTTTGTTGCCCTGGCTGTGTGTTTGGGATCATTGTCACGCTGATCCCAAACACACTGATGAAGAGAACATCCTTCATATGTCATCATGTCTAAAGTCGTTTCTACAAGTTCTATAGCAGCAGTGTTTACTCGGCATGTTCTTTTTTGAAAGATTACCGGCAGAAAAAAGGCATTCCTAGCATTGGTTATATACGAGGGCACTTCTATGTTGACCCTCTTCCGGTTTACAATGGCGACGTCACACATCCTTGCTGTCTAAAAACTGCATTCGTGCGGTACGCTATTGAAATGAGTTTGTCACTAGTAAAGATCTGGCAGCGACAAATTCGCTGCTAGACCTTCCAATTCAAATGCATTAGGGGCAGTTTACTTGGCGACTCTCCGAGAAGACGAAAAATTTCATGTTTGCATTTATATGGTTCCATTTCCATTCAAACAATGTCGCAATTCCGCATGAAAACGATGTAGTATTCATGCCAGGCCCTAGGCGGCAGTGCAGATTTACAAGGCGACAGGAATGATGCACTTTGACCTCCTCAGCCCGGAAGACAACATGCCCGCCCTCTCCAAGCAATGGCATTTTCTTTTGTTCAAAAAGGCACAACAATGGAAACATTCAACATATTTAAGTTAAAAACATTATGAAAACAGTAAACTAAAGCCGACGTTCCGCCATTTGCTGTTTTTAATGTTTAATAGCACCGCTGTGCACGCCCATGTGACGTGCGCGAGTGCTTACGTCATCGACGCGAAGGCGGTTTCCGTGCATATAAATGCGCTGCGACCCCCGTAATCAAATTCTTCCACTTGGGAGGCAGGATTCAGAATTTTTCATCTTCGCCGACACCATATGCACGCGAGGCAATTCCGCTACTCAGTCATTGCGTCTTCATGTCGCAAAGTCGCCATGTAAACTGCCCCTTAGACGTCTGTCGTCGTTAGTGGCAGGCAAAGATTTCATTTATCGTCAGCCAGTAACTGCAATCTACCCTCCCGTTCTACATGATAAAAGGGTTTGTTTTCAAGCGTCAACAGCAAACATGAAGCCGTTTTGTTGTATTTGTTGCTACCGACGTGTGAATAGTTAAGGCGCTGACGCGGGGACGAGGCGTCACTTTGATTTGATATTCAACAGCGCCCCTACCGCTTGAAATTGGGAGAGGGGCAGACTCCGGGAACCGTGGCGCGAGATGATGAGCCCATTCAAGTATTACACATGCGCACTAATTTGCAGTCTGACACGCACTGAGCAAACTGCAAAATATAAAATATTGCTTATTTGGTGCACAGAAAGAAAATGGAGCATTATCAGGCTTACCCTTTTCTTCATTTTATTTTTTTTATGACTGTGGTCAAATTGCCCTTCTGTGTAAAAGCCGAGTTCAAGCTAGGTGCTAACGCTAATGCACAGCTACATCGCTACCGTCCTGCCTGTCGCTCTCACTCTTTGCTGACGTAATTAGTGCATGAATTCCGATTTTGCAGACTTGACAGTTCAGACCGCCGTCACATTCTAGAAAAATTTGACCCAGATTGGATCTAAACCAGATACGAAAGTGACCCAGATCAGATTTCAAATGGTGCACTTCTGTGTGAAGTTCTTGTTTATTTTGCGTTACTTCCTGTGCCTTTTGTGGCATTCCCGGGTCACTTTCTGTTCATTTTGGGTGTCTAACTATGATTTTGGGTCATATCTACGTAACGTCCTCTGTATTTTGGTTACGTCCTGTTGATTTGCAGGCATTTTCTGGTAAATCCTGTTCATTTTGGGGCATTCCTGGGTTTTATCCTGTTGATTCTTTTTGTTTACTTCCCGTTGATTGTGACCAACATGTGCTGAGCAAACTGCAAAATACTGAAATATTGCTTATTTGGCGCACAGAAAGAAAACTGAGCATTATCAGGCTTATCCTTTTACTTCATTTTATTTTATTTTTTTTTATGACTGTGGTCGAGCCCGACTCCTGTGTAAAAGCCGAGTTCAAGCTAGGCGCCGACGCTAATGCACAGCTACATCGCTGCCGTCCTGCCTGTCGCTCTCTTTGCTGACGTAATTGCTGCATGAATTCCGATTTGGGAGACTTGACAATTCAGACCTTCGCCACATTCTAGAAAAATGTGGCCCAGATCGGATTTAAAACAGATACGAAAGTGACCCAGATCGGATTTGAAATGGTGCACTTCTGTGCGAAGTTCTTGTTTAGTTTGCGTTACTTCCTTTGTCTTTTGTGGCATTCCCGGGTCACTTTCTGTTCATTTTGGGTGTCTATCTATGATTTTGGGTCATATCCAGGTAACATCCTCTGTATTTTGGTTACGTCCTGTTGATTTGCAGGCATTTTCTGGTAAATCCTGTTCATTTTGGGGCATTCCTGGGTTTTTTCCTGTTGATTCGTTTTGTTTACTTCCTGTTGATTGTGACCAACACGCGCTGAGCAAACTGCAAAATACTGAAATATTGCTTATTTTTCGCACAAAAAGAAAACAGCATCATCAGGCTTATCCTTTTCTTCACTTTATTTATTTATTTTTTTATGACTGTGGTCAAGCCCGACTCCTGTGTAAAAGCCGAGTTCAAGCTAGGCGCTAACGATAATGCACAGCTACATGGCTGCCGTCCTGCCTGTCGCTCTCCCTCTTTGCTGACATTATTGCTGAATGAATTCCGATTTGGGAGACTTGACAGTTCAGACCGCCGCCACATTCTGGAAAAATGTGACCTAGATCGGATTTAAACCAGATACGAAAGTGTCCCAGATCGGATTTGAAATGGTGCACTTCTGTGTTTTTGTTGATTTTGCATCACTTCTTGTGTCTTTAGTGGCATTCCCGGGTCACTTTCTGTTCATTTTGGGTGACTGTCTAGGATTTTGGGTCATATCTAGGTAACATCCTCTGTATTTTGGTTACTTCCTGTTAATTTGCAGGCATTTTCTGGTAAATGCTGTGCATTTTGGGGCATTCCTGGGTCTTTTCCTGTTGATTTTTTTGTTTACTTCCTGTTGATTACGGTAACTTCCTGTTGATTTTTTAGCATTTCCATCAAAAAACATCTCTAGTGTGGCCCCAAATAACACTTCTGAAATTCACAGTATTCAAATGAGTGTCCAAAGAATGGTTTATTTTTTTGTCTACCATTGACGACGATAGATGTCCAATTTACGTAAACTAGGACTGTCTGTGAATGCTCATACATGACGTTTGTTTATTCGCCCCTCCAAGTCAATATGGACTGAACGCTGTCAAAACCAGCCAATGAGTTCAATGAGTTAAGCGACGGTTTATGTGAAACTTGCAAGTTTGACAAGCGGATGCCCAAATGCAGCTTGCTAGATTTCCCCGTTTGGTTTCATCATGCGGGGAATCCGTGTGACGCTGGGGGTGGGGCGGGCGGTGTCTCCGCTTTAACCACTTTCACAGCCATCACTGAGGAAAGGGTGGAAAGTGGGGGGTGGTCAGGACATTCCAGACGCTGCACCAGTATTTCACGTTTGCTTTAAAAGCTGAAACCTGCCCTAAAAAGCCCACTTCAAACCTCAACCTTTCTTTTAAATGCTAACCTTTAGCATTTAGGGCAGAGGTCGGGAAGAGACCCGTAAAAAAAATAAAAAAACCTCACATATTCTAAAAATGTGATTCAACGAGAGCCGTACAGTTTGTGTGTGATATATACAGTGGCATGAAAAAGAAAAAATAAGTAAGTGAGCCCCCTGCCTAAGGAGACCTTAAGAGCAATAAAAATCATTTTTTTACCAAACAATTTAAGTCAGGTGTGTGCCCAATCACTGATGAGTTGTTTAAAGCTGCCCTGCCCACTATAAAACACACACCTGCAAGAAATGTCTTGATGAGAAGCATTGTCTGATGTGCATCATGGCTCGGTCAAGAGCTGTCTGAAGACCTGCAATCAAGGATTGTTGATTTATTTAAAGCTGGGAAAGGATTCAAAACCATCTGGATGATCATCAATCGACAGCCAGAGGAGATGTCAACAAATGGAGAGAGTTTGGCACTTTTGCTTCTCTCCCAAGGAGTGGCCGTCCACCAAAGATGACGCCAAGAGTTCAGCGCAGAATACTCAGAGAAAAAAAGAACCCTAGAGTGCGTGCCAAAGACTCACAGAAATCACTGGCACAGTCCAATATCTCTGTGCACACATCAACTATATGACAAATTATGGCGAAGAATAGTGTTCATGGGAGGACTCCAAGGAGGAAGCCACTGCTGTCTAAAAAAAACAACATTGCTGCTCGTTTAATGTTTGCAAAAAGGCACTTGGACACTCCACAGAAGTTTTGGCAAAATATTTTGTGGACTGATGAAACCAAAGTTGAGTTGTTTGGGAGTAACACACAACGTCATGTGTGGAGGAAAAATGGAAAAGCTCACCAACATCAACACCTCATCCCCACCGTGAAGCATGGTGGAGGGAGCATCATGAATTGGGGCAGTTTTGCTACCTCAGGGCCTGGACAACTTGCAATCATTAATGGAAGAATGAATTCTATCAAGATGTTTTGCAGGAAAACCTGAGGCCGTCTGTACACAGAAGTAAATCAACTTCAGAATGGTTTCAGAAGAACAAAATACACGGTCTGGAGTGGCCAAGTCAAAGTCCAGACTTGAACCTCATTGAGATGCCGTGGCATGACCTAAATACAGCCATTCGTGCCAGACGTCCCAGGAATCTGACTGAACTACAGTAGTTTTATAGAGAATATACATATATATATATATATATGTATCCTCATTAAAATATGAAAACCTATAAATGTTAGGGTGGTTTTAGTTAAAGCAGACACTGTCTTTTCATTTGTGTGATTTTGACAAAGATCAGATCATATTTGACGGGGATTATATGCAGAAATGTGAAAAATTCCAAAAGGTTCAGATACTATTTCATACCACTGTATATACAATAGACCAAGAATGCAAAATAGTAAAAAATACATATACCAGGTTGGCCCAAAGTATTGGCGCCCCTGCAATTCTGTCAGATAATGCTCAATTTCTCCCAGAAATTGATTGCAATTACAAATGCTTTGGTAGTAATATCTTCATTTATTTTGCTTGCAATGAAAAAACACAAAAGAAAATAATTTTACACAAAACTCCAAAAATGGGCCAGACAAAAGTATTGGCACCCTTTTAAAAATCATGTGCTGCTTCTCTAATTTCTGTAATTAACAGCACCTTTTACTTACCTTTGGCACATAAGAGGTGGTGGCAATAACTAAATCACACTTGCAGCCAGTTAAAATGGATTAAAGTTGACTCAACCTCTGTCCTGTGTCCTTGTGTGTTCCACGTTGAGCATGGAGAAAAGAAAGAAGAACAAAAAACAGTCTGAGGATTTGAGAAGCAAAATTGTGAGGAAGCATAAGCAATCTCAAAGCTACATGTCTAACTCCAGAGACCTGAATGTTCCTGTGTCTACCGTGCGCAATATCATCAATATTTGTAAAGCCCATGGCACTGTGGTGAACCTCCGTAGATGTGGACGGAAAAGAAAAATTGACGAGAGATTTCAACGAAAGATTGTGTGGAAGGTGGATACTGTCGCGGCGAAGAAAGATCCACAGATCCAGCAAAAGCATATCTTTTCATTTTCTCTATTTTTCTCTATTTTCCATGAATTTTCCTTTCCTGTCATTACCACTGACTCCATTTTATTTACAACAGTAGCGTAGTCTACTGTAAAGAAGTCTGCAAAGAACCTCGACTAACATCCAAACAAGTTCAAGCTGTCCCGCAGTCCGAGGGTACAACAGTGTCAACCCGTACTATCGTCGGCGTCTGAATGAAAAGGGACTTTATGGTAGGATACCCAGGAAGACCCCACTTCTGACCCAGACACATAAAAAAGCCAGGCTGGAGTTTGCCAAAACTTACCTGAGAAAGCCAAAAACGTTTTGGAAGAAGTTCTCTGGTCAGATGAGACAAAAGTAGAGCTTTTTAGGAAAAGGCATCAACATAGAGTTTACAGGAAAAAAACGAGGCCTTCAAAGAAAAAAATACGGTCCTCACAGTCACACATGGTGGAGGTTCCCTGATGTTTTGGGGTTGCTTTGCTACCTCTGGCACTGGATTTCTTGGCTGTGTGCATGGCATTAGGATGTCTGAAGACTACCAATAAATTTTGCAGCATAATGTGAGAAAGCTGGGGCTCCCTCAGAGGTCATGAATTCACCAACTATGTAATGTCATGGGGCGACACAGATCCACCACGAGATCCACCATGACTTTACATAACCGGTGATTTTATGACCTGCTTGTTAACAAATATAAAAAAAAAGGAAACAATAAGTGCAGTAAATGCAATATGAATAATCATGGGAGTCATCATGTGAGAATAAAGTATTAATTTTTAGCGGGTTGGGGTTTGGACAAATAAGAGATTTTCTTTTCCAATTAATTAAAAATTTAAGAATTAAAATTTAATTTCTTTTCTTTTTTCTTTTCCTTTCCTTTCTTTTCTTTTCCTTTAAAAAAAAGTTGTTATTTTTTAACAAATAAAATATAAATATAAAGCAATGGAGAAATACAAAAGTACATGAAAATAGTATTAATTCTTAAGAAATGGGAAATTTAGAAAAATGCAGGTGAAAATATGACATATGAAATAAAACAATTTGAAAAAATATACAGTGGGGAGAACAAGTATTTGGTACACTGCCAATGGGTTTTCCCATTGGCCACTGTATTAAATTAAAATATTTTTTAAAATTTAGAGTTAAAAACAATTTTTGGAAATTTTTATTTGTTTAAATTCATTAATAATTTTTTCGTGTATGTGTGTGTTTTTTTTCTTTATCTATTTTTATTTTTTTAAGAATATTAGAATTTTTTATTTTTATTTTAGAATTTTCTCATTTTTTGCTGTATTTTTCAATTAAATTTTCCAAATACTTTTTTTTTTTTTTTTTTTTAATTATTATTAAAAACTATTTTTATGTACTTTGCATTCCTCCAATACATTATGTATATTTCTTAAATGTAAATTCCGACAAAGAAACGCACTATTTGGATACGTCATTACTTTATTTATCATGAGAAAGAGACAAAACCAAACTGTACTTTTCCATGTAAATCGTTTGGAAAGGAAACAACGTTTTTCTGCACCACTTTCACTTCCCATCATCATTTAAATGAAGAAGAGCGATGACAAAATCGACCTTTTCTCTCTATTCAGTGCTCAGCTGAAAACAAAGTTGACGTCACAGGGGAATTTTCTTTGAATCTCTGATTTACCCTCCGAGCCGCCTGGTGCTGCCCCTCATTTGCATCGGCTCGCCAGCACCCACACTTAACCCCGCTAAAGGTACCGCAGCCCACCAATTTGACGTGTGTGTTCACCGAACCCTTTGTAGTGAGATCATAAAGCAATATGACTAAATTCAAGACTAAGCTAGCAAGCAAATATCTACTGTAAGTCGATGGTTCTTAACTTGGGTTCGGTGAAGGTTAAGAAACTCAGAGCCCTATTTTGTATGCTAGATTTTTGGACTGGTTTCCCCTTAGTGTAGAGGCTTAATTCCATTTCTTTCAAATGCTAGCCCTCTATCTAACGGAAGGAGAAATCGGTTTGCTCAGTGGAAGGTTGACTGGCATTTGGTATGAGGACGTATAAGAGACCTACAGACAGCGTGAACTGTGTAGATAATTTAAACAAAAAATAAATTGTGTCAATTTAAAGGATGCGACAATAAAATGAGAATGTAGACATGAAAACAAAAAAAGGAACAGTGCGAAAAATAAATGAGTTTAATTTGATTTACCAACATGAAAATCAACAGCAAAAGGCAAAATTATTTGTAATAACTTTGAAATCTGGAAGCAATTTGAACAGGAATTCACTTGAATGTTAGCTTGCTAGGTTTTGAATTAGTTTTGTTTTTTTTAAGTGGCCTTATTATGAAATTCTAAAGGGTTTGGTGAATGCACCTGTGAAACGCGTGTCCTTTAGCAAGGTTAAGTACCAGTGATCTAAGTGAATTTGTGTTCAAATTTGTTCTCATTTTGACAGCGTGTTTTTAAACAGGTCAAAATTTGATTTTTAATGTTTTAATTTTTACAGCTATTGAGATGCCCCAATCATGCAATTGGCAGTTTCATCATCACGTGTGGCCAAGACTGGCCAAATATGCATATCTTGAACTTTTCATTCAAATTTGGTGGAATAAATCTCCCATTTCTTTGTCATACCCTGTCCTACCCTACCCTACCCTAGTATGTTATATCCAAAATCCTATACCCTACCCTATATCCTATCCCATCCCATTCCATCCTAGCCTATCCTATCCTATATCCTACACCCTACCCTATATCTTATATCCCACCCTACCTACTCTACCCTATATATTATATCCTGTATCCTGTACCCTACCCTATATCCTATACCCTACCCTACATCTTATATCCTATACCCTATATCCTATACCATACCCTATATCTTATACCCTACCCTATCCTACCCTATATCCTATCCTACCCTACATCCTACCCTACCCTACCCTACCCTACCCTACCCTACCCTATATCCTACTCTATATCCTACCCTACCCTATACCCTACCCTATATCCTATCCCATCCCATTCCATCCTAGCCTATCCTATCCTATATCCTACACCCTACCCTATATCTTATATCCCACCCTACCTACTCTACCCTATATATTATATCCTGTATCCTGTACCCTACCCTATATCCTATACCCTACCCTGCATCTTATATCCCATACCCTATATCCTATACCCTACCCTATCCTACCCTATATCCTATCCTACCCCACATCCTACCCTACCCTACCCTACCCTACCCTACCCTATATCCTATCCCATCCCATTCCATCCTAGCCTATCCTATCCTATATCCTATACCCTACCCTATATCTTGTATCCCACCCTACCCTATACCCTATCCTACCCTAGTATGTTATATCCTATACCCTACCCTATATCATATGTCCTACTCTACCCTATATATTATATCCTGTGTCCTATACCCTACCCTATATACTATACCCTACCCTACCATATAACCTATACCCTACCCTATATCATATGTCCTACTCTACCCTATATATTATATCCTGTATCCTATACCCTACCCTATATACTATACCCTACCCTACCATATAACCTATACCCTACCCTACATCTTATATCTTATACCCTACCCTATCCTACACTATATCCTATCCTATCCCATCCCATTCCTATCCTATCCTATCCTATCCTATCCTATCCTATCCTATATCCTATACCCTATACCCTATACCCTACCCTATATCTTATATCCCACCCTACCCTATACCGTATCCTACCCTAGTATGTTAATATCCTATATCCTATACCCTACCCTACCATATAACCTATACCCTACCCTACATCTTATATCCTATATCCTATACCATACCCTATATCTTATACCCTACCCTATCCTACCCTATATCCTATCCTACCCTACATCCTACCCTAACCTACCCTATATCCTACTCTATATCATACCCTACCCTATATCCTATACCCTACCCTACCCTATGTCATATACTCTACCCTATATCCTAAACCCTGTATCCTACCCTATATCCTATGCTACCCTACCCTATATCCTATACCCTACCCTATATCCTACCCTACCTTATAACTTATATCTATACCCGACCCTATATCCTATACCCTACTCTATATCCTTACCCTACCCTATCCTACCCTACCCTTTTTCAATTAAAAAATAATAGATAAATAAATACAGATGAGCTGTCCTGATCACTTAGTCTCCCTCCTGCTGCTTTTCTGAGCTGGCAGTGCACTGGAGTTGCTTATCAAACTTAAAGATGATTGACAGACATTAAGGTTTCATCTCGCCAGAGATGCTTGGAAGCCGAAACTTCAAAGCGCCACATCGCTTAGCTTGTCAAACAGTTGCTGTGGCTACTTTTTTTTTTACTTTATTTTTGTTTAAAAAGAATTCGGTGTGACAGTAACATGTTTACTTATTATAATTACTACATATGAAGTGCTTAAAAAAAACATTTATTTAAGTTTATATACATCAAAGTTTTTCTTAAATTATACTTCGGGGAAAAAAAGTGAAAAAACATGTCATATATGTATGTTTCCAAAGCTAAATGTGAATAAATACATTGAACACACAAAACAAAACAAAAAATTCTATTGGGGGAGGGGGGGTTATTCAGTTTTATTGAATTGTAGTATATCGTAGAATGGTTTCCATATAATATCGCCATATCACAAGATCGTTATAGTGAGCCCTGTATCACAAATTGTACCGTATTGTGAGGTACCCAGAGGTTCCCAACCCTACTTCATACCCATTGAAATTCCTACTTCAAATTCGTAACGGTCCAAAGTTTGCATTTAAGTGTGTCATGTTTAAAGTCACATACGGTTTTACAGTGTTCAAAGTGTGTTGTTTGTATCTCCCATGCGTGTGGTTCACCTGTCCAAAGTGTGTTTGTCATGTGGAGTATGTTGCGCAAAAAAAGGTTTCAAAGTTTTCAGCGTGCACGTTTATGGCTTGTTATCCTAACTCGCCTTGACCTACAACGCTAACCAGCTAAACAGCAGCACTGAGCTAGCGACGCTACGAAGTTTCCAGAGATTAAATATTATAAGTACTGTAAGGTAACTCTTATCTCTTTCAGTGCTGTTGAAAGACGCGCAATCGTCGTTCTGTAGTTCAGCTGCGATCCCTCCCACTTCAAATAGATTGAACGTCAAGCGCCATCAGTGGCTATGGAGGACCAATGTTGCCAAAGTTTAAAATAAAAAGAATTTGAAAAAAAATATACCAGAATAAGTAAAAATAATATTGTAGAATTAAAAAAAAAAAGTTTAGAAACAAACCTTAAAATCTTTCAAAAACTAAAAATGTCACTAACTAAAAGCACTTTTTTTCCTTGTATTTATTTGTAACTTAGATGCTAATGCTACTTAGATGCTAATCGGTAGTGCTATGATATTGTGGACGCTATTAGCTTAGGGTTTTATGGTATTTGTCTTTAAAGTCTTGGAACAAATTATAGCAATAGTTTAGATAGATAGCAATAGATGGATGGATGGATGGATGGATGGATAGATAGATAGATATAGATATCGATATACTGTATATGTCTATCGATATCTATCTAAATAATCCAAGAATCAAAATCATAATTTTAGAAGTCAAAACAGCTAAAATCTTTGAAGACATTACAAAAAAAAGTGATAAAAGCCTTATATACATGATAGATTTTCCTATTTAATCATTTTAAAACTCAAAATAGTACAAGGATTGACTTAAAACTTCAATTAGAAAATGTCTTGTGTAAGGCTGCAACAACTAATCATTTGAATCGATTAATAAATTGGTTGCCAACTA
The DNA here is from genome assembly GCF_030265065.1 of Corythoichthys intestinalis. Lineage (NCBI taxonomy): Eukaryota > Metazoa > Chordata > Actinopteri > Syngnathiformes > Syngnathidae > Corythoichthys > Corythoichthys intestinalis. The sequence goes on from NC_080403.1 coordinate 50,451,205, forward strand.
ATTTAGTAATCGATTTTTGCCGGCAGCTATGATGAGCATCCCTGTTTGGGTCCTTATTTATGTGTAATGTGATGCTGCGCGCACGACAGTGATTACAGCGAGAGAGAGTTCACTGCTACACTCAGATTGGGTTGCTGAATCAATAATGCTGTATTATTAAGTATCGAGAGTTAGATTGTCTTTTGTGTTGTTAGATCCAGTGTGCCTCTGTCAGAGGTGAGTATTCTTTGTTGATGAGATGTTATAACGGAGCGCTAAGCTAGTTAGCGATTATGCTAATCAGTTTCTTAAGTGTCCATTTGTCTTGTGTTTTCGAGAAGTGAGTTATTGTTATATAGTAAAGTTTTATTTTTATAAAGAAACCACACACATAAACCCATTCATACATTCATATAACAGTCTCAAGTTTAACTCCCATTGGAATTGTAAATTGTCATACAAGAGAGTGTGCTTTAAAATTGGATTTGGATTGAATTTATAAACAACTGTTTGATAAAGAAAACTGATACATTACAGTCTGTCTCCTCCTCATTCGATCTTGTCGTTTAGCTTGTTTAAAGAAAATAAATGAGTCATTGATACAATTTATATAAGCACTTTGTCCACAAGAAAAAAAGGCAATTGGCAGCTGTTTTTTTTTTAAATTTTATGAACAAAATTTTGCTTGAATTTGTGTACCGAGTAATTTTTACGTTTTATAATCAGAACCTAGGACCTAGTACTTAGAAAAGTTGTAGACTACAGATAAGTCAGCGATCTTTAATAACACATTATTTTTGAAGGAAATAGTCATCCAGTTTGTTTCTTACAACATGCCTAAAACAAGTTAAATTGTGAAGGTAATTGAAAAAAGTGACATTGATCCAATTAGTCGTTTGTCCTATTGATTTTAAAACTAATCTTAAATTGCAGCCCTAGTCCTGTGCATTTTTTTAAATAGCAAAATTCACATTAGTTGGTTATGTGGAAGCTAATGCTAGATAGATGCTAACAGCTAGCGCTAGTGTTTTTACTTGATAGTTTTTTATGTGATAGACAATAAGTATCATGTAAAAACACAATACTATCACATTTTTACATGACACTTATCACGTTTTTACATATCATGTAAAAACAATATACTGGACATTTTTGGGTGGCAGCAATATGCTTCCGTAGGCTATACAATATTTCATGTGCGTGTTAGCAAAACACAGGCAGACGCATTTTCCCGACTCTCGTTTAAAAAGTGCTTGTGGAAATGGTCATCCATTTTGTTTCTTACAACATGCCTGAAACAACTGAAATTGTGAAGGTAATTGAAAAAAGTGACATTGATCCAATTAATCATTTGTCAGATTATAAAACTAATCGTAAGTTGCAGCCCTAGTCTTGTGCGTTTTTTTAATAGCAAAATTCACATTAGTTGGTTATGTGGATGCTAATGCTACATAGATGCTAACAGCTAGCGCTAGTGTTTTTAATTGATGGACAATAAGTATCATGTAAAAACGTAATACTATCACATTTTTACATGATACATATCAAGTTTTTACATATTATCATGTAAAAACAATATATTGGACATTTTTTTGGGTGGCAGCTATACGCTTCCATATACGATATTTCGTGTGAGTGTTGACAAAACACAAGCAGACGCATTTTCCCGACTCTCGTTCTTTATTTCCATCAATATTTTTAAAAAAGTGCTGGTGAAAAAAGAACATTTCATCTCTCCAAAAATTCATAAGACAAAAAAAAAAAAAAAACCCCGGAAGAAAAGTAAAATAATTTATGATACAACCAAATGTACATTTTCAAAAAACAGGCAAAAAAATAAAACTTTGTACAGTATTTTAGCCACCAATACGGTGAACACGGGCGGGTTCCGGTGGGGGTGCCGAGGCGGAGGTAGCTTTACAAACTCGTCCCTGCCGTCTTTGCTCCCACGAGCAACTTCTTGGGAAGACTCAACCCCGCTTCCCAATAACAACAACAACAAAAAGTCCACTTTTAAGACGTGCCATTCCAACAACCGGTTTTGGCAACGGGGAATGTCGGGAAGAACGGGAAAATTGACTTAAAAACTTTGGCTAGGTTTTTTGTTTTCCTAAGAACTCATTTTAATTTTGGTAAAAGATTTGGCTGAAATTGATGAAAAAACTACAGAAAATTTCCTTTCAAGGGTTGCAAAGGCTGCCATTGACAGCGCTAGAAATGTGTTAATACAGTTGTACAGTGGACACCCGTAATGAAGTGGCAAATAGTCATGAACTGTTGCGAGAAATGTGAATTGCAGGGGGGAAAAAAAACATGGATGAGTTTATTTTTGTGTGAAGTTTGTATCCAAAATGTCAATAAATTATGTTTTTACTTGATGTACTCCTAACTTATTAATACATATATCATTAAGTTGAACAAAAAAATCTTAAAAGAAAATAAGCAGTGGGTCATGTCCCAAATTAATAAGTTTTGTAGAAAAACTTTTAAAAAGATGAATTTTTTTGGTAGCGTGCATCGGGGAACAAAAAGGGAAATAAGCAGTGGACTGCATTTTTAAGAAAAAAAAATGTCAATATGATGAATAGGATGGGGGAATAACGAAAATTGGTGGTGGATAGTGTCAAAAAAAAATTGAACAAACAGGGGATTCGGTTGGTATATTAAATAAAAAAAAAAAAAAAAGGCTTAATGGAATCAGTTTGGAGGGGAAAAAAATGTAAACGCAAATAAGCAGAATACTGCATCTAAACTTGTCAATAAATGATGAATAGGTTGGAGGAAAAGTCACGTTACGTTAAAAAAAAAAAAAAAAAACCCACGTAATTTGGCAGCCAATTTGAATAAACAGGGTGTTGGGTTAGGAAAAATATGAAAAAATAAATAAACTGAGTTGACTGAGATAAACTATGTACAAACTGATTCAGTTCGGGGGGGGGGGGGGGGGTTAATATATATTTTTTAAATAAGAGAATAAGCAGTGGATTGCATCTAAAATTGTCAACTAAATGAGTAGTTTGGGGGGGGGGGGGACAGTAGATTACGTAAAAAAAAAAAAAAAAATGGTGAAGTGAATAAACAGGAGGGGTTAAGGGAAAAAAATGAAAAATATAAATAAATAAGCAGTGGATTGTATAAAAAATATTTAAAGCTCACTGGAATCAGTTTTAAGAGAAGAGGATTGCATCTAAAATACAAAATTGTCAATAAACGATAGGTGGGGTGGGGGGGTGTTAAGTCCCCCCCCCCCCCCAAAAAAACCCATGAAAATTGTGGTGGATTGTGTCAAAAAATTGAATTACAAAGAGGGTTTGGGTTAGGAGGGAAAAATTGAAAATATAAATAAGCACTTGATTGTTTTAAAAAAAAAAATGTTTTAAAGCTTAGCAGAATTAGATTTTTATATATGAAAACAAAGGAAATAAGCAGTGGATCATGAAAAAAAAAAAAAAAAAAAAAAAAAAAAAAACCTTCTGAGCCCTCCCCTCAGAGTGGTGTTAAAAAAAACTACAAAGAGCTTTGGATCACCTTTAAAGAAAAGTGAACAAACAGGATTAGGTGTTAAAAAATAAATATTATCAAATGTATTCTCTTATGAATGCAAATAAGCAGTGGATTGCATAAAAAAATAAAGTGAACAAATAAAAAAATAAAGTGAACAAAGATCAAGTGGGGGCATGGGTGCAGGTGTCCACTGTACACTTCCATTAGTTATCATCTTTTTCCATCTGTGGGTCAATCATGCATCTAATATGATCCGCTGATCACACCAAAAAAAAACATTTTTAATGTCAAAAATGCCTCCGAAACAAAAAAAATTTATCGGAACTCGTCTCTCGGAAAAACCTGATGGCCGCCCGAAGGTTTTGACGGCGGAGGGATCGCTGGTTGCTATGGCTACGAGGCATCCCGGATACAACGCTAGCAAAAACTTGAGGATGGAAATAAAACCGTGCGTCGTTTTAGCTTCATCCCAACTTTTTGCCAGCTATGTTCCAATTTCTGCCTTTTTTTTTTTAAACAGTCAGCAGTCATAAGTCAAGTCTCCATCTTTGTGCGCACTTTAGCATGTCCACCTCGATCCTGAAAGCATGAAATCTTGGTACAAAACAAAAAAAAAAAAAAAAAGGGAAAGTCTCTCTTTCCAGTTTTCAGCAACGCGTCGTGGCGCGCTGCAGCCTCGCTTTGAGCTCCTCCTGCTTAGCCCGGAGTTTATCCCGGCGGGCCTGCAAGCGTCGGGCGTGGCTCTCCAGCCCGTGGATGCAGTCTCTGGCCTTCTTCAGAATGACCACCTTGGACGCCTTGTCGTTGCGCGACAGCTCGGGGATGTTGTCGCGCAGACGCACGAAACAGTTCTTCAGCTCGTTGCGGCGTTGGCGCTCCATCACGTTGTGCGTCCGCCGCCGCTCCTCCTCGTCCTCAGTCTCGGCCGGGTGTCGCGACGACGAGTGGTGGTGGCGGCCGGACGCCGGCCAGCGCCGGTGGGACGACGAGGGAGGCGGGGAGGCCGGGCGCGGCGCGGCGTAGTTGTGCTGCAGTTGGATTTCGAAGCGGTGGCGCCGGAGAGCCAGGCGTTCCTCGTCGTCGTCCTCGTCGCTCGGACGCTTGCGGCGACGGGAGGGGCTGGAAGGGCAGCGCCCCACCGTCACTACGTCGATCTCTTCCTCTGCGAGAAACCAGAAAACGTTTTAAGAATAAAATCTCACCTCAGAAACATTTCACTCCAATGTTTCCATCTTATTCAGTGGCAGCTATCAATGTTGAAAGGATTTGTTGTAGATTGCTGTCAATGCAGGGAATGAGTTGAAAAATAGTTTGATGTATGTTTGGCGGGAATTTATAAATTTAAAGTTACTTTTGCCATTTCTTTTGCTATAACTTTTTTTCTTTTTCTTTTTTTAGAAAGTGGCACTTATATTAACTACAAATATTTAATTGTAGAATTTTTTTGTAGATATATTTGGTTGGCAAAATTGACGAGTTTGTTTCAAGTACAAAATTGTACTTTTCAATCCAGTTAAAGAATTTTTTGCAATCCACATAACATAAATGGTCATGTCGTTTTTTCTGTAATGATTGAAAAATTTTTTTTTTCTATATTTATCAAAATTATACTAATAATTAAATTTGTATATTTGGAACGTTTTTCTTAACAAAAGACAATTCTAATTATTGAATATTTTTCTAAACTTAATTTAAATTTGTTTAATTATTTTTAAAGTTATAAAGCTATTTTTTGTGCACTTAAGGATTTGAGAATACCATAAATTCTGTATCAAAATTTTAATTATGAACCTTCCAAAAGTACATTTTTTTCACGACCAAATTGAAAGTATTCCAAGTATTATAAGTTATGATTATATTGCAAATAATTATAAATTAAAAAAAACTAAAAATCGAAAAAATATTTTTTTCATGACCAATTATAAAATATTGCAATTACAAATTATATATTGTAAACATTTAATATAAAAATACAATTACAAAATTATAAATACTAAAAATTGACATTTTTTTTCAAGGCCAAATATAAAAATATTAAAATTAAAAGTTGTATTATAAATTATAATTTATAAAATATAAAAATTATAAATCCTAAAAATGTAACTTTTCATGACTAAATATATAAATATAAATGTTACAAAATTATAATTATGATAAGATAAAATATAAAAATTATATAATACAAAAATTTAAATTTAAATTTTAAATTATAAATCCTAAAAATGTACATTTTTCTCATGATCAAACAAAATTCTAATTAACAAATTATAAATCCTAAATATGTACATTTTATCATGAACAACCAATATTAAAATATTACAATTTTTTAAAAAATTATAAATACGATATAAAGTACTATATAATTGAAAATATATAAATCTTAAAAATGTAAATTGTTTTATGACCAAATATTATAATTATTATAAGCTATAAATATTATATATAAGTGTATACATAACAAGTTATAGAATATAAAATCTAATTTAAAAAATACAAAGTCAAACATCAAGTAAGGCATCACAAAAACAATTAGCCATAAAATATTAATTCCACAACCGCATGTATCGGTATCGGCTTTTATGAGTTGGACAATATTGGGAAATCATTAAAAAGTCATTATCGGACAACTAGTTTTTAGCAAGACATGTCATTTTTAAAAAATCAACTCAGTGAATAAACTCTTACCCCAGAAATGTTCACTTCAAAGATTTGCAGCCCAACTCAGCTGCTGCCATTGATGGCCATAGATGTCCAATCCATTTCGCCTTTGAGAAGCTGGCGATGAATAATTGTCCCCAGTCAAAATGGATTGGACGTCTCCCGCGCCAATAGCAGACAAACATTTCTCCAATACTTTAAAAAAAATTTTTAAATGACATTAAAACTAAATTACACAAACCAAAATCACTTTGCATTTCTTAGTACATACTATATGTACATTCATTATAAACTGTTGTAAAGGTATGTTAATGAGTCTCATTAAAGGCAACCACTTCCCCTGTGGTTAACAACTGCAGTCACACAAATGCGTCATTACATGCTAATGTATTGACAAACACCCGCACCTATGCGAATCTGTCAATCGCTAGCCAAGCCCCGCCCACGTCAGCTTTAACAACTGTTATGAAAAGCACATGTTCGAAAGCAGGGAAACACTCGCTCACCGGAGTCGCTGGACGAGTATGTGGACATCTCCCCTCCGGTGGAGCAGTAGTCGGACGTGGCCTCGCCCGTCTCCTGGCTCTCCATCAGGTTCTGGCAATCCAGCGTGGACCCGGCCAGCCCCTCGAAGATGCTCGTATCAATATCGGACAGCAGCGGGCTGGACCCCAGCACCGACGCCGTCGTCAGCTTGTCCTCCGAAGCCAGGCATCGCCACAGACCGTCGTCCTCTTCGTCGGGGGAGCCGCGGGTTCGCCCCCCTCCCCCGCCGCCTTCACCGCCACCTCCCTCCTTATCGTGGATGAAGGCGCAGTTCCAATTGAGCTGCATGTCGCCGTCCTCCAGAAGGATGTCGGACACATAGCTCAGCTGGTCGCCCTTGGAGAGCGGCTTGGTCACGCCCTCCTTGGCGGGGGGCGACTGAGGCGGCGTGGGTAGTGACTGCAGGTCCTTCACCAAGCTCTGGAAAAACTCATCGTCAAATAGCAGCGGCTCCGAGTAGATCCAGTCGCAGGACTGGGTGAAGCTTTGCAACATGTTGCCGCTGCAAAAACCAGGGAAAAAAAAAAAATACAAAAAAAGTTACAAATCCGGCCGAGCGGGTTGGGCCCCTCAAGTGAAAGTCAACTCCTTCCAAGTGAACTCTACTCCAAATGTGCTTGCCTTTTATCCATGTTTACATCTCAGGGCTCCACCCACACTCCTTTGAGGTCTACTAACCCCCTCAAAAGCCCCACACCCTTTTTTCTCACCACGTCACAGCAACAGCTGGAATAGACACATCGGCGGAGGGGGGGGGGGGGTCGCCCAAACGCATTTTCTACCATTTTTAGCCTAAAACAACATAAAAGTGCCTCTGCACTCAAATGGTAGCGTTTAGGACCCAGACACATTCAAGTCAGCCAGCCGGCGTTTGTCTGCAGGGCGTGGAGGTCATGTCACAATCACATGCTGCGTGGATGTGTAGCATGTTCTCAGTGCACAACAAAGCCGCACTGTGTTTGCGTGCATTTTACACGGGGGTCCGAACTGCTTCACGCCCTTGTGGGCAGGCGTTAGACATTAAAATCCACGTGTGGGATTTTTAAACATCAATTTAAAAAAAAAAAATAACGCCGATGTCTTCACCGAGACAAAATAAATTATTTAGTATCATTTTTAAACAAATGACGCCATTTTCTAGCGTTTAAACAGCTGGTGCAAAAAAAATGTGCCGATTTCTTAATGAGGTTTCGGCGGGGCTCCTCCGCAGTGACGAGTTCAAGAACGCCCTGCCTAGCGCAGCGTAAAATGGGAGCCACGTGTGCGATTTCGGGCAAGTTTAAAGGCGTTTTAACCAACACCGGTTCCGAATGACTTTCCGACACACAAAACGAACATGGCTTGTGTGCAATTATCCACGAGCGGCGTGGTTAGTGACTAATTAGCTTAAGAAAATGTGCACATAAGCTAATGAGGTTTTGCATGCCGGCGACACCCAAAGGAGTACGACATTTTTTCGACGTAAATCAATTACTGTTGTCCTTTAAACCACGCGCTGGCATTCCCACGCGTGAAAACCGGCATTGTTTAACCGGCACGCCGGTTGTCGTTGCGAACACTTTGATCCGAGTCGTCATAAAAGACAAGAAAGAGGCGTGCTTACCAGAAGTGATGCGTTCAAAGACACGTATGGATTCCAACAAAGTGGAAGAAAAGTATCCAAGGGTGTTAAAGTCCACTTGGGAGTAAATGGCCGAGAAAAAAGGGCGACTAGTCGGCGGCGAGGAGAACTTGTTGGCGTTCAAAGTTGGACCGAGAACTAAACAGCATGGTGCGGTGCCGGTTAGCCTGACTGAGTAGCTAGTGACTTGAACACTCAGTAGGTGTGGCCGATGCGGCCGCAGCTTTTATGGGCGCGGTTCGCCTGTGTTCTTCCGCGACGAAAAACCGCGCCAAAACGCCAACGACAACACACGGGTTCGGGACTTGTGAATTATTTACCGGAGTGCATTGCTCTTTCCATCGGGTCCAGGCGGGGGAATCGAATGTGAGAAGGAAACCGTGAAATTTCAAGCCCGACTTAGGTCTAATTCGTCTCGCCGGCGTAGGGATACCACATAGCAGGCGCGGGCTGTGATTCAAGGAAATGGATGGCGGTAAAAGTTAGCACACACACACGTGGACCGAGAGATGAAGCCGGGTGTCTCCCTGCCTGCCTGCCTGTGTGTGTGTCGCTCCTGTCTAGCGTTCTAATCGTTATTTAAAGGGACAGTACATCAATCTGCATTGCAACAACACTGCATAAAAACTCTACAGCAGGGCTGAGAACGAAAAGTGGTACTATTTGGAATGTGGCAAAATTGATTTTGGCATGTGGCATTTTTTGGGTATGTGGCAAGTTAATTTTGCCATGTGGCTATTTTTTTGGCGTGTGGCAAAACTGATTTTGACATATGGCATTACTTTTTGGCATATCGCAAAAATTGATTTTGATATTGATTTTTTTTCCTGGTATGTGGCAAATTTATTTTGCCAGGTGGCATTTTTTTTTGGTATGTGGCAAACTGGATTTTGCCATGTGGCATTTTTTTTTTGGTATAAGGCAAAATGGGTTTTGGCATGTGGCTTTTTTTTTTTTTTGGCATGTGGCAAAATTGATTTTGCCATGTGCCATTATTTTTTGGCATTTGGCAAAAGTTGATTTTGGCACGTGGCATTTTATTTTGGGTATGTAGCAAATTGGATTTTGCCAAGTGGCATTTTTTGGTATATGGCAAAATGGATTTTGGTATGTGGCATTTTTTGGGTATGTGGTAAATTGATTTTGCCATGTGGCATTTTTTGGGGTATGTGGCAAAATGGGTTTTGGCATGTGGCTTGTTTTTGGCATGTGGCAAAATTGATTTTGCCATGTGGGATTTTTGGGGGTATGTGGCAAAAATAGATTTTGGCATGTTGCATTTTTTTGGGTATGTGGCAAACTGGATTTTACCATGTGGCATTTTTTTGGTATATGGCACAATAGATTTTGGTATGTGGCATTTTTTTGGAATGTGGCAAATTGATTTTGCTATGTGGTATTTTTTTGGTATGTGGCAAAATTGATTTTGGCATGTGGTATTTTTTTGGCGTTTGGCCAATTGATTTTGTCGTATGGCTTTTTTTTTTGGTATGTGGCAAAACGGATTTTGGCATATTGGCATTGTTTTTGGCATGTGGCATTTTTTGGGTATGTGGCAGAATGGATTTTGGTATGCGGTATTTTTTTGGGGGTATGTGGCAAATTGATTTTGCCATGTGGCATTTTTTGGTATGTGGCCAATGGATTTTGGCATGTAGCTTTTTTTTGGGGATGAGGCAAAATTAAATTTACTATGTGGCATTAATTTTTGGCATGTGGCATTTTTTTGGGGTATGTGACAAAATGGATTTCATTTTAAATGGCAGGAAAAACGTGTGGCTGTGATATTTTTTACCATACACTTACCATTAAAGCGCATTGACATTTAACTGGCACCCAAGTCAGGCTATGCCATTGATGGCTATGCACGTCCAAATTTTCCATTCATTTTAAATGGCAGAAAAGCATGTGTGTCTGTGATTTTTGACCATACACTTACCATTACAGCGCATAGACATTCAACTAGCACCTAAGTAAGGCTATGCCATTGACGGCTATGGGTGGGAGGGGTGCGTGCCTCCGACTTCAAATGGAGTGGACATTTACTAGTGATAACCTCATTCAAATTAACAGCAGAAGGATGATTGGACGCCACATGATTGGACGTCTATCATCGTCAAAACACTCCCCGCATTCTATTCAAAAGTGATTGCAATAGTGAATAGTCAGCGAACTCTTGAAACACATTAATCTTACCTTGGGAAAAAAATTAACCATTGACAGTGATTGATGTCCAATCCATTTCAACTTGGATCGTTATTTAAAGTGACAGTACATTAATTTGTATTGCCAAAACACTGCGTTCAAACACAATAAGGTGTTTAAAATTTTTTTTTTTTTTTTTTTTACAATACTATCCTAATACATAGATAAGAAAATGTGAAGCATGTAATTTTTGACATTCGTCAATCTTGCAATGGAAGAAAAAAAAAAATCAAAGAATTCTTGATGAAGCGAGTATTTACAATGAGGGTTTTACCATATGATATGGAGGACGGTTCCGTCCCCAAACTGAGATAAAATAACATTCTCCACCCTGTCATTTTCTGTGACCCGCGACAACTACTTGGCAATAACACTGTACTATAGTATGTTATGTTTGCTTTGGTATAGTAGCTATACAGTGGAAAACTCATATATACACACGCTCAGTTGTTTTGTATGCATCTGGTCAAATTCCACGGTTGCAGAGGCAGGGCAAGCGGACAGGCGAGCCAGTTGCTCGGAAGCCCCGGTATATAAAGGGGCCCCCGAGGGCTGCCAAAATGCACTCCAAGAATTAGCCGTTTGAACTGACACCGTCGTAACAACCTCCCCCCCTTGCTGTAGCAACCTGCACTTGATGCCGTCATTGTATTCTCACACGTTTTGAGTGCGTACGTTTATTTTATTTATACTATTAAATGATTTTCTATTAAGATGTCTGCCAACTCGATTTTTCCTTTTGATGTGGCCTAATGCATTGTTTGCTTATTTAAAATACGCAAGAAGTGACCCTGAAATATCCCCAAATAAACAGAAAGTGACCTGGAAATGTCTTCAAAATCAACGTGAAGTGACCTGATATCAACAGGAAGTGATCCCGATATGTTCCCAAATCTACAGGAAGTGACCCAATATCAACAGGAAGTGACCTTGAAATTCCCCCAAAAATCAACAGGAAATGACCTGATATCAACAGAAAATAACCCCAAAGTTGACCCAAATCTACAGGAAGTGATCTGATATAAACAGGAAACGACCCTGATATGCCCTGAAATCAATAGGAAGTGACCCAATATCAACAGTAAGTTACCCCAAGATATCCATAAATAAAAAGGAAGCGACCTGATATCAATAGGAAGTGACCTTGAAATCAACCCAAGACAACAAGAAGTGACCTGATATGTTCCCAAATCTACATGAAGTGACCCAATACGAACAGGAAGCGACCACAAAATGTTCCCAAATCAAAGGTGACCCAATATCAACAGGAAGTGACCCTGAAATATTTGCAAATCTACAGGAAGTGACCGGATATGAACAGGAAGTAACCCTGGAATGCCCTCAAATCAATAGGAGGTGAGCTGATATCAACAAGAAGTGAGCTGATATCAACAGGAAGTGACCCCGAAATGTTCCCAAATCTATAGGAAGTGAGCTGATATCAACAGGAAGTGACCTCGAAATCTTCCCAAATCTACAGGAAGTGATCTGATATGAACGGCAAATGACCCGGATATGCCCTCAAATAGATAGGAAGTGACCTGATATCGATAAGTGAACCTGAAATGTTCCCCAATCTACAGGAAGTGACCTGATATCAGCAGGAAGGACCTGTTATGAACAGAAAGTTACCTCAATGCCCTCAAATCTACAGGAAGTGACCCAATATCAAAAGAAAGTGACCTAAAAATGTCCACAAATAAACAGGAACTGACCTGATATCAACAGGAAGTGATCTCGAAATGCCCACAAATCGACAAGAAATGACCAGATAACAACAGGAATTAACCCCAAAGTGTTCACAAATCTGCAGGAAGTGACCCAGAAAAGTTTCCAAATTTACAGGAAGTGGCCTGATAGCCACAGGAAGTGACCCCAAAATGTTCTCAAATCTATAGGAAGTGACCTCGAAATGCCCTCAAATCAATAGGAAGTGACCTGATATCTACAAGAAGTGACCGAATATTTACAGGAAGTGACCCCGAAATGTTCCCAATTCTACAGGAGGTGATCTGATGTCAACAGGAAGTGACCCAAAATGTTCAAAATCTACAGGAAGTGACCTCGAAATGTCCCAAATTTGATTACTATCATGTAAGTGCATGATAATTAGGATGTAAAAAGGTGGTATAGTGTAAAAACGTGTTAGTTATCGTGTAGAATTGTGATAATGATCGTAAAAAATGTGATACTATAATGGACTTTTGGGGGGGGGGGGCGGGGTGTAATGACTCTTGCGTTTCTTCTTCCAAATCTACAGGATGTGAGTTGATATGAACAGGAAGTAACCCCGAAATGCACTCAAATCTACAGGAAGTGACCGGATATCAACAGGAAGTGACCCTGAAATGTTTCCAAACCTACAGGAAGTGGCCTAATAGCCACAGAAAGTGACCCCAAAATGTTCTCAAATCTATAGGAAGTGACCTGGTAGCAATAAGAAATAACCCATAATCAACAGGAAGTGACCCAAAATGTTCAAAATCTACAGGAAGTGACCTCGAAATGTCCCAAATTTGATTACTATCATGTAAGTGCATGATAACTATGATTTAAAAAGGTGGTATAGTGTAAAAACGTGCTAGTTATCATGTAGAATTGTGATAATGATCGTAGAAAATGTGATACTCTGATGTAAAATCGTGATAATGATCATGTAAAAACGTGATACTATACTGGACTTTTTTTTTTGGGGGGGGGGGGGGGTGTAATAACGCTTTTGTTTCTTCTTCCAAATCTACAGGAAGTGAGCTGATATGAACAGGAAGTAACCCCGAAATGTTCCCAAATCCACAGGAAGTGACCTGATACCAACAAGAAATTACCCAATATCAACAGGAAGTGACCCTGAAATGTTACCAAATCTCCAAGAAGTGACCTCGAAATGCACTCAAATCTACAGGAAGTGACCTGATATCAACAGGAAGTCACCCAACATTATAGGTGGGTAGAGTAGCCAAAAATTGCTCTCGAGTTGCGTTACTTCAAAATAATATTACTCAAGTACAAGTAAAAGTAGTCTTCCAAAAAATATACTCAAGTACAAGTAAAAAAAGTATTTAGTGAAACGAATACTCAAGTAATGAGTAACATTGAGTAACTGCTTACAATTTTTTTTTTTTTAATCAGCACTAAGTTATCTATATGAACTGTTGTTACAATGACACAGTAGGATTACCTATTAAACACATTAAGCCAAAGATATATATATATATTTATATATATATATAAAGATAATGATTAGATTCCTGCGAGAGAGAAAAATGACAGAAATGAAGCATTATTTGTCCAAAGAGCATGAGTGCCCTCTAGTGTATCTAGTGTGTAAATAGTTCCTAGTTTGAAAAGTCTATACAGAACAGTAGTTCCTTCATAGTTCCTATTATGAAATCAAAAGGATCATACCTCCGGTTTTCTGTGGTCAATCGGCGCCAAATAAAAACTGGGAGAGAGGTTAAAATCCGCCCTTTCGAGTCATTTTGAGGGCAGCGCTTTATGTCAAATATCGTATTGGCCCGAATATAAGACGGTGTTTTTGCATTGAAATAAGACTGAAAAAGTGGGTGTCGTCTTCTATTCGCGGTCTAGACATTATACCTATTCACGACGCTAGATGGCGCCAGATATCATTGAAGCGATGTTCTGTCATGACAGATCTCAGCTACTCTTTTTAGTTTAACCACTTTGCATTATTTTATTGCAATGTCTTTCCTCATTCAGATTTGTTTCAAGACTACAGTTACAGTTAGACTTCACTTTGATGGTTAATGCAGTTATTGCAATTTTGTTGTTTTATCGCAATAGATTGGTTCATTTCCATTTCAAAAACCAGAAGCCATTCATTTACAAATATGACTGCACTTTAATTTACATATTTAAATGTTCAGATATTAAGATTTGAATGATGCAAAATGACATGCTTTTTCTCTCAGATATATTGTTATAATCATTTGTTTCGGATGTACTGTAATTATTTTATGTATAGAAATTAATTTGGTGTTCAAAAAGTCTTTTTTCAAACTTGAGTCTTGAAAAAGAGGGGGTCGTCTTATAATCAGGGCCGTCTTATATTCGGGCCAATACGGTACTTAATTTTTTTACCGTGCTTTAAAGACACCGTGTGTTTAAACAGGCTGGCGCGGTGATAGAACAGCAAGCTTGCATCTGATTGATGTAATGGAGTTGTGATTATTGTTGCGACGTCTCATTGGTGAAATTGGTAGAGCTTCTCTTGGCATCTGACCATATGCTATCAGGTAATGGTGCAATAATTATGATGTAAAAACGTGATATTGTGTAAAAACTAGGGCTGTCAAACGATTAAAATTTTTGATTGAGTTAATCACAGCTTAAAAACTAATTAATTTGTTTATTATAACAATAAATCAAAAACATGGCATTAACATTATTAACATTCTGTTAAAGCGATCCATGGATAGAAAGACTTGTAGTTCTTAAAAGATAAATGTTAGAACAAGTTATAGAAATTTTATATTAAAACCCCTCTTAATGTTCTCGTTTTAATAAGATTTGTAAAATTTTCAATCAAAAAATAAACTAGTAGCTCGCCATTGTTGATGTCAATAATTACACAATGCTCATGGTGCTGACACCCATAAAATCGGTCGCACCCAAGCGCCAGCAGAGGGTGACAAAACACCAAAAAACACAAGTAACGAGCGGACTTGACACTGTGCTATCATTTTAATCTGTTTGAGCGGGGCATGTGCATTAAATGCGTCAAATATTTTAACGTGATTAATTTTAAAACAATTAATTACCGCCCGTTAACGCGATAATTTTGACAGCGTGATAATGGTCAAGGAAAAACGTGATACTCTAATGTAAAATCGTGATAATGAGCATGTAAAAACATGATATTGGACTTTTAAAAAAAAAACAATTTTTTTTTTTTTTTTTATGTAATGACTCCTGCCTTTCTTCTTCACTAATCTACTCATGTAAAAATAAACAAAGTATGGTGTGGTAAAACCATTCTTAGATGTAACTTTTTACTCAAAAATTTACTCGAGTAAATGTAACACGTTACTACCCATCTTTGTTGATATGTGAGTTTTTATATAGTGAATGGCTTTCTTGCACCTGAATGAGCGAAAAACAGTAGACCTTTGTCCCAATTTTCTTCACTTTGCTCCACTTTTCTTTCTTTTTTTTCCTCCGAGCGACACATAAAGCAGCATGGGATGTGTGAAAGAGGCAAAGTGTGTCCGAGTTGGCATGAATCAAACTCCCGTACCGCAGCCCTCCTTCTTCCTCCTTCTCCGCCTCCTTACATAATGGACTGGGGGGGATTCTGTAGTGCACGTGCCGGGCGGGGTAGCCAATGAGAGACGGCGTGGCCTAGCGTGCACGTGACCGCTCGGAGGAATGCTGCAAGGAGACGCTGAACCAGTCAGTAAGCGGGTACCCACATTACACACACATTAGATGGGCTTTAGCGCAACAAGTATTGATGAAAAAGTCAATTCCCAGAACTAAAATAATAAGAGAATTACACATAATTTTTGGACTATTACTATACTTTTTTCCCGCTCATTTTGAATCATCCGGTTTATAGTCCAGTGCAGCTTATTTGCTGATTTATTTGGTTAATCGATAACACTTAAATATTTGACAGTGGCGTCATAAGACTACCATAAGACCGTCATATGACATGACACTCTCATGGCAATGCAAATGACAGATATCATGAAGTGTCATCCGGCAAATTATGTCACTAACTGAATATACAGTGGGGCAAATAAGTAGTCAACCACTAATTGTGCAAGTTCTACCACTTGAAAATATTAGAGAGGCCTGTAATTGTCAACATGGTTAAACCTCAACCATGAGAGACAGAATGTGGAAAAAAAAAAACTGAAAATCACATTGTTTGATTTTTAAAGAATTTATTCGTAAATCATGGTGGAAAATAGGTATTTGGTCAATACCAAAAGTTCATCTCAATAGTTTGTTACCCTTTGTTGGCAATAACGGAGGCCAAACGTTTTCTGTAACTCTTCACAAGCTTTTCACACAATGTTGCTGGTATTTTGGCCCATTCCTCCATGCAGACCTTCTCTAGAGCAGTGATGCTGTCGTTGGGCAACACGGACTTTCAATTCCCTCAACAGATTTTCTATGGGGTTGAGATCTGGAGACTAGCTAGGCCACTCCAGGACCTTGAAATGCTTCTTACGAAGCCACTCCTTTGTTGCCCTGGCTGTGTGTTTGGGATCATTGTCATGCTGAAAGACCCAGTCACGTCTCATCTTCAATGCCCTTGCTGATGGAAGGAGATTTTCACTCAAAATCTCTCGATACATGGCCCCATTCATTCTTTCCTTAACACAGATCAGTCGTCCTGGTCCCTTTGCAGAAAAAACAGCCCCAAAGCATGATGTTTCCACCCACATGCTTCACAGTCGGTATGGTGTTCTTCGGATGCAATTCAGTATTCTTTCTCCTCCAAACATGAGAACCTGTGTTTCTACCAACAAGTTCTATTTTGGTTTCATCTGACCATGATACATTCTCCCAGTCCTCTTCTGGATCATCCAAATGCTCTGTAGCGAACCGCAGACAGGCCTGGATATGTATTGGCTTCAGCAGGGGGACACGTCTAGCAGTGCAGGATTTGAGTCCCTGGCGGCGCATTGTGTTACTGATAGTAGCCTTTGTTACTGTGGTCCCAGCTCTCTGTAAGTTATTAACTCGGTCCCCCCGTGTGCTTCTGGGATTTTTGCTCACTGTTCTTATCATTTTGACGCCACGGGTTGAAATCTTGCATGGAGCCTCAGATTGAGGGAGATTATCAGTGGTCTTGTTTGTCTTCCATTTTCTAATAATTGCTCCCACAGTTGATTTCTTTACACCAAGCGTTTTACCTATTGCAGATTCTGTCTTCCCAGCCTGGTGCAATTTTGTCTCTGGTGTCCTTCAACCGCTCTTTAGTCTTGTCCATAGTGGAGTTTGGAGTGTGACTGATTGAGGTTGTGGACAGGTGTCTTTTATACCGATAATGAGTTAAAACAGGTGCCATTAATACAGGTAACGAGTGGAGCCTTGTTAGACCTCTTTGACAGCCAGAAATCTTGCTTGTTTGTAGGTGACCAAATACTTGATTTGCAAATGAATTCTTTATTCCCCCCCCCAAAATATTATCAATTCAATCTTTTCATTTTTATCATTTGAATTGAAAGCACAACAAGAGATAAGCAGTGTCCCGTCACGCAAAATGTTTTGTTTTACAACGACCTCCGTGCCTGTGAACGCATAGCTCACAATTAGATCTAGTAGTATAATATAATATTTATAGCCTATAATTGCGGCCTTTGCAGGGAGTCTTGCACATGGAAACTATTTCTGCTGGCTGCGAAGGCATTTTCGTACTTCCCTAAACGGCAGCAAATTGCAACGTGATCCTTCCAATTAAATATTTGTGATGGGGGGCGGTTGTAACACAAAGAAGGGAGGTGGCCCAGTCAAGAAATGGGTTAATGTGCCACCTACAGGCCGCCTGGAAGATAGGCCAAATGACTTAACAGATCTGCTGTCAACAGCAATAGACGCCCGATTCATTTCAACCGGGAGGGCTGGCAGCGATAATCGCTGCCAGCCCTCCCGGTCAAAATGATTCGGACGTCTATCACGGTCGACGGCGTAACTGTGCCCGGTGAACTCTTTGTAACAGGAGCCAGAAGTGAGTAGGGAGGGCATGTGCGCCCACCCTGACAGTCGAGTCATCTCGTCCTTATTAGGACTCTGAGGTCTGGCTGAATGCTTTATGCTTTAATTAGACCGGAGTCCCTCATATGGCTCACTAGCAGGAAGCGCAGAGCAAGAGACTATCATGGGCATTAATAAATGCATGACATCTGGGAAATTATGTCACTAACTCCATTTATGTTCAGCTAGGATCTTGTACATCCATTCAAAAGTGAGATAATTTGCCAGATAACAGTAAATGACATCTGTTATAAGCATTTATTAATGCTCATGGCGGTGTCATGTCATAAGTATGATGGTCTTATCACAGTTTTATGGCGCCACTGTCAAATAAAGTGTTACTAAATAACGTAACTAACAATTCATGAAACAACTGGAGCAGTAACTGAAGAAATGGGTAACACTTTACAATAAGGCTCCCTTAATTAACATTAGTTAATGCATTTTTAGACATTAACTAATGTTTAAGTAACATTAACATAATTAATATGACTGCTTATCTAACATTTATTAATATTAGGGTTGTTCCGATCATGTTTTTTTGCTCCCGATCCGATCCCGATCGTTTTAGTTTGAGTATCTGCCGATCCCGATATTTCCCGATCCGATTGCTTTTTTTTTTTTTTTTGCTCCCGATTCAGTTCCAATCATTCCCGATAATTTTTCCCGATCATATACATTTTGGCAATGCATTAAGAAAAAAAATGAAAATAACTCGGACGAATATATACATTCAACATACAGTACATAAGTACTGTATTTGTTTATTATGACAATAAATCCTCAAGATGGCATTTACATTATTAACATTCTTTCTGTGAGAGGGATCCACGGATAGAAAGACTTGTGAAATATTGCCATCTAGTGTATTTGTTGAGCTTTCAGTAAATGATACTGTAGCCATGCCCAAATGCATGATGGGAAGTGGAACCATGACTGTGCGTAGTGCTACCAATTGATATATATTCTCTGCGTTGGGAAATAACATAAGGTGTTAAGAAAAAGATCAATTACTACCTTTCTTCCCCATTGCTTCCCACGATATTTCTAATCGTAGGGAGAAAGATTGTAAGGTTTTAGCCAATTAAAAAAAGGCTTCAAAGGCTGCCAAAATTCACTCTACACATTTTACGCTGCCTTTTAGCGCTATATATATAGGTAAAACGGCGCCATTACAGATTGAACACGACAATGCGTGAATGGGTCGTGCAGCCCATGCGTTAATTGCGTTAAATATTTTAACGTGATAAATTTTTTAAAAAATTAATTACCGCTGTTAACGGGATAAATTTGATAACCCTACCTTAAGCCTTAACTAAAGACTCTGGATGAGTGTAACATATTATGTCTGTAACGTTAAATACAATTAGAAAACGATTTAATTAAAATATATATATATAGATATTAAAAAAAGGCACGTCCGATATTTTTTTGCCGATGCCGATACTTTGAAAATGACGTGATCGGACATCCCGATCGATTGGGACATCTCTAATTACAATAATTAATATGAGTGCTTATCAAACATTTATTAATATATTAATTAACTCATTCACTCCCAGCCATTTTCACCAGGGAAGGCCCTTCGCTCTTGGCCGTTTTACTGGATTTTGACTGATTTTGCAAGGCCCACAGAAAATTCTGTTCTATTGCTAAATAAACATGGAACCCACCAAAAGAAAGATTAGACTCTCTTCTTTCAGCAGAAAAAAAGTAAGTTCATATCTTTTTCCATTCTTTAGAAATCAGCATTAGAAAATGGCTTAGTTTGAGCAATTTCCCAATTTCTGATGAAAAACGGAGAAATTGAGCTTTTTGTGAAAGCATACATTTCAAACATAACTTTGACTTTAACACAGCTATTTTTTGCTTTAGTTACATCCCAAACATCTGAATAATGTTTTACTTTTACAAAGTAACATAAACAACAAGACAAATAGAGGTTTTAATAGCAGAGTAACAATTCATTTTCACATAACTAACCGAAAGATGACGCTATTGTGGCCGCGACAGCTGGTTAAACTTTTCCCTCATCGTTGCCTGTCTCTAAAAGATGAGTTTTTTTGAGTCTCTGCGGGCTCTGCTCGCGAGCAGCACGGACTCAACGGCATCTAGTGGTCCCGGTCGTTCTGCTCGGATTGTCCAGCGCCTGGCATCCCGGGTGTCTTACCGGTTGTTCTGCTCGGTTGTCCGCTGCCTGGCATCCATTCGGTCGTCTTCCGCCGGCGCCCCGGCTTTGCGACTTGGCCGTCGTTGCCGTTGAATAGGGTTGCGGGTCTTACCAAATGTGCTACTGCCCTCCAGTGGCCAGTTTTATTGCTTTAAAATTGATTTTCAGCTTTGTGCTTTGGAGCTAAATTGAATCACGACCCAGAGATGTCTTTTTTGAAAAAAAAAACAAACAAAAAAAACAATGTAAAAGACGTATAAATACGTCTTTGGGACACTGAAACAATTAAAAATAGAACGTATTTATACATTTTTGGGAGCAAATGAGTTAACATGAGTTAATGCATTATTATTTCAAGTGAAGTATTACTTAACCTTAATTAACCAATACTGAATATTTTTTGGACCCTTATTGTAAAGTGTAGCATATGTGTCCCTTAACTAAGAAATTATAAATGCTTAAGTTACCCCCCCTTAACCTTTATTAACCATTACTGAATGCTTTTTGGACCCTTACTGTAAAGTGTAGCACATGTGTCCCTTAACTAAGAAATTATAAATGCTTACGTTAACAAACCCTAACCCTAAACCTAACCCTATATAAGCCTATGTATTTCTTTAATTTTACCAAGCTATTAGTTACTTTGTGGTTATGCAATAACTAATGCATTAACTAATGCATTAACTCATGTTAATTAATATATTAATAAATGTTAGATAAGCAATTATATTAATTATTGTAATGTTACTTAAACATTAGTTATTGTCTTAAAATGCATTAACTCATGTTAATTAATATATTAATAAATGTTAGATAAGGGATTAAATGAATTATTGTCATATTACCTAAACATGAGTTATTGTCTAAAAATGCATTAACTAATGTTAATTAAGGGACCCTTATTGTAAAGTGTTACCCTTTTTTTTCTTTCTTTTTCTCTTGTTTTTAAGTTATAATTTTTTTATTCTATTTTCTTTTTCTGTTTTCATGTTCCCTATTTTGTTTTCCTCTTTTTTCTTATGCTTTTTTCATTTTTCTTTTTTTCCTTGTCTTTTTCCATTTCTCTTTTCTTATTCTTTTTCATTTTGTTCTTTTGTATTTATTTTTATGTTTTTCTTTGTTTATGTTTCCCTTTTCTTCCCCCCCCACCCCCCCTTTTATATTTTTATTTTCCTTTGTTTCTTACCCCATCTTCCCCTTTTTTTTCTTTTTTGACTCAGACCCCCACCCCCCATAACAAACTAGAATCCCGAGCTACCGGAGAACTTCCCGTTAGGACGGCGTCTTCGTGCCAAGCAGATGCCGACGGACACTTTTATTTGGAGACAAAGCAGACGTCTCCGACTTGACTCACGTCTGAAGCGGCCTCACTTCCCCCTTAGAAAATTGGAAAATATCAAAACATGATCCAGAATTTAGCCTTTTGAGAATGTGACTCACACCAGTGCTTCTTCATAAACTGTGAATCAGGAAGAAAGTTTCAAGGGTGCATTCCAACCATTAGTAATATTTGAAGAAGTGATTTCTGGACAGACGCCGGTAGAGATGAATGCAAAAACAGTTTCTAGGTGTGTTTCTAGGTGTGTTAAATCATGCAGATTGGTAGGGCAATGAATAGCCTATCTACCAGAATCGGTACAACTACTGCAGTGAATCAAGTAACCAAAATGTTGCTTGCACTTTAGTAATGTGCTCATAAGCATGACAAAGACTTGACCAAAACCAGAAATCACAGACACCAAGTCACGATCAACTTTTGAGAGTCAAGATAAGACCAGACCAGGACTTGCCTGAAACCAGGAACCACTGTTGCCAAGACTGTTGGGAGTCAAGACCGAGGCCCGACTATGACTTACCTGAAAGTAGAAAGCACAGAGACCAAGACTTACCTAAAACCATAACTCAACGAGATCAGGACTACAGAGGAGAAAGGCCAACACCTAAACAAGACTTGCCTGAAATCAGGAACCACAGTGACCAAGACTGTTGGGAGTCAAGACCAAAGCCTAAGACTTACCCGAAACTAGAAACCACAGAGACCAAGTTGAGATCAAGACGATTGGGAGTCAAGCCAAGACCTGACCAAGTCTTATCTCAAACTGTAACTCAGCAAGATCAAGACTATGGGGGAGAAAGACCAAGACCTAAACAAGACTTGCAAGAAATCAGGGACCATAGTGGCCAAGACTGTTGCGAGTCAAGCCAAGACCTGACCAAGACTTACCTGAAACCGTAACTCACCGAGATCAGGACTATAGGTGAGAAAGGCCAAGACCTAAACAAGACTTGCCTGAAATCAGGAACCACACAGTGGCCAAGACTATTGGGAGTCAAGACCAAAGCCTAAGACTTACCCGAAACTAGAAACCACAGAGACCAAGTTGAGATAAAGACTATTGGTAGTCAAGCCAAGACCTGACCAAGTCTTACCTTAAACTGCAGCTCACCGAGATCAAGACTATGGGGGAGAAAGACCAAGACCTAAACAAGACTTGCCTGAAATCAGGAACCACAGTGGCCAAGTATGTTGGGAGTCAAGCCAAGACCTGACCAAAACTTACCTGAAACTAACTCACCAAGATCAAGACCATGGGGGAGAAAGGCCAAGACCTAAACAAGACTTGCCTGAAATCAGGAACCACAGTGGCCAAAACTGTTGGGAGTCAACACCAAAGCCTAAGACTTACCCGAAACTAGAAACCACAGAGACCAAGTTGAGATCAAGACTATTGGTAGTCAAGCAAGACCTGACCAAGTCTTACCTCAAACTGTAACTCACTGAGATCAAGACTATGGGGGAGAAAGACCAAGACCTAAACAAGACTTGCCTAAAATCAGGGACCACAGTGGCCAAGATTGTTGGGAGTCAAGACAAAGGCCTAAGACTTACCCAAAACTAGAAACCACAGAGACCAAGTTGAAATCAAGACTATTGGGAGTCAAGCCAAAGTTTACTTTTCCAGTCCCATCTAGATCCAATTTACACTCTCTAGAAAGTCTAGCGTTTCCTTCTATGAGTTGGGTCCCCTGTTTGTTTACTTTAAAATTTATTAAATGGACTTTAGTAAATGGACTTCCACTTGTGTAGTGAATTTATACCTTCAAGGTACTCAAAGAACTTAAACACAGTCCTCATTCACCAATGATGACGCACCATCAGGAGCAACCGGGGGTTCAGTATCTTGCTCAAGGACACTTGGACAGTTTCATAGGAGAGCGGGATAGAAAATTTATCTCCACAATATAACAGGGGTCAGAGTTATAGCTATGGTTGAGTTGTGTTGTTAAGGGTTGGGGTTGAGGTGGAGTCAACTCTGAGTTTTAGAGACAGTAACCCCTTTCATACTGTCCATAAAACCTATATTTCTCCAACGTCACATGAACACTGATAAGTAGTATTAAAAGGTGCACTTGATTTAAATTTTTTGACATTATTTTTCATAACATTAGATGCCATTTTACCAAGTTTGCACGGCAATTTCCGTATAAAGTGCCAAGAATGTCTTTTTTTTAACCGATTGAAAATTGCAGATTCTATGCAGCTGACAGTAGTTAATTTGCATACTCTTTGCTCTGATTGGCTGTCGGTGGAAAAGGTGTGTCGGTCGGATCCACACGGCCAACTAGGCCCGGGGCAGGAAAGGATCTCCATCCGGACGGGCCGACACGCAGCCCCGCTGTTGACCAGCTGGCAATCTGGGCCAGGGATGCGAGGAAGGTGGGAGCAAGACACCGCCGCGGGGCAACCAGAGACCGGAGCCCCTCCACCCCACCCCAACAAGTGACAGCCCAGACGAAGAGAAGGCTTCAAAATATTAAAGTGCCTTTCTAATATAAACGTATATGACACGTACCAGAAGCTAGCGCTTGTGTGAAAGGGAATAACAAAGCTTGGATCGGGGTGTGAAGTTTACACAAGCATCTCCCGCCCCTTTGAGGTGAAATTAACCGCTGCCGTCTGCGTCGGGCCCAGCGCATACCAGGAGCGAAGCTGCATGTGTTGCACAGCGGGGCCTGCTGTGTAACATCTGCAGCTTCACTCCGCATCCTTTCAGGAGCGGGAAATACGCGCACACCCCCTTTCACGCTCGTGTTGAGTTCAGGGAAGGGAAACGCGGAGGCGGCGCCAAAATTTCCTCATTCGTCACGTGCCGAGAGGATGAGCGAAGGAAGCTCCCGATTTCATCATCGTAGTTTCCCATTTCATTGCCGTCCAGGCTCCTACGGCGCCGCGACAGGTTGAAGTCGTACCGTGCCTCTTGACCAAAATCAGCAATAGAAAACGGCTGGGTAACGGGCAGCGTTCGCCAACACATTCCCGCCTAAATTTATAAGCGGTGTCCCCTTGCGTCCACCCGATCGCTGGTGACATAGTAGCACATTTACTCTCTGCCAAGCTTGTGGGGGTGCAGGGTGAAGTGGTGCTAAAGGTCAACATCTCAGTAGCACCTTACTCTCACCTCAAAGGGAAGGGGAAGGTGAGAAGGGGGCGTTTTCTTGTGTTGGAGAGAGGGAACCACGCGTGTCTTTAAAAATGTGAGTGTGTACATGTGCTGCCAAATAGGGGAACAGTCAAAATGTGTCTCCAGCGTCTGAGCTCAGTGGCGTGTAATACTGAAACCAAGCGGGACTGAAAGCGGCGGTGGATGTGGTGAATGTTTTGGTTAGCAAAAGGGTAGCCAAAAATTTGACTCAAGTAAGAGTAGTATTTTTTACAACCCCTAGCAAAAAGTATGGAATCACCAGTCTCAGACGAGCATTCAATCAGACATTTTATCATGTTGAACAAACGCAGATAAAAAGCTCGAAAAAATAATGAGTTCAAAAGTGCAACTCTTTAGCATTCAGAAACACGAAAATAAATGAATACAAACATTGTGGTCCAATGCAGATTCTTGACTCTTGACAAGGTGATGATGCTGGAAGTTTTGTTTGGTCACACCTATGCAGATGGCACACAACTCTACATTTCTGTATCCACACATGATTATCGTCCCTTTGTCTCCCTGAGTAAATGCATTCATTAAATAAATGAATGAATGTGCCAGAATTTTCTCCAGTTAAATGTGGAGAAGAAAGAAGTGTTTATGGGCCAAAAAGGAAAAGTCAAAGATAAGCAGGCACCTTAGCACATTGTCATTTACAGCTACAAATCAAGTCAGAAACCTTGGCATAATTATTGACTCGGACCTAAAATTTGATAGCTATCTAAAGTCCGTCACTAAATCAGCTTATTACCACCTAAAAAATATACAGTGCCCTCCATAATTATTGGCGCCCCTGAAAAAGATGTGTTTTTTAGCTTCTAATATATATATATATATATATTTTAAATTATTAAATTTATTAGGATCATGGAAGCTTCCACTTGGGGAAAATATATACATACAGTGTTTCCTGTATATACATAATATAATAAAAATATACAGTACTGTGCAAAAGTTTTACGCAGGTGTCCTGCCTAAAACCTTTGCACAGTACTGTATATATTTTTATTCAAATAATATGGGACCTTAATGGAAAAAAAGAGAAAAATCCAACCTTCAATACAAGTGCATTCATTCAGTGGGGAAAAATCCCACATAAAGAAAAAATTATTTGACATCAAATAATGTGTGTCACAATTATTAGCACCCCAGGTGTTAATACTTTGTACAACCCCCTTTTGCCAACAAAACAAGGTCTGGGGACTGAGATGGCCATGGGAGGAGCTTGATTTTGTGTCTGGTGAACCATTTCTGTGTAGATTTGGCCATATGTTTATGGTCATTGTCTTGCTGAAAGACCCAGTGACGACCCATCTTCAGCTTTCGGGCAGAGGGCAACAGATTTTGATTCAAAATGTCCTGGTATTTCAAAGCATTCATGATGCCATGCACCCTAACAAGGTTCCCAGGGCCTTTGGAAGCGAAACAGCCCCACAGCATCACTGACCCACCCCCATACTTCTCAGTGGGTATGAGGTGCTTTTAAGCATGCGCATCTTTCGTGGCACGCCAGACCCGCTTAGAGTGTTTGTTGCCAAAAAGCTCAATCTTGGTCTCACACAAAAATACACACGGTCCCAGGCTTCAACTGGGACCGTGTGCTTTGGTCAGATGAGAGGGTTGTTAGCATTGTTGTTTCATTAATTGTGCTGTAAGACTGTCATAAGACCATCATAATTGTGACATGACACTGCCATTAGCATTGATGAATGCTTATGACCAGGGGTTAATTTGTGCCAGATCTTGCCGGAACAAGATCCGGCGCCTCTTGATTTTGGCCTCCCTGTGTTCCGGGACTTATTTGGGCAGATCCGGCACCTCTCGTGTATAGAAAATAATAATAAAACAGTGCTGGCCAAAAGTATTGTCACCCCTGCAATTCTGTCAAATAATGCTAAATTTAACCCAGAAAATGATTGCAATTACAAATGCTTTGGTAGTAATATCTTCATTTATCCCATAGAACACCTGTGGAAAGATCTGAAAATGGCAGACCTAAGAGCTAGAGTAGTTGGCCAAAGAAAAATAGTCTAAAATTCCAGCAGAGCATTGTAAGAAACTCGTTGATGGATACCGGAAGCGGTTGTTCGCAGTTATTTTGTCTAAAGGTTATGCTGCAAAGTATCAGGCTGAGGGTGCCAATACTTTTGTCTGGCTCATTTTTGGGCATTTGTGTAAAATGATCAGGATTTAATTTTTTTCCCCATTCTCTTCTATGTTTTTTTCATTGTAAGCAAAATAAATGAAGATACAAAGCATTTGTAATTGCAATGATTTTCTGAGAGAAATTGAGCGTTATCTGACAGAATTGCAGGGGTGCCAATACTTTTGGTCAGCACTGTAGCCTAAATAATTGTAAATTGTTGTTATTATCTGAAATTGAGGCTTGTGAGTCCCACAGCATGGCAAGTGGGCATTTGCGTGTTGTTTTCAGCACCATTTTCTGCGAATGTTCCGGGACCTGTGCCAATCTCGTCATCCCTGCACCGTCATTTGTACTTAACGTTCCGGCACGTTATGATTTACAAATTAAGCACTGCTTATGACCGATGTTATTTTAGGTTGTCCAAAAATTATCTCCATTTTCAGTGGATGTAAAAGATCAGAGCTGGACATAAATGGAGTTAGTGACATAATTTGCTGGATGACATCTATTATAATTCATTAATGCCCATGATAATGTCATGTCATAATTATGACTGTCTTATGGCAGTCTTATGACACCACTGTCAAATAAAGTGTTGCCTATTAACCCAAATAAATCAACAAACAAACCACACTGGATTATAAGACGCAAGATTCAAATCGAGGGAAAAAAGTAGCAACTTATAGTCTGAAAATTACGGTATTTTAAATAAATAGAGAATATTTATTGTTTTTGCCCTTTTTTCAATTTAATAGAATGTAAAAGAGAAACTACATTTAATTTAAAAAATGAATATTTAGTAGAGATGTCCCGATCGATATGCCGATCGATCGGGTCCCATCACGTCATTTTCATAGTATCAGAATCGGCAAAAAAATATCGGACATGCCTTTTTTAAATATACAGGTATATTAATTGAATCGTTTTCTAATTACAATATTTAACGCAATTAATGCATGCGCTGCACGACCCACTCACGCATTGTTGTGTTCAATCTATAATGGTGCCGTTTTATCCATACAATATATAGAGCTAAAAGGCACCGTAAAATGAGTAGAGTGAATTTTGGCAGCCTTTGGAGCCTTTTTTTAAATGGCTAAAGCTAATCCCTCTCCCAACGATTAGAATAATCGTGGGAAGCAATGTGGGGAGGAAAGGTAGTCGTTGATCTTTTTCTTAACACCCTATGTTATTTCCTAACGCAGAGAAGATATATCAATTGGTACCACGACGCACAGTCATGGTTGCACTTCCCATCATGCATTTGGGCAGAAGTTAAATGGCTACAGTATCATTTACTGAAAGCTCAACAAATACACTAGATGGCAATATTTAGTCACAATATATAAAGTCACATTTATCCTTTAAGAATTACAAGTCTTTTTATCTGTGGATCCCCCTCACAGAAAGAATGTTAATAATGTAAATGCCATCTTGAGGATTTATTGTCATAATAAACAAATACAATACTTATGTACTGTATGTTGACTGTATATATTCGTCCGAGTTTTATTCATTTTTTTCTTAATACATTGCCAAAATGTACTGGACTGTCTCAGAAAATTAGAATACACAATATTCTAATTTTCTGAGACAGTCCTGTATATTGTTCTATGTAAAGGACGTCAGCCAAGGTCGGCCCCCCACATTTTTACCACGCTTAATCTGGTCCCCTTTGCAAAAAGTTTGGACACCCCTGCTTTAAATGGTGGATTAATGTACAGGACTGTCTCAGAAAATTAGAATATTGTGTATTCTAATTTTCTGAGACAGTCCAGTATATGATCCGGAAAAATTATTGGGAATGATTGGAATGGAATTGGGAGCAAAAAAAAAAATAAAAAAAGCAATCGGATCGGGAAATATCGGGATCGGCAGATACTCAAACTAAAACGATCGGATCGGGAGCAAAAAAACATGATCGGAACAACCCTAATATTTACTATTAAATATGTGCCATATAAAAGTATAAATATGGATGCATTTATTTTCATTTAGCTATGATTTAGCATAGAACAAGTGCAATTCAAGTTGATAGGGGCTGTTGTTTTGGTTAGCAAACGTGTTTCCTAGCCGGGAAAAAAAAAATGGTGGAGAAAAACGCCGCTGTACCCATATACAAGCTCTAACTTCGTCCCTTTTCTTATGGTTACCCTAAAAATAACTGACACCACTCCACCACACTAACCTCGCTATCCCACTCCAGCCCGCCTCCGCCTCCGCCTCCTCCTCCTGGTCCTCCCTCAAGTTCCTAGAATCTCGCTGCGGTTGTTCTGGGACACGGTCCTGCACTGTTTTATGCTCCACATGGCGCTCGCATGTGAGGCGTCCGATTGGTCCGATGCACAGAAGTAGGTGTCGTCTGTCGCTCTCACAAATCTGCACATAAACATTTGATGTTCACCACGTTTTTTTATGTGTTACTGCGCTCTACATAAATTGAGGGCAGAAGGCAAGGTCAATCCAGGTCAAACAGGTAAGACAGCAAAAGTCCTAAAAAATTGAAGAGAGGTGGCACTAGAGGTCAAAGTTCATAGGTCACAAGGTGAAAAAGGTACACGGACAAACCATATTGAGTCATATCACAAAAGTCA
Organism: Corythoichthys intestinalis; assembly: GCF_030265065.1. Classification (NCBI taxonomy): domain Eukaryota; kingdom Metazoa; phylum Chordata; class Actinopteri; order Syngnathiformes; family Syngnathidae; genus Corythoichthys; species Corythoichthys intestinalis. The sequence goes on from NC_080403.1 coordinate 50,480,843, forward strand.
TGATGAAAGGTGCTATAAAATGCTACAACAAGTGACTTTAAAAGGATAGCACACCATACAAATCCATCCAAAAAAGTGACAGAACAATCAGTCTCGCTTTCTCAGCTGCCTTGGTCCCGCCCTCTCAAAAAAAAAATCTCCAAACAGATGACGATGTCACATCCAGAATGAGATGCAGATTTTTACTAGGATGCTATCTATAGGCTTTCTATTCTCTTTTTGACGTGCTAGCGTTCTGTCAATCAGTCAACATGTACTACCTAGCGCAGCACTAGAAAGCCAGACATGATCAGCAATTTTGGTTGTGATGTCACAAACAGAAATGCTGAAAAAAGTGAATTGTTTTGGGTGAAATAACTATAAAATGGAGAGAAAAAAGCCAGAATTGAGAGCCAAATTTGTTTTCTACATGTAAAATGATATTTTTTGTCATTTTTATATGGACGTACCAGAGTGGACACTAACAGAGGGGACATTTTGTGCTTAAGTTAGCCCTCAGCCTACCTTTGCTAGCATTAAAGCTAACATGACTTTGCATAGTTGATGAGAAATCTGTCATTTTACAAATAAACCGTTTGAATGATAAACCACACTGAAATTACTTCATAAAACTGCAAAATTTGAGTTTTAAAGGAGGTAAAACAGTTTTCCACAGTTCAATTTCCCGCCACTGGTATGACGTCATCGCAGAGGAGTGATGTCATTAATAAATGGGGAATTTTCTTAAAGAGACACTAACACAGAGTGGACAGTGACACTGAGGACAAACAGAAAACTTTTTTTTCTTTTAAAATCATTATTAATTAAGAAAATAAGGTAAAAATTCTTTCATTTCTTTAGTCCTCAATAACCGTAGATGATTATTGTAATGAATCAAAATGAGATATTTGGAAATATTTTTAGTTGGAAAAAATAAAGGAAAAGTAGTTTTCTTTATATTTTCAATTTTCAAAGAAAACCAGTATTTTTTATTTTTTATTTTTATTATTATTATTTTTTAACATTTTTTTGGAAACCACCCCCCAAATTCCTTTTAATTGATATTAAAACAAAAAAATATCAAGTTATTTATTTTTTTTATGTACATGTATTTTTAAATGAAAAAAGGAAATATTGTGTTTCTTTGTTTTGTTAATAACAGTTTAAGAAGGAAAATATTGCAATTTTTTTGCATTCATTTTTAATCACACATACACACATTTATACCATAATTTTCGGACTATAAGGCGCACCAGAATGTAAGCCGCCATCCACCAAATTTGACATGAAAACGGCATTTGTTCATAGATAAGTGGCACTGTACCATAAGCCGGAACTGTCCTCACTGTAGTATGGGATATTTATACCAAAAGATATTAACCGGTAACACTCTGACAGCGGCATCATAAGTCTGTCATAAGCAGTGTTGCTAATCTTACTTTAAAAAAGTAATTAATTACAGTTACAAATTACTTCTCCCAAAAAGTAATTGCGTTAGTAACTCAGTTACCTGAATGTAAGAGTAATTAGTTACTTGGCAAAGTAACTGGTGATAATTTTCATGTTTTTTTTTTCTCATAAAAAAAAAAAAAACAGGTCACACAATGTGAAGTTTAAAGGGTTTTTGGGACAATTGGCCCTAGCCCAATTCTTTACCCTAAACTTAACTAGACACAGGGGTATTGTGGATATTGCGATAACTAGATAGTAATCTTTGCTATGTGTGGAAGTCATTTAATGTTGTGAATCAAACGTTAAAGTTGTAAAAATTGCTCCCATTGCGTTTTGCCGATTTAGGAGTATTTTAGATAAAAAGTTACTTAGGTTCGCTAGGAAGGTTCTCTACAACAGAGCTTTCTTGAGAAGTAAACTGCTTTAAGATGGCAGCTGTTTACTAACGCATCTAGTTCTTAATTACACTTGTTGCTAATGCCGCGGTGTCTGTCATTTGCTTCTAGTTCTGTACATATGTGATATCTACCGAAGCATCATACGGGCGTAGTTTGTAGGCTATCGGCTACAGTCAGGTATTATTGGAGCCACCTAGCATAGTAGCATCGCGTTTGCAACGGCGTCACACTCCCTTGCCTCTTCCCCACTCCTGCTCTGCTCTCTCGTCTCCGTGAGTCCGTCTTTTCAGACTTTTATCGCGTCAGTCAACCAACATCACAACGCATAGTAACGCACGCCTTTCCCGCCTCAGTAACGGTAACTGCGTTGCCAAGATGAGAAAAGTAATTAATTAGATTACTCACTACTGAAGAAAATAACGCCATTAGTAACGCCGTTATATTCTAACGCCGTTATTAACAACACTGGTCATAAGACCAAATGAACCACCATGAAGGCTTGCAGCCAACTGGTTCAAAGCTTCATTGCTTCAAGAAGCTTCATTTGGCATCACTTCTCCCTAGGGGGAGACAGTCAGCCTTTGCTGCCACCTGCTGTCAACACTGTTGTTGTCCAACATGCCTCCGAGCATGCATTGCAGCGCTACAGATGTTAAAAAAAACAATCAAAATTGATATGTTGTGCTAATTATTTCTTCACTTACTGTTCCAGTTGTTTCATTAATTGCTAGTTAGGGTATTTGGTAATACTTTATTTGACAGTGGCGCCATAGGACTGTCATTAGACCATCATATTTATTATATGACACTGCCATGAGCATCTATAAATGCTTATGACAAATGTCATTTTGTGTCTTCCGGCAAATTATCTCACTTTTGAATAGATGTAAAAGATCCAAGCTGGACATAAATGGAGAGTTGGTGACATAATTTGCTGAATGATACTTAATGACCACTGTCATAAGCATTCATTAATGCCTATAATACTGTCATAATCATGCCATAACTATGACGGTCTTATGGCGGTCTTATAACGCTGCTGTCAAAGTGTTACCTATTACCATAATTTTAGGACTATAAGCCGCTACTTTTTTCATTCATTTTGAATCCTAAGGCTTTTAGTCCAGTGCTGCTTATTTGTGAATTTATTTGAGTTAATAGGTAACACTTTATTTGAGAGCGGTGTCATAAGACCGTCATAATTATGACATGACACTATCAGGGGCATTACTGAATGTCATTAAGTGTCACCCAGCAAATTATGTCACTAACTCCATTTATGTTCAGCTTGGATGTTTTAAATCCATTCAAAAGTCTGTTAATTTGTCGGATAACACTAAATGACATCGGTTATAAGCATTCATTAATGCTCCTGACAGTGTCATGTCATGATTATGATTGTCTAATGATAGTCCTTTGGTGCCACTGTCAAATAAAGTGTTACCAAATACCATAACTAGCAATTAATGAAACAAATGGAACAGTAACTGAAGAAATAATTAGCACAAAACATGAATTTTGATTGTTATTTACATCTGTCGCGATGCAATGCATGCTAGGAAACATGTTGGACAACAACAGTGTTGACAGCAGGTGGCAGCAAAGGCTGACTGTCTCCCCCTAGGGAGAAGTGATGGCCAAAGTTTTGCAGCCAATTGATTCAAAGATTCACGATGGTTAATTTGGTCTTATGACAGTCGTATGATGCCGCTGTCAAATAAAGTGTTATTGGTTAATATATTTTGGTGTAAATATCCCATAATACAGCGAGGACAACTGCGGCTTATAGTCCAGTGCGGCTTATAGTGTGAAAATTACTGTAACCCAAATAAATCAACAAATAAGTCGCACTGGACTATAAGCCGCAGGATTCAAAATGAGGTAAAAAAAAGTCACGGCTTATAGTCTGAAAATTATGGTATGTGTAATTTATACAATATATACAAAAATACATATAATGTTATTGCAGAATAATGATGTCATTAATAAATAAATGGGGAACTGTCTTAAAGGGACACTAACCCAACTTAACATAGTGGACAGTGACACTTACAGTGGGGCAAATAAATATTTAGTCAACCACCAATTGTGCAAGTTCTCCTACTTGAAAAGATTAGAGAGGCCTGTAATTGTCAACATGGGTAAACCTCAACCATGAGAGACAGAATGTGGAAAAAAACAGAAAACCACATTGTTTGATTGTTAAAGAATTTATTTCCAAATTAGAGTGGAAAATAAGTATTTGGTCACCTACAAACAAGCAAGATTTCTGGCTGTCAAAGACGTCTAACTTCTTCTAACGAGGTCTAACGAGGCTCCACTCGTTACCTGTATTAATGGCAACTGTTTTAACTCATTATCGGTATAAAAGACACCTGTCCACAAACTCAGTCAGTCACACTCCAAACTCCACTATGGCCAAGACAAAAGAGCTGTCGGAGGACACCAGAGACAAAATTGGAGACCTGCAAGACCACTGATAATCTCCCTCGATCTGGGGCGCCATGCAAGATCTCACCCTGTGGCGTCAAAATGATAACAAGAAAGGTGAGCAAAAATCCCAGAACCACACGGGGGGACCTAGTGAATGACCTACAGAGAGCTGGGACCACAGTAATAAAGGCTACTATCAGTAACACAATGCGCCGCCAGGGACTCAAATCCTGCACTGCCAGACGTGTCCTTCTGCTGAAGAAAGTACACGTCCAGGCCTGTCTGCGGTTCGCTAGAGAGCATTTGGATGATCCAGAAGAGAACTGGGAGAATGCATTATGGTCAGATGAAACCAAAATCAAACTTTTTGATAGAAACACAGGTTCTCGTGTTTGGAGGAGAAAGAATACTGAATTGCATCCGAAGAACACCATACCCACTGTGAAGCACGGGGTGGAAACATCATGCTTTGGGGCTGTTTTTCTGCAAAGGGACCAGGACGACTGATCTGTGTGAAGAAAGAATGAATGGGGCCATGTATCAAGAGATTTTGAGTGAAAATCTCCTTCCATCAGCAAGGGCATTGAAGATGAGACGTGGCTGGGTCTTTCAGCATGACAATGATCCCAAACACACAGCCAGGGCAACAAAGGAGTGGCTTCGTAAGAAGCATTTCAAGGTCCTGGAGTGGCCTAGCCAGTCTCCAGATCTCAACCACATAGAAAATCTGTGTAGGGAGTTGAAAGTCCGTGTTGCCCAACGACAGCCCCAAATCATCCCTGCTCTAGAGGAGATCTGCATGGAGAAATGAGCCAAAATACCAGCAACAGTGTGTGAAAAGCTTGTGAAGAGTTACAGAAAACGTTTGGCCTCCGTTATTGCCAACAAAGGGTACATAACAAAGTATTGAGATGAACTTTTGGTATTGACCAAATACTTATTTTCCACCATGATTTGCAAATAAATTCTTTAAAACTCAAACAATGTGATTTTCTGTTTTTTTTTTCCCACATTTTGTCTGTCATGGTTGAGGTTTACCCATGTTGACAATTACAGGCCTCTCTAATATTTTCCAGTTGGAGAACTTTTAGTGGTTGACTAAACACTTATTTGCCTCACTGTATGCTACCAAGTATTAGGCTGAGGGTGCCAATACTTTTGTCCTGCCCATTTTTGGGGATTTGTGCAAAATGATCATGATTAAAAAAAATTTTTTTTCATTCTCTTTTGTGTTTTTTTCATTGCAAGCAAAATAAATGAAGATACAAAGCATTTGTAATTGCAATCATTTTCTGGGAGCAATTGAGCATTATCTGACAGAATTGCAGGGGTGCCAATACTTTTGGCCAGCACTGTAGCCTAAATAATTGTAAATTGTTGTCATAACATTTATACCATGGATATTATCTGAAATTGAGGCTTGTGAGTCACACAACATGGCAAATGGGCATTTGCGTGTTGTTTTCAGCACCATTTTCTGAGTATGTTCCGGGACCTGTGCCCTTCTCGTCATCCCTGCGCTGTCATTTGTACTTAACGTTCCGGCACCTTATGATTTACAAATTAAGCACCGCTTATGACAGCTGTCATTTTGGGTATTCCGGCAAATTATCTCCATTTTCAGTGGATGTAAAAGATCCGAGCTGGACATAAATAGAGTTAGTGAAAAATAGAAAAACATTTTTCTTGTTAATTAAATATTTTGTATATTGTTTTGTTATTGTATATTTTATTGATAATACACAACAAAATAAGTTGAATGAGTATTTGCCCATTCTTTGTGAAAATATACAGCTTCATTTATACTTGGGTCACAAATGGCACACTATTAAAAAAATATGACTCAGATGTCTAAACCATTTGAACAGGGAGGGTCGCTGTCAGCCCCTCCTAGTTCAAATGTATTGGACGTCTATCTCCGTCAATGGCACTGAAACATCACCATCACTGCCAAATGCCTACTCCAACACGAATAATGTAGTCATGTGCCACCCAAAAATTTCAAGTAGGTGACTCATGTAGTGAATTGCAAATCAGGGGGGGATTTACTGTATCATTAATCTCACCTGATTAAATTAAACCCTTAAACAGTTTACATGCTGTGCTCGTCAACGTCACACTCTCGGTAATGTCGTTAGGAAGTGGGCCATGTGATGAGGCATTTGAGAACACAGGAACTGAAGGCTGCGGGGGGGTTGATTTCTTCTCAATGAAACCGTGTGTCATGCTGTTGTGTGACAATAATAGCGGTAGTGTGTGGCAGTAACACAATAAGTGTGACAAGATCAAAAAAGATGCAAAAAGTTGATAGGTCAACTTTATTTGACATTCTGCAAACTTTTCAAACTGCACAAAGTTGCAGTCATTTTGTTTTATATAATATCTTAGTTTTTAAAAGCAAATAAGAATCAAGTCATTTTGTCTATATGTGTTGCTGCACCATTATGTCTGACCATTATAACGCCACTATTTGTCGGCTTGATTATTCTGTTTAACACGATGCGATAGCATTAAGATAGCGAGTTTTTATGAGCTTGTTTTTGTTTATTTATTTTTTTTAGCTTTCTACAGTCCCTGACAAAAGTCTTGTCGTTTATCCATTTTGTACAAACAATTGCTAATAACCTGACTTTTAATTATTCAACTGGTTTCAGAAATGGCTCATATGAAAGCTAAGACCCTCCCAAATGATGTTAAATTTACAGTGGTTGTGTTTTTGTGTGTGGGGGCTGGGGTTAAAAAAATGTGCTTAGGCTGGAAATAAAAAAAAAAATTTTTTTAATGATGTAGAAAATAAATACATTCTAATTAATGAATAAATGCACAAAATGCACAGTTGAATTAACGTTAACAGTAGAAAGCATACATGAAGACACTCTCGAAGCAGCTTTTTACTCGAGTTTTACAGGTTGGCAAGTTCACACAGTTTAATGTTATGCTAACTCTGATTCAGGTCGAACTTTCAGTCGAAAAATTAGTGGCGTGTTCCCCACCTCCACAACATTGACGTCTTTTTACGAGGGCTGTCATAATTATGACGTTAACGGGCGGTAATTAATTTTTAAAAAATATTTGACGCAATTGACGCACATGCCCCACTCAGATAAAAATGACAGAAGTGTAATGTCCGCTTGTAACTTGTTTTTTGTTATTTGGCGGCCTCTGCTGGCGCTTGGGTCCAAATGATTTTATGGGTTTGGGGAGTGAGCTTGGTGTAACGACATCAACAATGGCGAGCTACTAGTTTATTTTTTGATTGAAAATTTTTAATAAAACAATAACATTAAGAGGGGTTTTAATTTATAAAATTTCTATAACTTTTACTAACATTTACCTTTTAAGAACTACAAGTTTTTCTATCCATGGATCGCTTTAAGAGAATGTTAATAATGTTAATGCCATCTTGTTGATTTATTGTTATAATAAACAAATACAGTACTTATGTACCATATGTTGAATGTATATATCCGTCTTGTGTCTTATCTTTTCATTCCAACAATAATTTACAGAAAAATATAGCATATTTTATAGATGGTTTGAATTGCGATTAATTACGATTAATTAATTTTTAAGCTGTAATTAACTCGATTAAAATTTTTAATTGTTTGACAGCCCTACTTTTTACATTACTTATAGTGGCTGCTGCCGCTGGCCGGAAAAAAAAAACATCTTATCTCCCTCCTCTTCATAGGAGTCGGAGGAGGCGGCATGTTGACATGTATTTCTGTAGGGATTGTGTGAATGTGGGGCTTCTACAGCCCCTGACAAAACTCTTGTCGCCTATCCATTTTGTAGAAACAATTGCGAATAACCTGATTTTTAATCATTCAATTGGTTTCAGAAATGGCTCATATGACCGCTAACACCATCCCAAATGATGTTGAATGTACAAAAATATATTTGTTTCACTGAAAAAAGATTCATCATTTAATGAGGACATAAAGGTCAAATTTTGTCAAGACAAAAGTTTTGTCGCCTACAGAAAGTAGTGTGAAAATTGAACAAAAAATGTACTTCAAATACAAAAATATGTTACATAACATAAGCAAATTAAATAGTGGTACGGTGAGATCCAAATTTAATATTTTGTATGACTTCCATGGGCTTGAAGGACTGCATCCATACGGTTCGGCAAGGATTCATACAATTTATTGATGAAATCATCAGGAACATCAAAGAAAGTCTTCCATGCCTCCAGAGTTCATCAATATTCTTGGGTTTCGTCTTCCATGCTTCCTCTTTCATCCTGTTCATGTCTGGTGACTGGCCTGGCCAGTCCTGGAGGATCTTGATCTTCTTTGCCTTGAGGAACTTTGAGGTAGAGACTGAAGTAAGCGATGGAGCACCATCCTGCTGCAGAATTTGTCCCTTTTTATGGTTAGTAATGTAAGAGGCAGCTAAGATTTGTTGCCATTTCAGATTATTTATGTTGCCTTCCACCCTGCAGCTCTCTCGCACAACCCCATACTGGATGTAAACCCAGACCATGATTTTGCCACCACCAAACTTCACTGTTTTGTGGCAAAAGGTGGATTTTTCAGATGAATCTTCCGTTGAATTACACCACAGTCGCCGCAAATATTGCAGGAGACTGACTGGAGCCCGCATGGATCCGAGATTCACTCAGCAAACAGTGAAGTTTGGTGGTGGCAAAATCATGGTCTGGGGTTACATCCAGTATGGGGGTGTGCGAGAGATCTGCAGGGTGGAAGGCAACATAAATAATCTGAAATATCAACAAATCTTAGCTGCCTCTTACATTCCTAACCATAAAAAGGGACAAATTCTACAGCAGGATGGTGCTCCATCGCATACTTCAATCTTTACCTCAAAGTTCCTCAAGGCAAAGAAGATCAAGATCCTCCAGGACTGGCCAGCCCAGTCACCAAACATGACCAGGATGAAAGAGGAAGCATGGAAGAAGAAACCCAAGAATTTTGATGAACTCTGGGAGGCATGCAAGACTCCTTTCTTTGATGTTCCTGATGACTTCATCAATAAATTGTATGAATCCTTGCTGAACCGCATGGATGCAGTCCTTCATGGACCATGGAAGTCATTCAAAATATTAAATTTGGATCTCACAGCACCACTACTTCATTCGCTTCTGTTATGTAACATATTTTTGTATTTGAAGTACATTTTTTGCTCAATTTTCACACTACTTTCCGTAGGTGACAAAACTTTTGTTTTGCCAAAATTTGACCTTTATGTATTTATTAAATGATAAATCTTTTTTCAGTGAAACAAATATATTTTTGTACATTTGGGAGGGTCTTAGCTTTCATATGAGCCTGTTTTCCGAAATTTCCAGGTTTGTGGTGAATCACTAACAGGCACACTTTTGCAAAATAGACAATGTTTATTGATTAGAAAATGCAGAATAAATGAGATTTATTGATTACAATCCCACAAGAGCAAGCAAACAAGTATCAACAAATGTCAACGATGACGCTAGATTTGACTTCGTCAACCCCAGAATCCCCGCGTTACCGTTACAGCAAAACGAAATGTCCCTTAGCAATGAAAATCCCTTACCGTGTCAAATGAGCGGGGAGCCAAAACACTCCGGTAAGGCGGCGAAGGAAGTCCGCCAGCGGGTCACGTACGGATCGCCTGGCTTTGTTCCTTCGCCGCCTTACCGGAGCGTTAGCTCCCGCTCATTTGTCACGGTAAGCGATTTTCATTGCTAAGGGACACTTGGTTGTGCTGTAACGGGAGCGCGGGGATTCTGGGATAGACAAACTCAAATCTAGCGTCATCGTTACCCTTGTTATGCTTGTTTTTTGATACTTGTTTGCTTGCTTTTGTGGGATTGTAATCAATAAATCTCGTTTATTCTGCATTTTCTAATCAATAAACATTGTCTATTTTGCAAAAGTGTGCCTGTTACTGATTCACCGCGAACCTGGAGATTTCTGAAAACAGAGCCATTTCTGAAACCAATTGAATAATTAAAAGTCAGGTTATTAGCAATTGTTTCAACAAAATGGATAAGCAACAAGAAATTTGTCAGGGACTGTACATACGTTCATAAAATTAAAACTAACCACACTATAACAAGGAAAACGGCCTTCATATTTGCCGATTAATATCACAAATGTTCTTTGTCAAAACATGTGTAAGCCCACATAGCCGAAAATATGCTAAACACTAATACTAAAAAAAAAACTACAAGAGAGAAAACCGTCCCCAAAGCAACCAAATTCAACCCATTTTTGACCTCTGTGACCTTTGACCTTACGACCCCCGAAAATCCTGCATGTTTGATCATAATCCCTTTATTCGTTCTTGAGTTATCTTGACCACAAACATGCAGACCGATGGCATCGAATACATCATTCGTCACCAGCCCCTCCCGCCCAAAACAGATTGGACTTTTATCGCCGTCAATGGCAGCCGGCGAGCTCATTAAAATACACTGACTTCAAAAGGACAAAAAAAATCAAAACAGAGTAAAAACTTGAAAACTATTGCTTCAAAAAGTTGTCATTCAGAGAACATTGTGCAATTTCAACACGAACAGGAAGAATATTAAAGCGGTAATGTTGGTTCATGCGAAGCGATATGGCGCAAGCGGTCGGTACAGCTTGCGACACAAGCGGCATAACGTTCAAGATAGGCTTCCCTATCGCTGAGCGGCAGAAAGAGGAAGAGCGAGCGAGCGGCCGGCCCGGGAGGCCCCTTCCTCTTCCAAGTCATGAATGAAGCTTCCGAGCATACTGAATGGAGAAGTGATGCGTTTGCAAACTGCGGGAACATTTTGTATCCTGCAGCTGGATTTTTTCCTGTTGTCTACTTCTGTGGACTATTCACAACAAATGATGTAAAAGTTGGGTTTATTTAAGGTGGGATAGCACAAAGGATGTTTTTGGACAGTCGATTATTTACTGATTAGTTGCACTATGAATATTATTGTGTACTAAAGCAAAAAGAGAAGTTTGCAAAATGCAATGTCATTTTGATTCATTATAACGATTCTATCTTACATTATATACTGTATATACAGGTAGTCCCCGGGTTAAAACTAGAGATCGATCGGGTCTGATCACGTCATTTTCAAAGTATTGGAATCGGCAAAAAAATATCGGACATGCCTTTTCTAATATATATATATATATATATATATATATATATATGTTTTTTTTTTTTTTTTATTAAATCATTTTGTAATTGTATTTAACGTTATAGACATAATATGTTACACTCATCCAGAGTCTTTAGTTTAGGCTTAAGGTAGGGTTATCAAATCTATCCCGATAACGGCGGTAATTAATTTTTTAAAAAATGTATCACGTTAAAATATTTAACGCAATTAATGCATGCGCTGCACGACCCACTCACGCATTGTCGCGCTCATTCTGTAATGGCGCCGTTTTACCTATATATACCCTATCCACCGACGTCACAAAACCACGTGCTCGCAGTGTGGTTCCGCCCACTTGTCCGTCATTTTGTCTCTATTAGCATTGTTTTCAATTGATCGAGGAATTTAAAATGCATTTCATGGAAGACCCGGTGCTTTCTGATGCCGTAAACTCACTGGATGTGTTGCATAAAAGGCATTATGTGGAAAAGCTTCGTTCTATACAGTCGCCAGATCCATATTTGATGCCCAAATTGATGTTTTTCGACCCACTGTCTTCGCCCTGTCTTCCTGACATCTGCTACGCTGATATTTACAATTATCTTGTCCACACAAAATCAGCCTATTCCCACGAAAATTTGAAAAACTTCAAGAGCTTGGAGGCTTATAAATACTTCGTTGCTGGTTGGGTGAAACAGGTCCTCGTCCACGAAAATTCGGCAGGAATCTATCTTGTGCTTGGAAAGGTGAGTTACGAAATTTTCAATTCAAAATCTTTTGTTATTGCTAACATCAACTGTCAAGTCTAATGTATTTCATGTCGTTTGTCAATGGAGTTAAGGCTTTTAATGTTTATATGGTTTAGCGATAGCACTCTCACTACATACATACGTGTATGTTGTCGGCGATTAGCCTAGCAATGATCTTAATTGTGGTTATTTGTCAGCCCCGTAGACGAGGCCAGTTTCTTTCACTTGGTACCAGTTAAATATTATTCAAAAAATAACGATGGCGGAAGAAGGGGAAGTCACAAACATCTTGAATTTGAAACTATGTCGTACTACGTCGTATGTTGTCGGCGATTAGCCTCGCAATGATCTTAATTGTGGTTATTTGTCAGCTCCGTAGACGAGGCCAGTTTCTTTCACTTGGTACCAGCTAAAAATTATTCAAAAAATAACGATGGTGGAAGAAGGGAAGTCACAAACATCTTGAATTTGAAACTATGTCGTACTACGTCGTATGTTGTCGGCGATTAGCCTCGCAATGATCTTAATTGTGGTTATTTGTCAGCCCAAAACCCTCTAAGTATATCTTAAATGCATCTTACCGGATATAAAATGACTACTACATAATCTGTGGTGATTTTTTGGTGCCCAGTTTTCACGTCGAATTGCAGCCGTCCATTTCGCTCTCCTCTTTGGATCCCTCGGAATACGGTAAAACTTCAAGTCTGTCCTTCCATCTTCTCTGTTAGTGCAACCAACAGCCACACACGCCTTCACCATTTTGATTATTAATGTTAAGGAGCAGAAAAACACGCCGTAAATAGGAGAAATGTACGTAGCCGTAATAGGTTAACACTATGTTTTGACGGACAAGTGGGCGGTACCATTCAGGAGAGCGGAGTTGTGACGTCACGTGGGTAGGGTCTATAGAAAGCTAAAAGGCAGCGTAAAATGAGTAGAGTGGATTTTGGCAGCCTTTGGAGCCTTTTTTTAATTGGTTAAAGCCTTACAATCCCTCTTCCTACGAGTAGAAACAACGTGGGAAGCAGTGTGGGGAAGCAAGGTAGTAATTGATCTTTTTCTTAACACCCTATGTTATTTCCCAACGCAGAGAAGATATATCAATTGGTAGCACTACGCACAGTCATGGTTGCACTTCCCATCATGCATTTGGGCATGGCTACAGTATCATTTACTGAAAGCTCAACAAATACACTAGATGGCAATATTTAGTCACAATATACAAAGTCACATTTATCCTTTAAGAATTACAAGTCTTTCTATCCGTGGATCCCTTTCACAGAAAGAATGTTAATAATGTACATGCCATCTTGAGGATTTACTGTCATAATAAACAAATACAGTACTTCTGTACTGTATGTTAAATGTATATATTCGTCCAAGTTTTATTCATTTTTTTCTTAATGCATTGCCAAAATGTAAATGATCGGGAAAAATTATCGGGAATGATTGGAATTGAATCGGGAGCAAAAAAAAGCAATCGGATCGGGAAATATCGGGATAGGCAGATACTTAAACTAAAACGATGGGGATCGGAACGGGAGCAAAAAAACATGATCGGAACAACCCTAGTTAAAACGTACTTGACTTACTGGTACGTGATTTCGACGACGCCGGCGTCTCGTCCGCCATTTTGTCTCGAGTTGTTTTTTGTTTTGTTTTTAAGTCGTGTAAACAGTACCTTATTGTACCTCACAGTATCTTATTTTTTTGCTTTACTTTATTAATATGATGTGTTCTGTCCTCACTAAGCGTGACGTTGTTCAGCTTGACAGGCAGCAACAAGCCAATTGTGTTTTTTTTAAGCTTTTGACTTCCTTCACTTTTGACAATTTGTACAGCTGCAACACACATATGTACACTTATGTTCAAAACGATTGACACAAAACATTTGGAGTTCAAATGTCCATTTGATCAATATGTAAATTTAGGAGATCAAATCAGCCTAATTTGCGCAACAAAAGTCCGCTATCTTAAATGCTAAAATTGCTAACGTATTTACAATTTTCATTGCAAATCGCTCACACGTAAATCCACATCCTGTTAGGGATGGGAATCGAAATCCGATTCCAATTCGGAACCGGTTCCGAGTGTTTCAAGGCCTCGACATCACAATGAAAAAGCCTTAACGATCCCTTTAACGATCCCTAAAGACGCATATTGCGTCGTGACGTGTCTTGTTGTCCAGACGCATCAAACTAGCATGGCGCCAAGAACCACTTGCTCCAAAGTCTGGCTCCACTTCACCAGGAAAAAAGGTGAAAATGAAAGGTTACGATAGTTTAGCACGAGCATTGCCGCCGTAAACATAACAATGACAGCACGTAGGTTCGAACGCTCGAAAGTGTGTCTTCACTTCATGAGGAAAAATTAGAACAAAACGACTTGCAGTCATTGCAAGGTGGAGATAGCTACATCGGGAGGGAATAGACTGCACTGTCCTCACCAAGCTAAACTAGCTAAACTCCGAAATGACGATACAGAAGACGTTGGTATAATTTGCTGACTTTATTCAACCATCACTTGAAACTAAAAATAGAAATGAAACAAATCAATTTCATCCCCAATAACAAACAGGTTTGCATCAACGTAAATCAGCGATGATTAGCTGCTAACACAGTAATAACAAACAGTTAGCATGCGTTCGTTAGCATTAGCACATCGTTTAAACCACTACACAACTGGATTTAAGTGTCCGATCGCGAGTGGAAACACACAACAACAACACAGAAGATGATACATACAGGCGTTGGCTCTGTAGATATTTTACAAACATTACCAAAGAACGTAGGCTAGTGGCAGTGTTTCCCTTTCTCACTAACTCGCTCGCTTGGATGCGGCATTTCTTCTTCTGCGCGTGTAAGCGCACGCTTCTTCACGTGAGCGCGCTCTTCTTCACGTGAGGAAGCGCAAGGGCGCCACCACTTGAGCGTGAAAGCACCATAAAAACTAAAAGGCATGCGTTCCAATATACTGGTAAATAAAAACAGGGGTCCCCAAACTACGGCCCGCGGCTCCATATTTGGTCCGGCCCCCTGAACAATTCCAGAGAGCATTTTGAATTTTTTGGGTTTTTTTCTCCTTCAGTAGTGTTATTTATTTCCAGGCCTTTTTCAGTGAATAACTCAGTGAGGGTTATTTGGTTATTATCTATTTAATTAATAGTGCTATTATTATTTATTATTATTATATTATATTATTATTTTTATTTTATTTACTTTTGTTCCGTGAAGAATCCACAGAGGGTTATTTGATTGTGGCTTTCTGAAAAACAATAATTTTTTTACATTTAGGCACTCCTGCAATCGTCACACTTTTTCTGTTACAAACTGACCCCGGCCTCTCATCAGAGAAGGGAAAAGTTATTTGGCCCTCACAGGAAAAAGTTTGGGGACATTGCCAAAGGCAGAACAACGACGTATATGTCAAAATATGCCAATATTTTTTTAAATTTCTATTAGAAACATGTTTCAGTAAAATGTTACACATTCTTTTGCATTTGCCACTTATTGCCACGGTTAACATTGAGGCTTTGGGCCTCTTTTGACCTCGTTGTGAGTTTGTAAGGTTGTGACTTCTGATTAAACAAACTTGATGCCAATCAAAATGTTTGTTCTTTTCCCCGAAATTAGAATTGATAAGAGAATCGATAAAGAATCGAATCGTTAAGCAATATCGATAATGGAATCGGAATCGTAAAAATCGTATCAATTCCCATCCCTACATACTGTTGCTCCAAACTTAATTACAAACGCATACACAAACATATATTAGCTGAAACAACTTACAGCCTTATGTGGGCTGAACCAGAGCGCAGCAGTCCTTTATCCATGTCAGACGAGTCTGCTCCTCAGTCATACAAGGGGACAGTACAGCCAGACCCAACACTGCCACCAGAGGGCAGTTTATCCTCCTGAAAGAAACAAAATACAATACTTTTGGACTTTTGCATTGTTATTTTGAGAATTAGGGGGACTTAATGGGTTAATTCCCATTTATGCGGAAATTTGGGTTACATCGCCAGCGTAGGCACGGAATTCGTTCGTAATCCGGGGACTACCTATTAAAAAAAAAAAAAAAAAAATTATATATATATATATATATATATATATATACATATATACATATATATGTACTATATTAGAGAAGTGACCGAAAATTCGGAGGATAGACAGACACAGACAGACAGACAGACAGACAGACAGATGGATAGGTAGATGATAGATTATATCTACTTTCATCAAAGGACTACAGAAATCAGACAATATTTACATTACTATTCTTTTTTTTATTAGTTATAAATATTATTATTACGTATTATATTATCTATTTACTTTTCTATTTTCAGTTTTTGTTCATTAAATTGTTTTTAAAATATTTAGAAAATAATAATAAAGACAATATTAACAGTTTTTTTTATAATTTGAAATATGAAAAAAAAAGAATTAAAATGAAGAAAATACAAAGTAAACCTTTTTTTTTTTTTTTTTAATAATTTAAAAAAAGTAAAGAAAAATTTTTTAAAATAACAAAAATAAGTTAGCGAATATTTACTGTTGCTCAAAATTTTTCCATAAATGAAGTAAAGAAATGCAAAAGAAAAACTGAGAATATTTAGTGCTTTTTTTTTTTTTTTTTTTTTATTCTTTCAATTTAAATGTATTATTAAATGATTTGAATGGAAATTTAAATAACAATTAAACAAATTCAAATTAAAATATTTATTGATAAAACAAAAAAGAAAAAAACATTAAAAACATTTTTCAATAATTAAAAACACAAAATGAGTATTTAATGTTTTATTTTTACTTTTTAAACTAATATAAAATCTATTTTAAAATTATTTAAATTAAAATTTTAATAAATAACAAAAGAAATAAAAAATGTAAATATTTAATGTTTTTTTCTTTTCTGTTTTATCAATAAACAAAATTTCAAAACTAAAAAAAAATAAATCAATAAAAAAAGTAGCAGAATATTTTTTTCCCTTTCTGTATACAAAAAATAAATACAGTATATATCAAGGGATAAAATGAGCTAATCAAGGGTTACAGTCTAATAGTAGGGTTTTAAAACAGGTTGTGGAGCTGTGGATGAAGTTCAGGTTTCAGGTTTGGTAAGAGATTTAAACAACACTTTTAGTTTAACTGTGGCACAATACATGACATGACATTACTGCCCCTCACAGGTGAGTGTGGGTATTACGGCTACTAGTGTTTTCATTACCACTCAACATGCATTGAGCCTAGTGGCGTGGGGGAATTTACACGATGTCTGTGTGCGTGTTTTCACTGATAGTACTTTGGGGATGAACATGTGTTTAGTGTTTACTGTTGATAGTCGGATCATCACTCGGGATTCACTTATCTGCGCTAGCACAACCCACCACTGATTAAGACGCGTGGGCACTAAGCAACTGATTTCCTCCGTAATCTTATCGGCCCAGGTTTTCTCTAACATTTTTTAACTGTTTCATGCATAAGATAAAAGTGTGTCCTTGGTTGAAGTGTTTATTTATTTGAACGAAATTGCATTTGGAAGTTAAGACACTAGGATTTGAAATTGTGCACTCGGCGACGTCACACTTCAGACTTTTATGCAAGTACCCACCCTCTTCGTTCATCATCAAAAGAAAAGCCGTCTGGAAGTCGCCATTGCATGCATACGCTATATAAATAATAAAATTTTTAAATCTATAGCACAACTAAATAAATCACAGAATACGTGCAGAATTGGATGTCAAATGTGGCCTGCCAAATATTGTCCCGTGGGCCGCAATTGGCCCCTGGGCCGCAAGTTTGAGACCACTGTCGTAATTGAATGTAAGAAAAAAAGACATTTACAAATATAAAACCATAATTTGTGCATGAAAGGGTTAAATAAATTTATAATGATAAATTTAAAAGAGAAAAGAAAAAAAACAATTTTGGATTTCTTTAGTTTTTTATTAAAATTTTAATGTAAATAATTTAAAAATAGATTTTAAATTATTTTACAAAGTAAAAATAAAACATTAAATATTCCTACTTTTTGTTTATAATTTGTGAAAAAAGGTTTTAATGTTTTTTTCTTTTTTGTTTTATCAATAAATTTTTGAATTTGTATTTGTTTAATTATTTATTTAAATTTCCATTTAAATAATTTAATAATACATTTTAAATTAAAAGAATTTAAAAAGTTGGGGAAAAAAAGCATTAAATATTCACAGTTTTACTTTTGCATTTCTTTAATTTCATTTGTGAAAAAATTATTCGCAACAGTAAATATTCACAAACTTATTTTTGTTATTTTTAAAAAATGTTCTTTCCTTTTTTTAATTATTAAAAAAAGGTTTACTTTGAATTTTCTTCATTTTAATTCTAATTAATTTTCGTCATATTTAAAATGATTTTTAAAAAACTGTTAATATTAAATTAAACAAATTTACGATGATAAATTTATCAGTTATGTTGAATTTGTTAAATGTTAACTAAATTAAACCAACAGTATGTAACTTCAGTTTTGGTTGATTTTAGCGACGCCGGTGGACAAAACGAGTATTGTTTTGCCTTTAGGAAGACTGCGTTTCCCATGAGGACCAGCGCACACCCGCACAGTGTCGTAAAATCATGGTCTCCCGGTCGCCTGCAGATGGATTAAATGACATTTCTGTTTCCAGCGGCTGTGTGAAGGACGAATACTAATAAGGTAATGAATCCAGTTGTGGCTAAACAATAGCATATGATGGTTAGCAACCGTGTGGCCCTTGTGTGGCAGGGTTCTTCACTTGAAGTCCCTGTGTCAACCAAAACAGTTTGTCGAATTCTGTCTAGTATCGGCCTCTATGGTCGAATCAGTGCCCAGAAACCAGCATTAAACAAAAGACAATTAAAAAAAAAAAAAAAAACGTGTGGCATTTACCAAGGCCCACAGCCTTTCAAAAGAATGGACACTTGAAAAGTGGAATAAAGGTGGATTTTTCAGATGAATATTGAATTACACCACAGTCGCCGCAAATATTGCAGGAGACCTACCAGAGCCCGCATGGATCCGAGATTCACTCAGAAAACAGTGACGTTTGGTGGTGGCAAAATCATGGTCTGGGGTTACATCCAGTATGTGGGTGTGCGAGAGATCTGCAGGGTGGAAGGCAACATAAATAGTCTGAAATATCAACAAATCTTAGCATCCTCTTACATTCCTAACCATGAAAAAGGGACAAATTCTGCAGCAGGATGAAGCTCCATCGCATACTTCAATCTCTACCTCAAAGTTCCTCAAGGCAAAGAAGATCAAGATCCTCCAGGACTGGCCAGCCCAGTCACCAGACATGAACATCATTAAGCATGTCTGGGGTAGGATAAAAGAGGAAGCATGGAAGACGAAACCCTAGAATGTTGATGAACTCTGGAAGGCATGCAAGACTGCTTTCTTTGATGTTCATGATGACTTCATCAATAAATTGTATGAATCCTTGCCGAAGCCCATGGAAGTCATACAAAATACTCAATTTGGATCTCACAGCACTACTACTTCATTCGCTTATGTTATGTAACATATTTTTTTTTTTACATTTTTTATTCAATTTTCACACTACATTCTGTAGGCGACAAAACTTTTGTCTTGCTCAAATTTGACTTTTATGTCTTCATTAAATTATCAATCTTTTTTCAGTGAAACAAATATATTTTTGTACATTCAACATCATTCGGGAGGGTCTTAGCTTTCATGTGAGCCATTTCTGAAACCAATTGAATAATTAAAAGTCAGGTTATTAGCAAATGTTTCAACAAAATGGATAAGCGACAGGACTTTTGTCAGGGACTGTATATATAATTTAAAGTAGGGTTGTTCCGATCATGTTTTTTTGCTCGCGATCCGATCCCGATCGTTTTAGTTTGAGTATCTGCCGATCCCGATATTTCCCGATCCGATTGCTTTTTTTTGCTCCCGATTCAATTCCAATTGTTCCCGATAATTTTTCCCGATCATATACATTTTGGCAATGCATTAAGAAAAAAATGAATAAAACTCGGATGAATATATACATTCAACATACAGTACATAAGTACTGTATTTGTTTAATATGACAATAAATCCTCAAGATGGCATTTACATTATTAACATTCTTTCTGTGAGAGGGATCCACAGATAGAAAGACTTGTGACTTTGTATAATGTGACTAAATATTGCCATCTAGTGTATTTGTTGAGCTTTCAGTAAGTGATACTGTAGCCATGGCCAAATGCATGATGGGAAGTGGAACCATGACTGTGCGTAGTGCTTCCAATTGTTATATCTTCTCTGGGTTGGGAAATAACATAAGGTGCTAAGAAAAAGATCAATTGCTACCTTGCTTCCCCTATTATTTCTATTCATAGGGAGAGGGATTGTAAGGCTTTAGCCAATTAAAAAAGGCTCCAAAGGCTGCCAAAATTCACTCTACACATTTTACGCTGCCTTTTAGCGCTATATATATAGGTAAAACGGCGCCATTACAGATTGAACACGACAATGCGTGAATGGGTCGTGCAGCCCATGCGTTAATTGCGTTAAATATTTTAACGTGATAAATTTTTTTAAAAAATTAATTACCGCCGTTATCGGGATAAATTTGATAACCCTACCTTAAGCCTAAAGACTCTGGATGAGTGTAACATATTATGTTTGTAACGTTAAATACAATTAGTAAACGATTTAATTAAAAAAATATATATATATATTAAAAAAAGGCATGGCCGATATTTTTTTGCCGATTCCGATACTTTGAAAATGACGTGATCGGACCCGATCGATCGGGACATCTCTAATTTAAAGATTTAAGATTCAATTAAATATTTAGTTAAAATTTAAGTGTAACACTTATTATTTTAAAATAAATATTTAAGTTGCTAAATATTGTAAATGTGCACCAAAAAAAGTGACTCTGAAATGTTCACACCACAGTTTATACACGGTTTGGTGCTAAATGTGACAAAATGTTGCCGTAATTTTCAGAATGTGCTGCTTCACAAACGGTGCCTCCTAAACAAGGCCTCTAAAACAGAGCTTTGAGGAACTCCTTAACTCAGTTTCACAAAATTGGTTTTAACAATGAGTTTCCAGAGCTAGCGGTAGAGCTTCCAGTTTGGGTTTTGAAACTAGTGTTGAAGCTTGCTTTTTTTTTTTTTTTTTTTGGTGGACGGTTAAGTTACTGTTAGGGTTTCAATTTTATGTGGACTTTTTCTCAGGATGCGCACACATTGACTTCCCGGGAATGCAGAAAGTCTGTCATTACACTTTGGCGACAAGTAAAACTCGTAATTTGAGGGGGGAGGATGAGAAGACCGCGACCGGTTCGCTCTCGCTTTTACAGTGACAGGAACGTGACGGGTGTGTCTTCACTCTTACCAATTCCAATGTTGGTGGTATGCGTTTGTGAAGTGCAGTCAGCTGACTGGCTCAGTAGCGCCCTCTGGAAAATTTGAGCCCCGGTTACTTCAAAGATCAGACGATAATAACACGGTAAAGCAACTGAGAATCGTTGAAAGTGCTACATAGTACGTATCATCTATTATTGATTTTAACAGGCAGCGATCCAAGTGTTTTCTTCCATTACATGCTGCTTATTTTTAGAAGGAAAAAAATCACACATAACATTACAATAACTATACGATACATTTTTTGGGGGGAAGTGAAGAAAGTTTGCAAGTTATGAGAATGAATGACGACATATTTTGTCAAGATAAAAAGCTGTAATAGAATTACCTTGACTCAGATGCTTTTCCAGGACTTGTGAGCGATGAAATGCCTGTAGGGAAAAAAAAAAAAATCACATTCTTTTTGCAGCTGTGCAATACATGAAGTGTCAATTTATACCGTGTAAATGAAGACTAGCAAAATTGCTTGATATTGCTGTGATTACTTTACGGTGCATATAATAGTTTCTTTTAAATTTGTCTTCATGTTTTTTTTTTTTATATTTAAATTCTTTATTTAACCTTGTAAGGACATTGAGAAAACATTTTTATAAGGGGTGTTTTATATTAAAACCCCTCTTAATGTTTTCGTTTTAATAAAATTTGTAAAATTTTCAGTCAAAAAATAAACTAGTAGCCCGTCATTGTTGATGCCAATAATTACTTACACAATGCTCATGGGTGATGAAGCCAATAAAATCAGTCGCACCCAAGCGCCAGCAGAGGGTGACAAAACTCCAAAAAACACAACAAGTACACATTTCACTGTGCTGTCATTTTAATGTTTGAGCTGGGCATGTGCGTTAATTGCGTCAAATACTTTAACGTGATTAATTTAAAAATTTAATTACCGCCCGTCAACGCGATAATTTTGACAGCCCTAATCTTTATTTGTAATGCTGACTTGGGAGCAAGTCAAGTTTGCCCAAGGACACTTCAAAAGTGGAGAATGGAAAGCCAGAATTCAAACCCCTTACCATTTGTTCACTGGAATACCTGTTCTAAAATATGCACCATTCATGCTGCCTCAGCTATTTTCTGGTCATTTACAGCAACACTACGACACTTTTTAGTTTTGGTCGATTTTAGCGACGCTGGTGGACAAAAGCGGTAGTGTTTTGCCTTAAGGAAGACAGCGATTCCAATGAGGACCAGCGCACACCTGCACAGTGTTGTAAAATCATGATCTGCCGGTCGCCTGCAGATGGATTAAACAACATTTCTGTTTCCAGCTGCTGTGTGAAGCAGAGCTGTCCCGACTAGTCAACGTAATCGATAACGTAAATGCGTCGACGAGCACAACATTCCATCGACGTTTAATGAAGGGTTAAAAAAATATATCCGTGGAAAGTTGAGAATGGCGGACGCTCGGTATGCGAGCCAGAGGAAAGCGGCACAAAGCCAAAAAAGCGCACCAGAGTGGCCAAAACATGGACATACACTCGGGCAAATAAGTATTTAGTCAACCACTAATTGTGCAAGTTCTCCCACTTGAAAATATCAGAGGCCTGAAATTGTCAACATGGGTAAACTTCAACCATGAGAGACAGAATGTTGAAAAAAAAAAAAAAAACAGAAAAACACAGTTTGAGTTTTAAAGAATGCATTTGTAAATCATGGTGGAAAATAAGTATTTGGTCATTACCAAAAGTGCATCTCAATACTTTGTTATGTACCCTTTGTTGGCAATAACGGAGGCCAAACGTTTTCTTCACACACTGTTGCTGGTATTTTGGCCCATTCCTCCATGCAGATCTCCTCTAGAGCAGTGATGTTTTGGGGCTGTTACTGGGCAACACGGACTTTCAACTCCCTCCACAGATTTTCTATGGGGTTGAGATCTGGAGACTGGCTAGGCCACTCCAGGACCTTAAAATGCTTATTACAAAACCACTCCTTTGTTGCCCTGGCTGTGTGTTTGGGATCATTGCCATGCTAAAAGACCCAGCCACGTCTCAACTTCAAAGCCCTAGCTGATGGAAGGAGATTTTCACTCAAAATCTCTGGATACATGGCCCCATTAATTCTTTCCTTTGCACAGATCAGTCGTTCTGGTCCCTTTGCAGAAAAACACCCCCAAAGCATGATGTTTCCACCCCCATGCTTCACAGTGGGTATGGTGTTCTTCGGGTGCATTTCAGTATTCTTTCTCCTCCAAACACGAGAACCTGTGTTTATACCAAAAAGTTCTATTTTGGGTTCATCTGACCATAACACATTCTCCCAGTCCTCTTCTGGATCATCCAAATGCTCTCTAGCGAACCGCAGACGGACCTGGACGTGTACTGGCTTCAGCAGGGGGACACGTCTGTCAGTGCAGGATTTGAGTCCCTGCCGGCGTATTGTGCTACTGATAGTAGCCTTTGTTTCTGTGGTCCCAGCTCTCTGTAGGTCATTCACTAGGTCCCCCCGTGTGGTTCTGGGATTTTTGCTCAACGTTCCTGTTATCATTTTGACACCACGGGGTGAGATCTTGCATGGAGCCCCAGATCGAGGGAGATTATCAGTGGTCTTGTATGTCTTTCATTTTCTAATAATTGCTCCCACAGTTGATTTCTTTACACCAAGCGTTTAACCTATTGCAGATTCAGTCTTCCCAGTCTGGTGCAGGCCTACAATTTTGTCTCTGGTGTCCTTCGACAGCTCTTTGGTCTTGGCCATAGTGGAGTTTGGAGTGTGACTGACTGAGGTTGTGGACAGGTGTCTTTTATACAGATAATGAGTTAAAACAGGTGCCATTAATACAGGTAACCAGTGTAGGCTCGTTAGACCTCGTTAATAGAAGTTAGACCTCTTTGACAGCCAGAAATCTTGCTTGTTTGCAGGTGACCAAATACTTATTCCACCATGATTTGCAAATAAATTATTTAAAAATAAAACAATGTGATTTTCTGTTTGTTTTTTTTTCCACATTCTGTCTCTCATGGTTGAGGTTTACCCATGTTGGCAATTGCAGGCCTCTCTAATATTTTCAAGTGGGAGAACTTGCACAATTAGTGGTTGACTAAATACTTATTTGGCCCACTGTATTATGAACTCTATGCGCCAATAAAACCTAATTCAAATCAACAAAACAGAAATATACCCTGGTTACGGCCTTCAAAAATAAAATACTGCTTCTTTTTCAAAATATTAAACTCATTTCCATTGACAGTGCTAGACTTCCAATCCATTTTGACTAGGAGAGTTAAATAAGTCCCTTACCGCTTAGGGGTTATAACAGTTTAGCGTACTTCGTGATATTTTTGACCGAATACGATAATAACAAACGAATTTTGAAACGCACGTGTGCGCGCATGCGCACATACAAACTTGAGAGAACGTAAGACAGGCATTTTCCCGCCATTCATTTCCTGGAATACAAGCCGTTCGCACGTATCCCTCCACCAATTGACACGAGCTAGACCCGATTATTTGTGCAATAAAATAACACATTCGCACCCATTATTGACCTCAAAGCTCAACTAAAAATATATTTATTATATTTCTGAAACCAAACACCACGTAAGTTTACGTTGGGCACCCGCTATAGACGTGTTGGCGTTATTTTTCCTCGCGGCGGGACACAGGTCAGCCATTGCTCTGAGGTGAGCCGAGGTGATGCATGAGAACTGCGGCGTACTCAGTCACGCCTACTTTGTGACGTAGTATCCGGTTTGACTTCCGTACATTACTGCTTTCTTCCGTAAGGAATTATCCATAGAAATGTCTTCGGTTTCGGTTCTGCAGCGTGGATAATAACGCATATATCATCAAACCATTTGTTTAACCCACGCACGGTCTATTTGAACGTGCCGGTAAGAACGCATTCTTTGTTTTCCTTTAATGACATGACAACAACGTGCTTGAGCAGAGCCATCATTAGTAAGCGATGAAATTTTTAATTACGAGCTAAATTTTTGAAGAATAAAGCCACTGTCGTATAATTTGGCGACGTCCGTCTTTGTGTAATGTGACGGAGAGTAGATCGGCATATTTTGGTTTGAAAGAACAACGCCGATCACATTTGTCACATACTCTTTGGTATAGCTTAGCTAATTTGGTACACGTTTCGCCTTCACAAGCTGCTGCATCATTCAAAAACAGTCACTCTTTGCTCGTAAACATTGGAAAATGCACAGATTTTAAACCATCTGTTGAATTGCTCACATATGGGTCACTTTCTATCAAATGGGTGCTTTTTTTTGGTACCACGTGTCAGAGAGAACATCGGCATTCGTCTGACTCTTTAAAAAACAATTTTAAAGACTCCGTGTGCAAAACATTCATTGACAAAAACAAAACAAAACGGTATTTTAATAAACTGATTAGTGGGGGGCATAACGTTTTTTTTGTGGGGGGGGGGGGGGGGGGCGGCACACTTCTTCAACGTAAATTTAGCCTGAACAGTGGCGTTATTACCCGTACATTACTACATCAGTGCAAGGCAAGGCAAATTTATTTATAAAGCACAATTCAACACAAGGCGATTAAAAGTGCTTTACATCACATGAAGATCATAAAAATCACATTTAAATCCAGGGCCGGCCCAACCTATATGCAGGCTATGCAGCTGCTCAGGGCCCCTGACCACTAGGGGGCCCCCAATCTGGCAATTGTTTAATTTATATTCTATTTTGTTTACTACAGTTTGCTTTATTTGACTTTTGTGAGTTTTGATACTTCATTACAAGCCTAAAAAAAATAAAAGTTCTTCCTTAACTTCTTTCTTTCCTCTTTTAGAAAAAGGTTTGGCGCGATCTACTGTAAGTACTAACAATCATTTGGGGTGAGAAGTTTGAAGTGCAACAAAATCTGATTAATATACAAAATATGGACGTATGGCTTGGATTGCATGTATGGGTTTCACAGTGCACTGTGACGAAATGGTGGGCCAAAAATATGGGCCCCTTTGCAATATTTTGCTTAGGGCCCCCAAATGGCCTGGGCCGGTCCTGTTTAAATCAATACAACGTAAAAACCAAGACAATCAAAATCGGAAATAAAATTATACATAAAAATCGCATTTAATCACAAATAGAATAAAAAAATAAAAATAAAACAAAAACTACTACAACTAATAATAATTGAAATCAGCAATGGAGATAAGCACAAGAGGAATAGAAAGCAAATAGATTGAAATATATTGACAGTTATGGATATGCAGTGCTAAACAAAAGCGTTTTTAGCCCTGATTTAAAAGAGCTAACAGTTTGAGCATACTTCAGACGTTCAGGTAACTTGTTCCAGAGGTGAGGAGCATAATAACTAAATGCTGCCTCACCCTGCTTGGTTCTTGGAACATGCAGAAGACCGGTTCCAGACAACCTTAGGGGTCTAGATGTCTCATAGGAATCTAACAAATCAAGCATGTATTTTGGTCCAAGGCCATTAAGTGTTTTGTAGACGATCAGTAGTATTTTATAGTCTGTCCTTTGACTCACTGGAAGCCAGTGCAGCGATTTCAAAACCGGTGTAATGTGGTCCAGCTTCCTTGGATTTGTGAGGACTCTGGCTGCAGCATTCTGTACTAGCTGCAGCTTCCTGACTGATTTTTTTATCAAGACCCGTAAATATACCGTTGCAGTAGTCCAATCTGCTGAAAATGAATGCATGCATAAGTTTTTCCATGTCTTGTTGAGTCAGAAGCCCCTTAATTCTGGTTATATTTTTTAGGTGGTAATAAGCAGATTTATTGACTGACTTTAGATGGTTATCAAATTTTAGGTCTTAGTCAATAATTACGCCAAGGTTTCTGACTTGATTTGTAGCTGTAAGTGACATTGTGCTAAGTTGCCTGCTTATCTTTGACCTTTCCTTTTTTGGCCCAAAAATGATCACCTCTGTTTTCTCCACATTTAACTGGAGAAAATTCTGGCACAGCCATTCATTGATTTGATGAATGCATTTACTCGGGGAGACTAAGGGACTATAATCATGTGGGGACACAGAAATGTACAGTTGTGTGTCATCTGCATAGGCGTGATAGGAGATGTAGTACTGTTCCATTATCTGAGCTAAGGGAAGCATATAGATGTTAAATAAGAGTGGTCCAACAATTGACCTTTGAGGGACTCCACACGTGAATTTGGTTCGTTCTGACTGATGGTTTCCGACTGACACAAAGAAATCCCTACCATGTAAATAGGATGTGAACCACTGAATTTTCAGTGCACTGAAATATTCACTGAAGTCACAAGTGGTAGTTCATTGTAAAATCTATAAGACAAACGAAAACATACCTGTCAACCATAGGCGGAGTTTGACTTTTGGGGCAGGGGGGGCACAACATGTTAATGACCCCGAAACAGTGTCAGCAATAAAATTAACTTACAAGAATATTTATAATAATAAGTTGAAAATAAGCGTTATTTTCTTCCTCATCGTTCTTGAGGGGAATTCTAAATCAGGCTGCTGGCAGGACTGCTATACTTTTCGCCAAGATCATCATCATCCATTGAATATGGTACGCCCGCCGGTGTCGTGCCAATGTAGTTACCTCAGTCAAAAATTATGTCCCCTGGGCGGAGCTATATGGAGGTAGATTTGTGTCTTCATTATTCGATTAGAAAAAAAAGTTGCTTCAATCAAAATATATATTTTCATTGAAAAAAAGTCACTTCAATCAAAAAAAAATGTGCTTGAATGTAAAAATAAATTTGAAACAAAAAAAATGCATTTGAAAGCTATTTTTATTTGATTTTTTTTTTCATTGAAGTAAAAAAAATTTTTTGATTGAAGCAACTTTTTGGATTGAAGTAATGTAGTTTTAAATTTGGGCCACATTTTGCCTAGGACATTTGTGTCTTTATCATTAAATTAAAAAAAAAAACAAACAAGTTGCTTTAAAACAACAACAAAAATGTTTCAAAAGAAAAATCACTTCAATCAAAAAAAAAAAAAAAAAAAAAATATATATATATACAGTACTGTGCAAAAGTTTTAGGCAGGACACCTGCCTAAAACTTTTGCACAGTACTCTATATTTTTATTATATTATGTATATACAGGATATACCAGTGACGTGCGGTGAGGTTCATGGTTGGTGAGGCACTGATTCCTTTAGTGTCAGATTTCCAAATATATAAACCAAAAACGGTAGCTTATTCAATTGGCTACTGGTTATTTCATATCTCATCAGCATTCTTCACAAAACACGCACACACGGTACATATTATCGATACGTAAAAGTAAGAAAATAACATGCATTTGCCCCACACCCTCAATGTGTTGGTCGTCGCAATTCTATAATTCATGCAACATAAATGAGAGTAAAGAGTGGTGTACAAAGCCACAGAATTCAATTCTGACCTTTAGTGAAATATTCAGTTGTTTTTAAAACTTTTAATTCTGATACTTTAATCAATTTATTACAGATTGCTAAACAAAAAGTGTGAAAAGAAAAACAAAGAATATTTTATTTAAGACCAAAATTTAGTTTTTAAATATTCTATTGTATTTTTCTTGGTCTAAGCTTTTTTTAGATAAGATTGAAATGAAAACTGTTTGTGCTCTTGCCCCTGTCCTTCATCACAAAAACCGGCATTACTTTGGAAGGGCATAGGTTTGGTATCAACATTCATAGGGACGATATAACAGCATAACCTGCATGTAGGTACACTTTTTTGCTGGGGACGGGACATTAATTAGACCAAACAGATTGGATGCAGGGGGCAAAGGGCCACATTTCTCATGTATATGAACCTAATTAATTAATAGGCAAAATGATCAATGCAAAATAAATCCTTATCTTCTGATAATAACTTTTACATGCATTGGTTCAGATGATACACTGTTCGATTCAAATCTTTGTTTTCAAAAAATACTAAAGAAACATTTTGAAAACTTCCTGAATAAATGTCTGGTTTTTATTAGCAAACATAAACATAATGAAAATAATTCACTTAATAATGGTAGGGTCAATTCTATCCTTACAACAAATGGAACTATTGAAAGATCTAAATTCTCTATATAACTGAACATTATATCATGCAAAAAAGGTAAGGTTGCTTAAAAGTTGGTGGGGACAATTTTAGCATCCTGAAAAGTTGGTAGTGTTATGTCCCTACCGTCCCTATGCAAACCTACGCCCTTTTTGTAAAAGTCCTCCTTATTTTCCTTTACTTTAAAAAAAAAAAATCTCTCCGCCTCAATGGAGAGGATTGCTTCAATTAGATCGTTCTGTGTTCTATTTGACAAGCCAGAAAACACAGTGGATGTGTCCAAAAGTCTAGCTAACCTTTCATCTTTCTCAGCAAAACCATGTAATCGTTCTACATATATGCCACGTTTAGAAGAGCTTACGCGCTCATCGTTACCACGAAATGTTAACTCCTGTTTAGCTAGGATGCAGGTTGCATTAATGAGGTCTTTCAAACTCTTTTCTTTACCTTGGGCGTTGTGGATGCTACCGTTGAGCTTCCGCTATTCGTCAAAGCCAAATCGATCCTTGAGCTTCCAAAAGTTTTTAAAGCAATCAGGCTTTGAATGTGAGTGGTCGAGCTCTCATGTTTGCTGAGGCTTCGTCGTAGTTTTTTAATGTCACAATATCTCGTGTTAGTCCAGACATTGGCACAAGTTGAGAAGAAAAGGCAGGGAAAGCAGCAAAGGCGATTTTTCGAAGGACAGCCACATAGCCAGTCTTTTCGGGTGTAGCAGTCCGTTTGAAAAGCGCGAGTTATCTTCTGTCCCGTAGTTTGAAGCAAACCTTCTAGCTCCGGTGTTGTGTTAACCGCGTCCACATTTAACGGAAAGTCCAGTTTCACGTACGCCCCCTTGCAGTGCGGCAGAGTACTATCTGCCGCAGCATGTGCCTTTTCACTGCGGTTTTATGTCCCATCAGCAAAACTAAATATGTCGCTAACAAACATTAAACTTTAAGGGATAAAGACATTAGCCAGAATGTGGAAAATTAGGTCAAATAAACGTATCTGGAAACATTATAACTGCGACATGCAGATGTACGGCAACCAGCACGCTCCAATTCCATGTATCAACCAAGTTTGTTATGGATTGCGCAATCAGAGGTGAGGCTTTACTCGTTGCTGCCGCACCTCTCGTTTCATTTCTTTATTTGAACAGGAAATAGGCAAATTCAGCGATTTTGACTATAAAAAATGTTTGAAATGAGTCATACATAAAGAGCAATGGACAAATATTCATGTAAATTTGATGCTATAATTATTTTTTTGTCATGATGACAGGTGAGGCTCTGCCTCACCTGCCTCCCCTGACCGCACGTCACTGGGATATACTGTATGTATATATTTTCCCCAAGTAGAAGCTTCCATGATCCTAATAAATTTAATGATTAAAAAATATATATATAATCATAGAAAAAAAGTTTTTGAAAGCGAAAAAATATTTGAGATTCAGAAATTTGCATTTGAGCACTTAATTTTTCATTGAAACTGTTATTTGATTGAAGCAATCCTGTTTGTGTTTGGGTAATATTATGGGTAGGACATTTGTGTCTAAATCGTTCAATCCCAAAAAAGTAAAAAAAAAAAAAAAAAAAAAAAATATATATATATATATATATATATATATATATTATATTCAATCAAAGAAAAAAATCATTTGCAAAAATAAAATTGCCCTTCCCTAATATATAAATATATATATATATATATATATATATGTATTTTGAAAATATATTTTTTTATTTGAAATATATATTTTATTAATTGAAGTGTAACTTTTTTTGGAGAGCAAAAAGTTTTGAACTCATTTTTTACTTGAAGTACTACAAGTTTTGAACACATTTTTTTTGAAGTAGAAAAAGTTTTAAATGAATCATTTTGACACAAAAATCCAACGTCGCCGCTACTTCCGACATGTTTGAGTGGCAGGTGACTACGCCAATGGCATAAAAGCATGATGAAGCAAGAATAATGGCCATCAGGGCTCCAGCCAGCCATCGGACTCTGCTCGAGTCCAAGCCGAAAATAGCGCACCGGTACGGGGGTGTGACATCGGGATCGCGACGGTACGGTGCCCTGTCGCCGCACAATGGTGGGACCCCGACACGGCGACCCACCGAAGGGGTTATCTCTGGCATCATGCGGGCGTAGTTTTTAGCAACGTCGGAGTAGTTTGTAGCGGTTGTCGGCTGCGTTATGGTATTTTTTTAAATTGCTTCTTCTGCGCAAGTAGTCCGGGCAAAACGTGATGCTTAGAGCTGTCAAAATTAAACGATTCCTGGAAGTGAATAGAATTACTCAGACCAGTTTTTAAACTGGAGTTGCTCGAGTATTCGTTTCAGCTCTGCAAAGTATTCTAAAAATGACTAAAGTAGCATTATGTGGAGTTATCACAGCTTTTTGTCACTGCAGGAGACCATGTTTATTTTGGAAAAAGACATGGAGCATCTCCCGCAAGCCTACTCTTACTTTGACGACGAAGAGTTCTGCCAAAGTTTGCTGAAGGATCTGCAATCGTTCACCTCTCTCCCCGAGTCTCCCTCCATCAAGACGGGCCTCCCCAAGGGCGACCGGCTGAGTTTCGTGTCAGACGTCCTCTTACAAGACGACGACATGCAGCTCAGCTGGAACTGCAGCATCGTTCAATCAGATGATGACGATTATGACGACGACGGCGATGATGATGACAGCGGGAGTCTCGGCTCCTCTTCCTCCTCTGAGGAGGAGGACGACGACAAAGAGAGCCGTGAGGAGAGCACTTTGCGTAACCCGGGCTCGGAGGAGAAGACGGCACCGTCTGCGTCAGACGACGTTGACGCCAACGTCTCCGAGGAGCCTGCTGGTTCTACACAGAACCGCCATGACGTGACGGAGAGCCAGGAGACTGACGAATTCACGTCCGACTACTACTCCACTGGAGACGAGTCGTCCAACCAATCTGGTGAGATCAACACACCATTTGTTTACCTGCTTATTAGGGGTGTGACAAAATATCGAAATGGTGATCAGGCATGAAAATGACTCATCTTATGGCAAAATTCGCCATTTTGAAGTCAAAAAGGGTGACTTACAGTTGTGGTCAAACGTTTACATACACTTGTGAAGAACATAATGTCATGGCTCTCTTGAGTTTCCAGTTATTTCTAGAACTCTTGATTTTTCTCCGTTAGAGTGACTGGAACAGATACTTCTTTGTCACAAAAAACATTCATGAAGTTTGGTTCTTTTATGACTTTATTATGGGTTAACAGAAAAAGTGATCAAATCTGCTGGGGGGGGGGGGGGGGGCATGAATGGTTATGTAAATTTATCAATATTATTATTTATGGTGGGATTGTGGGGGCACTGGGGACACTTTACCTTTATATTGCTCTGCACCAAGCACTTTAATGGAAACTAACCCATAGTATTATTGTTGGAACTCCAATCTGAATTTCGTTGTTATCTTGACAATGACAAATAAACTCTGAATCTGGGTCAAAAATATACATAAATGGATCTGAAAAAGCGAATCATTGACTTGAACGAGTCAGGAAAGTCACTTGGAGCCATTTCAAAGCAGATGCAGGTCCCAAGAGCAACAGTGCAAACAATTGTTTGTAAGTATAAAGTGCATGGCACTGTTTTGTCACTGCCACGATCAGGAAGAAAACGCAAGCTATCACCTGCTGCTGAGAGAAAATTGGTCAGGAGGGTGAAAATTCAACCGAGAATCACCAAAAAGCAGATCTGCCAAGAATTAGAAGCTGCTGGAACACAGGTGTCAGTGTCCACAGTCAAGCGGGTTTTGCATCTCCATGGACTGAGAGGCTGCCGTGCAAGAAGGAAGCCCTTGCTCCAAAAGCGGCACCTTTAGGCTCGACTGAAGTTCGCTGCTGATCACATGGACAAAGATAAGACCTTCTGGAGGAAAGTTCTGTGGTCAGACGAAACAAAAATCGAGCTGTTTGGCCACAATGCCCAGCAATATGTTTGGAGGAGAAAAGGTGAGGCCTTTAACCCCAAGTACACCACGCCTACCGTCAAGCACGGTGGTGGTAGTATTATGCGGTGGGGCTGTTTTGCTTCCAATGGAACTGGTGCTTTACAGAGAGTAAATGGGATAATGAAGAAGGAGGATTACCTTCAAATTCTTCAAGATAACCTAACGTCATCAGCCCGAAGATTGGGTCTTGGGCGCAGTTGGGTGTTCCAACAGGACAATGACCCCAAACACACATCAAAAGTGGTAATGGAATGGCTAAATCAGGCTAGAATTAAGGTTTTCGAATGGCCTTCCCAAAGTCCTGACTTAAACCCCTTTGAGAACTTGTGGACAATCCTGAAGAAACAAGTCCATGTCAGAAAGCCATCAAATTTAACTGAACTGCACCAATTCTGTTAAGAGGGGTGGTCAAAGATTCAACCAGAAGCTTGTGGATGGCTACCAAAAGCGCCTAATTGAAGTGAAAATGGCCAAGGGACATGTTACCAAATATTAGCGCTGCTGTATGTATATTTTTGACCCAGCAGATTTGATCACTTTTTTCTGTTCACCCATAATAAAGTCATAAAAGAAACAAACTTCATGAATGTTTTTTGTGACAAAGAAGTATCTGTTCCAATCACTCTATCAGAAAAAAAATCAGAGCTGTAGAAATAACTGGAAACTCAAGAGAGCCATGACATAATGTTCTTCACAAGTGTATGTAAACTTTTGACCACAATTGTATGTACAACAAAAGAAAAATTGGCTAACTTACATAGCAGAAGTCCGCTAGCTTAAATGCTATAAAATGCTAACTTTTTTTTTACAACGCTCTTAACAAATGGCTCAGACACATATTCTCACAAAAATGGCTAAATATACCTTTAAAACTAAATTACGAATGCATTCAAAAAAAAATCATTAGCTCAAACAAAAACTTAGCTTATGCTTGTCTTAACAGGGAGCAGATGGATTCAGCCATGTGAAATGAGGTAGACTAGAGGGCCATGTATCCACCCAACTCAATAAAAATTAAATGCAAACACTTTCAAAACAAACCATTACAACGCCACTTTAAACGAATTCTCAAAGCAGCAAAATTTAATTTGAATCTTTTTTCTAATCGAATACTTGTTGCAGCACTAATTCGAAGCCAGAACATTCGCAGTCATTCTGTCCGGTTTTCGGGGCATTTACTGCACTTGCTGTTCTGTAACTCAAAAAAAAAAAAAAAAAAAAAAAAAAAAAAAAAAAAGGACACATAAAATACCCCAAAATCAACAGGATGTAACTGAAAATCAACAGTTACATCACCTTAAATGGCCCAAAATTACCTCATTGCCTGGCATTTGGCTGCCAATGACCGTTGAAACGGATTGGACATCTACTAGTGATAAACTCATTCAGATTCACAGCAGAAACTTGTTTTTCTATTTATTAGTTGTTTGTAGAATATCCTAGAATGATTTCCTGACCAATGTTTCGAGAATCGTTGTATCGCCATATCGTCATCTTGAGCTTTGTATCGCAAATTGTATCATATCGTGAGGTAACAAGAGGTTCCCACTCCTACTGCTTATAAAGTCATCTAAATATTCTTAGCTAGTGTTAAGTAAGCGCATACACGTTATTGTGCGTTTCGTTAACTAGAAAAAGTTCATAAACTTGATTATTAACCACTCGAGATGTGACAAAATATCAAAATGGCGATATATCCTGGAGGGCTGCAGCTATCTACTATTTAAGTAAGCGATTAATCTTTCGGTTAGTTAGTTCGAATAATCAAGTAATCGGATTACTAACATTTAATGCGGTGCAGAATACATTTTTGGAGATGTAAAACAAAGAAACAAGTGTATGCCTGCAATATCATTTATTTTGGCTAGCTAAAATTGTACTTGTAATTAAATGTGAATACAAAATAAAAGTGTTTCTTCAAACGATGCAATAAATGTATTTAAAACTACATTAAAATAATTGAGCCTAACCTCAAACGGTATAATAATATATGCAGATCGAAGTACAGCAAAAGAACAATCTGCTAACTTGCATAGCAAACGTCTGCTTGCCTAAGTGCTATAAGATGCTACTTTTTTTTTTTTTTTTTTTTTTACAGTGCTCTTAAATTGTTCCGACACATATTACCACAAAAAACTGCTAAATATACAGTGGTCGAAAAGTATCTTAAACTTTTGAAATTTCCCACATTTCTGCTTAAAATTACCATCAAATATGATCTTTGTCAAAATCACACAGATGAAAAACAGTACCTGCTTTAACTAAAACCACCCAAACATTTATAGGTTTTCATATTTTAATGACGATAGCATGCAGACAATGACATAAGGGGGGGGAAATAAATAAGTGAACCCTCTGCCTCAGGAAACTTAAAGAGCCACTGAAACCAATTTTTACCAAACAATTTAAGTCAGGTGTGTGCCCAATCACTGATGAGTGGTTTAAAGCTGCCCTGCCCACTGTAAAACACACACCTGGTATGAAATGTCTGATGTGCCCCACGGCTCAGTGAGAAGAGTCTAAGACCTGTGATCAAGGATTGTTGATTTGTATAAAGCTGGGAAAAGGTACAAAACCATCTAAAAGTCTGGATGTTCATCAATCGACAGTCAGAAAAGTTGTCTACAAATGGAGAGAGTTTGGCACTGTTGCTTCTCTCCCAAGGAGTGCTCGTCCACCAAAGATAACGCCAAGAGTTCAGCGCAGAATACTCAGAGAGGTAAAAAAAAAAAAAAAAAAACCTAGAGTGTCTGCTAAAGACTTCAGAAATCACTGGCACAGTCTAATATCGCTGTGCACACATTAACTATTATGTAAAACTGTGGCCAAGAATGGTGTTCATGGGACGACTCCACAGAGGAAGCCACTGCTGTCTAAAAAAAACATTATTGCTCGTTTAATGTTCACAAAAAGGCACTTGGACTCTCCACGTAAGTTTTGGCAAAAGATTTTGTGCACTGATGAAACCAAAGTTGAATTGTTTGGGAGTAACACACAATGTCATGTGTGGAGGAAAAATGGAACAGCTCACCAACATCAACACCTCATCCCCACCGTGAAGCATGGTGGCGGGAGCGTCATGATTTGGGGCTGCTTTGCTACCTCAGGGCCTGGACAACTTGCAATCATTAATGGAAGAATGAATTCAAAAGTTTGTCAGGATGTTTTGCAGGTAAACCTGATGTCATCTGTCAGACAGTTGAAGCTAAAAAGAGGATGGATGCTGCAACAAGACAATGATCCAAAACACAGAAGTAAATCAACTTCAGAATGGTTTCAGAACAACAAAATACACGTTCTGGAGTAGCCAAATCAAAGTCAAGACTTGAACCCCATTGAGATGCTGTGGCATGACCTAAAGACAGCGATTCGTGCCAGAGATCCCAGGAATCTGTCTGAACTGCAGCGGTTTTGTAGAGAGGAATGGGCCAAGATTAGTCCTGATCGATGTGCCAGACTGATCTGCAGCTACAGGAAGCGTCTGGTTGAAGTTATTGCTGCTAAGGGGGAGGGGGGGGGCACAAAATATTAAGTGTGATGGTTCACTTATTGTTTGCATACTATCCTGTTTGAAATATAAAAACCTATAAATGTTTGGCTGGTTTTAGTCAAAGCGGACAGTTTTTTTCATCTGTGTGATTTTGACAAAGATCAGATCACATTTGTTGATTTAATGCAGAAATTCCAAAAGGTTCAGATACTTTTTCATACCACTGTACCTCTAAACTAAATTACGATTGCATAAACAAACTTGTTAGTAGAGCTGGGAATCTTTGGGCACCTAACGATTCGATTACGATGCAGAGGCTCAGATTCAATTATAAAACGATTATTGATGTACCCCCCTCCTTTTTTTTTGTTTTGTACATTAGTTCCAAAATTGTTCAAACACCCTCTCAGGCTAAACAAAACTACTATTTCAGTATCAAGTTAACATATAACAGTAAACAAATATACAAAAATAACAGTAAATAAAAAACTCCAGTCCCCATTCTGTACTAGCAGCTTTAAACTACATTCAATTAAATTAATGTTGTGAATCAACTGTTAGTTGTTAAAATTGCTCCCATTATTCCGTAATTTCCCTTCTGTCTACTTTTGTCAAAGTTTTAACACTATTTCATCATTGAAAGATAGATTCAAGGCTGGATTGACGTCCTCGCTGCTACCCCCGTCTCATCTGACCAGAGGGACCTCTTCTTGCTCCTTTACTCCACTGTATTTTTACGGACTACAATTTCGCTTGCTAATTTCCATTAGCCGTTCTGGGGTTCCTGTCTATCCGTCCTGGGAGTGGATCTCTCCTGACTGTGGTACTCCCCAAGGTTTCTCATTTTTCTCCCAATTGACTCTGGAGTTTTGGGAGTTTTTCCTTGCCGGCATGGAGGGTCTTAAGGATAGGGGATACCCAGGACTTGAACTGTATCTATTCATCTTTGTTGCTTCATTTCTAATTGTGTATCATATTGCCTCTGTAAAGCCCTTTGAGACCTCTGTTGTGATTGAGGGCTATACAAATTGAATTGAATTGAAGACAAGATTCTGCCGATTTAGGAGTGTTTTAGATAAAAAGTTAATTAGGTTCGCTACAACAGAGCCTTCTAGAGAGGTCTACTGCTTTAAGATGGCGGCTGTTTACTTATGCCGGAAAGTGTCATTTCGCATCTCTGTTCAATAATACATGGTCTAACACAGACGTCATGTGTCAATTTGCATCTAGTTCTACATATATATGATATCTACTGTAGCCGTATGTTTGTAGCAACTAGCAACTGGGCGTTTTTTGTAGCGGCTGTCAGCCGCAGTCAGGTATGATTGTTTTTTTTTTTATCTAGCGGCATGAGTTGAACATGATTTTTACTCTAGGTCTGTTCCTCATTGCGTCCCAAAGACCGCGCTGACTGTGTTTTACTTCCGCTTTACCTGGTATAATTCAATAATCGAAATTTGGATATTTGTGAATCGTTCTCGAATCTTCCACGGCCAATCGCGAAGAATCGGAAATTTTGCACGCCTCTACTTGTTGGGGGAAAAAAAAAAAAAAACTAAAAATAATATGTTGGTGTTAACAGGGAGCAACCGGATTCAACCATGCTAGGCGAATTATGTCATTCACTGTTGCCACTAGAGGGCAGTGTAGCCACCCAATTCAATAAAACTAAATGTAACACTTTCGAAACAAATCAATGAAATGCTATTCAAATTACACGAATTATCGAAGCAGTTTGTCGCTTTTTTATATTACTCAGTTTAATTGATTAATTGTTGCAGCACTATTTAACACGCACGTGTGCCAAGAGTATATTATTGCATATCGCGACAGGCTTACTATGTGCTTCTTCTGGTTGTCAATTTTACTTTTACACATATTTTATTTGTATGCGTGATTAAGGACTTTTGTTGTGTCGCAGAAGAGGAGATTGACGTGGTGACGGTGAAGCACGAGCCCGTCGGCCAGCAGCTGATGAACGAGGAAAAGGAGGAGCTCGTCGGCCAACAGCTGATAGACGAGGAGGAGTTGGCGGAGCATCATGCTCGTGTCAGTCACATCTTTGAGATTGAACAGAAGCACAACTACGCCGCACGGCCTCTGTGTTCCCCGCCGACTTCCGGGTTAAAAAAGTGGTCACACGTCCACAAGGCGTGGATCACTGTTGACACCGAAGAAGAGGAGAAGGAGCGGCGTCAGACACACAACGTGCTGGAAAAGAAGCGACGGAAAATGATGACAAAGTGCTTCGGTCGTCTACGCGATACCATGCCAGAGTTGTACAGAAATGACAAGGCGCCCAAAATTCTCATCCTGGAGCGGGCCAGAGACTTTATCCGTGACCTGGAGGCGCAAGCCTACCGGCTGGGGACTGAGGAAAACACGCTGCGAGCCAGGCAGGAGGTGCTCAAAGGGCGCCTAAAGCATATCAAAAAGACGATTGGCTGGTGAAAAGCGAAGGAGAAACTTTTGCACTTGTCAATGCGCTAAGAGGACTGCTCAGGTTGACAAGTGACATCCTGGTGGTGAAATGTTGGCCTACTTACCGATGTTTAAACAGACTACTGTGTTAGTAAGTTTTGTTTTTGTTTAGGTACTCTTTCACAGAGGAAGTTTTTTTGTTCAGACCAAAGTTTTTCGTCCCCGTAAAGAAAGGAGTACTATATAAGAAGGTTCCTAGAGAGGATGGTTACTCATAAGGAGAGTTAACTTTTCCGAAGTCGGTTCTTGAATTTTTATTGCCTGAGACTCTGTGGATTAAAGTAAAAAAAAAAAAAAAAATTTTTTTTTTGTTTTTATTAACATTGCCGGGGCATAGACTTCATAATTATATTGACAGGACACGGGGCCAATTAATAAGGGGCCTGCATTGTTGGTATGGCCATCAGAGCTGACCTAGTGGAATCACTAAGGCTAGGTTCATACTAGGGTTGTTCCGATCATGTTTTTTTACTCCCGATCCGATCGTTTTAGTTTGAGTATCTGCCGATTCCGATATTTCCCGATACGATTGCTTTTTTTTTGTTTTGCTCCCGATTCAATTCCAATCATTCCCGGTAATTTTTCCCGATCATATAGATTTTGGCAGTGCATTAAGAAAAAAATGAATAAAACTTGTACGAATATATACATTCAACATACCGTACATAAGTACTAGAGGCGTGCAAAATTTTCGATTCTTAGATTATTCGCGATTCGGCCGTGGAAGATTCGAGAACGATTCACAAACATCCAAATTCCGATTATTGAATTATACCAGGTAAAGCGGAAATAAAACTCAGTCAGCGCGGTCTTCGGGACGCAATGAGGAACGGACCGAAAGTAAATATCATGTGCAGCTAATGCCGCTAGGTAAAAAAAAAAAAACAATAATACCTGACTGCGGCAGTCAGCCGCGACAAACAGCGTCCAGTTGCAACTTGCTACAAACATACGGCTATGGTAGATATCACATATATCTAGACTAGATGTGAAATGACACTTTCCCGCGCTAGTAAACAGGCGCCATCTTAAAGCAGTACACTTCTGTAGAAGACTCTGTTGTAATGATCTAATGATAATATAATATATAAATAAATAAATTAGGGCTGTCAAAATTATCGCGTTAACGGGCGTTAATTTTTTAATCACGTTAAAATATTTGACGCAATTAACGCAGATGCCCCGCTCAGACAGATTTAAATGACAGTTCAGTGAAACGCTCACTTGTGTTTTAT
The DNA here is from genome assembly GCF_030265065.1 of Corythoichthys intestinalis. Classification (NCBI taxonomy): domain Eukaryota; kingdom Metazoa; phylum Chordata; class Actinopteri; order Syngnathiformes; family Syngnathidae; genus Corythoichthys; species Corythoichthys intestinalis. The sequence continues at coordinate 50,521,470 of NC_080403.1, forward strand.
GGAGTTTTGCCGCCCTCTGCTGGCGCTTGGGTGCGACTGATTTTATAGGCTTCAGCACCCATGACATCAACAATGGCGGGCTACTAGTTTATTTTTTGATTGAAAATTTTACAAATTTTATTAAAACGAAAACATTAAGAGGGGTTTTAATATAAAACATCTATAACTTGTACTAACATTTTTCTTTTAAGAACTACAAGTCTTTCTATCCATGGATCGCTTTAACAGAATGTTAATAATGTTAATGCCATCTTGTTGATTTATTGTTATAATAAACACAGTCCTTATGTACTGTATGTTGAATGTATATATCCATCTTGTGTCTTTCCATTCCAACAATAATTTACAGAAAAATGGCATATTTTATAGATGGTTTGCATTGCGATTAATTCATTTTTAAGCTGTAATTAACTCGATTAAAAATTTTAATCGTTTGACAGCCCTAAAATAAATATATGTAATATATGAATATATATATAAAATAGTTTTAAAATTTTCACGTGTCGAAAGTAGACATGAGGGAAATTATGGAATAACGGGCGCAATTTTAACAACTTTAACGGTTGATTCACAACATTAATTGAATGTAGTTTAAAGCTGCTGATATAGAATGGGGACTTGAGTATTTTATTTACTGTTTTTAACCGGTAACTTGATACTAAAATAGTAGTTTGGTTTATTTAGCCTGAGAGGATTTTTGAACAATTTTGGAACAAATATACAAAACATTAAAAAATAATAATAATAAATTAAAAAAAGGGGGGGCATCAATAATCGATTTATAATCAAATCGGAGTCACTGAATCGTAATCGAATTGTTAGGTGCCCAAAGATTCCCACCTCTAATAAGTACTGTATCTGTTTATTATGACAATAAATCCTCAAGATGGCATTTACATTATTAACATTCTTTCTGTGAGAGGGATCCACGGATAGAAAGACTTGTAATTCTTAGAGGATAAATGTGACTTTGTTTATTGTGACTAAATATTGCCATCTAGTGGATTTTTATGAGCTTTCAGTAAATGATACTGCTGCCATTTAACTTCTGCCCAAATGCATGATGGGAAGTGCAACCATGACTGTGCGTTGGGAAATAACATAGGGGGTTAAGAAAAAGATCGACTACTACCTTTCTTCCCCACATTGCTTCCCACAATATTTCTAATCATTGAGAGAGGGACTGTAAGATTTTAGCCAACAAAAAAAGGCTTCAAAGGCTGTCAAAATTCTCACTACTCATTTTATGTTGCTTTTTAGCTCTATGTATACGTACTTCAGTGCCATTATTGATAGAACGCGGCAATGCGTGAGTGGGTAGTGCAGCGAATGCGTTAATTGCGTTAAATATTTTAATGTTATTACCGCCGTTGACACGATAAATTTGACAGCCCTACTTTAAGCCATAACTAAAGACTGGATGAGTGTAAGACATTTTGTCTGTAACGTTAATTTTTATTTTATTTTAATTTTTATAATAGTTTAATTAAAAAAGTATATATATGTATTAGTGCTGCAACGATTAATCGATTAACTTGAGTATTCGATATGAAAAAAATATTCGAATTAAATTTTGTTGCTTCAAGTATTCGTTTAATTAAAGTGACATTATAATGGTTTACTTTGAAAGTGTTTACATTTAGTTTTATAGATTACTGCCCTCTGGTCTGCCTAATTTTACATGGCTGAATCCAACTGCTCCCCGTTAAGACCTACATAAGCTAAGTTTTTGTTTGGGCTAATGTTTTTTTATGTATTTGTAATTTAGTTAAAAGGTATATTTAGTCATTTTTTGTGGGAATATGAGTCTGAACCATTTGTTAGGAGCATTGTTAAAAAGAAAAACGTTAGTATTTTAGAGCATTTAAGCTAGCGGACTTTTGCTATATAATTTAGCCAATTGTTCTTTTGTTGTACATGGATCCTCTTTTTTTTTATATATATATATATATATACCTTTGAGGTTTAGCTATTAGGTATTTTAATTTGTCATTTTCCTTATCCGATTACTCGAACCAACTAGTTCATTGATTAATCAACTACTAAAATAATCGATAGCTGCAGCCCTAATATGTATATCTTATAAAGGCATGTCCGATATTTTTTTGCCGATTCAGATACTTTGAAAATGACGTGATCGGACCCGATCGATCGGGACATCATTAGTTCATACTCCAGGTCTTACTGCACAAATCCGATTTTTTTTTTGCCATATCTGTCTTTTTGGCATGCCAGGTCAGACTGCCTTTGTCCATTGAGCCCATTGAAGTATCACGCATGCGCACTAATTCGCAGTACGAGATGCGCTCAGCCAAGAGACCCGCATGCACAAAAGCATCAAAACAAATTACACATGCTAGCTGTATGTCATTCCAGAGTGATCATATTTTGATTTCCAAAAAGAGGACACAAATAAGACATTAATAATCCCTATTTAGTCTTATATTGACATATGGACTGATAGCACGCACACACGAGCCTTGACGTGTGTGCGTGAAATGACGGGTGCGTCAGTTTGCCCCGACTTGGCCATGTTTCGGCGATCAGAATGAAAATCGAAAATTGAAAGGGTTATTCTTTTCTTCAGTTTTTTTTTTTTTTTTTTTTTTTATGACTTTGGTCAAGCCCGTTTCGTGCTTAAAAGCAGAGTTCAAGCTAGGCGCTAACGCCTACCTGGCTGCCGTCCTCCGTGCCTCTTGACGTAATTGCTGCATGAATTCCGATTTGGGAGTCTTGACAATTCAGACCACCAGTCACGTTCTGAAAAAAATGGCCCAGAACGGATTTGAACCACATACGAAAGTGACTCAGATCGGATTTGAAATGGTCCACTTCTATGCGACTAGTCCCGTTCAGACTGTCAAGTTAATTCCTGGCTCGAGTCGGGAAAAACACGAAAAAATCGGATTCGTGCATTAAGATCTGTAGCATGAACCTAGCCAAAGAGCTTTTTTCGTTGAAAATTCATGTGAATAAATGCTTAAGTCCCTGAATTATTTATAGATATGGACGTAAAACAGTCTTGATTCTTGGTTAAAAGCAAAAAAAAAAACAAAAAAAAAACACGGGCAGTTAGCATTTATTTTACGTACAGTATCACAAAAGGGAGTACACCCCTCGCATTTCTGCAGATATATTTAAATATCTTTTCTTGAAACAACACCGAGAAAATGACACTTTGACACAATGAAAAGTAGTCTGTGTGGAGCTTATATAATAGAGTTAATTTGTTTTCAACTCAAAATATAGCCATTAATATCTAAAGCCCTGGCAACAAAAGTGAGTACACCCCTTTGAAAAACGTACAACCCTAAATGTCCAAAATGAGTACTGCTTGTCATTTTCCCTCAAATGTGATGTGACTCGTTACAGGAGTGCTGTCAGCATTGCTGCAGAGGTTGAAGAGGTGGGGGGGGGTCAGCCTGTTAGTGCTCAGACCATACGCCGCACTCTACATCAAATTGATGTGCATGGCTGTCACCCCAGGAGGAAGCCTCTTCTGAAGACGGTACACAGGAAAGCCCACAAACAGTTTGCTGAAGACATGTCAACAAAGCACATGGATTACTGGAACCATGTCCTATGGTTTGAAGAGATGAGCGGGCTTTCTTAGTAATAGACTAGTAATACCTTCATTTATTTTGCTTGCAATTAAAAAACACAAAATGGAATGGAAAAAAAAAAATCATTTTACACAAAACTCCAAAAATGGGCCGGGCAAAAGTATTAACACCCTTTGTAAAACCATGTGATGCTTCTCTAATTTGTGTAATTAGGTAACAGGACATGTTACTTACCTGTGGCACATAACAGGTATAACTAGTATTAGTAGTACATAACATAGTATAACTAAATCACACTTGCAGGCAGTTAAAATGGATTAAAGTTGACTTAACCTCTGTCCTGTGTCCTTGTATGTACCACAATGAGCATGGAGAAAAGCCGGAAGACTAAAGAAGTGTCCGAGGACCTGAGAGGCAAAATTATGAGGAAGCATGGGCAATCTCAAGGCTACAAGTCCATCTCCAAAGAATGTTCCTGTGTCTACCGTGCGCAGTGTCATGGTCAATCAGGATAAAGCCCATGGCACTGTGGCTAACCTCCCTATATGTGGACGGTAAAGAAAAGTGAAAAGAGATTTCAACGATAGATTGTGCGGGTGGTGGATATAGAACCTCGACTAACATCCGAACAAGTTCAAGCTGTCCTGCAGTCTGAGGATACAACAGCGTCAAACCATACTATCAGAATGAAAAGGGACTCTATGGTAGGATACCCAGGAAGACCCCACTTCTGACCCAGAGACATAAAAAAGCCAGGCTGCAGTTTGCCAAAACTTACCTGAGGAAGCCAAAAACGTTTTGGAAGAATGTTCTCTGGTCAGATGAGACAAAAGTAGAGCTTTTTGGGAAAAGGCATCAACAGAGTTTACGGGGAAAAAGTGAGGCCTTAAAAAAAAAAGTGGGGACCACAGTCAAACATGGCGGAGGTTCCCTAATGTTTTGGGGTTGCTTTGCTACCTCTGGCACTGGACTGCTTGACCGTGTGCATGGCATTATGAAGTCTGAAGACTACCGATAGATTTTGCAGCCTAATGTACGGCCCAGTGTGAGAAAGCTGGGTCTCCCTCAGAGGTCATGGGTCTTCCAGCAGGACAATGACCCAAAACACACTTCAAAAAGCGCTAGAAAATGGTTTGACAGAAAGCACTGGAGACTTCTAAGGTGGCCAACAATGAGTCCAGACCTGAATGAGATCTGCAAATGGCAGTTTGGAGAAGGCACCCTTCAAATCTCAGAGACCTGGAGCAGTTGACCAAAGAAGAATAGTCTAAAATTCCAGCAGAGCATTGTAAGAAACTCATTGATGGATGCCGGAAGCAATTGTTCGCAGTTATTTTGTCTAAATGTTGTGCTACCGAGTATTAGGCTGAGGGGGCCAATACTTTTGTCCGGCCCATTTTTAGAGTTTTGTGCAAAGGTAGAAACTGCAATTTCGGGAGAAATTACTTTTGGTCTTTGCCATGTGGAGATACAGATCTTAACCCCAGCATAGGTTGGTTTGGGGACAGTTCGGGGACAATATCAGGTCACTTCCTGTCTATTTGGGGACATTTATGGGGCCTGGGAGAATGATATCAGGTCATTTGGGAACATTTGGGAGGCGTGGCCTATTCATATCAGGTCATTTGGGAGCATTTGGGGGCGGGGCCTAGTCATATCAGGTCATTTGGAAACATTTAGGGGGCGTCGCCTGATCATATAAGGTCATTTGGGAACATTTGGGGGCATGGCCTAATGTCAGGTCATTTGGGGGCGTGTCCTATTGGTAACTGGTTATTTCCTGTTGATTTGGGGACTTTTTTTTTTTGCCATTGAAAATGAATGGGAAAAAATTTGGACGTTCATAGCTGTCAATGGCATCCAAGTACAATGGCATCTGTAGAATGGACAAACATGCCCGTCAATGGCATTAAACGGAGGAAATGCCATTGGAAATGAATGGAAAATTTGGACGTCCATGTCCGTCAATGGCAGCACCCTCTATAAGCGTCAATGGAAGTTTGGGGGACACGTCTCATTGATATCTGGTCATTTTCTGATGATTTGGGGAAATTTTGTTTTTTCCCCATTGAAAATGGGAAAAATTTTGGACGCCCATGGCTGTCAATGGCATCAACTTACATAGGCGTCAATGGAAAGCAAGTACATTGGCATCAATACAATGCAGAAACATGCCTGTCAATGGCATTAAACAAAGTAAATGCCATGAGAAATGAATGGGAAATTTGGACGTCCATGGCCGTCAAAGGCAGCACCCCCTATAAAAATTAATGAACTTTTTTTTTTTTTCATTCTATTTAGTGTTTTTTCATTGCTAGCGTTAATGGAAGCGGGGAAGTTTGGGGGACACGTCTCATTGATATCTGGTCATTTTCTGCTGATTTGGGGAAATTTTGTTTTTTTTCCCCATTGAAAATGATTGGGAAAAATTTTGGACGTCCATGGCTGTCAATGGCATCAACTTACATAGGCGTCAATGGAAAGCAAGTACATTGGCATCAATACAATGCAGAAACATGCCTGTCAATGGCATTAAACAAAGTAAATGCCATGAGAAATGAATGGGAAATTTGGACGTCCATGGCCGTCAATGGCAGCACCCCCTATAAAAAATGATTTTTTTTTCATTCTATTTTGTGTTTTTTCATTGCAAGCTAAATAAATGAAGATATTACTACCAAAGTATTTGTAATTGCAATCATTTCCTGGGAGACATTGAGCATCATCTGACAGTATTGCAGGGGTGCCAATACTTTTGGCCAACACGGTATGTGCAATACAAAAACTAACTGCAGGTGAAATAGAACGCTGTCTTTGTAGTAGCCTCGTAGTAGTACGTAAACTATCCAGCATGCGTGTGTACTGCCATTGTGCACACCTTGTATGTATGGAGGAAACAGTTTTGGATGGGAATACCTAAGATTTGAAGCACTCCCTGCTGTGACTTCATCGCCCTTGCGTAACCCCCTTCATTCCATATATTTGTTTTTGTTCTTCCTTTCTTAACCTTACATGGTTACTTTTTCCTCCCACGCCCACCTTTTCCTTAATGACATTCCTCTGACTTTTCATTGGATTCATTTCCTCTCATTTTCTATCATCATTCCCCACACACTCCTGTAATCTTCCATCCTTCCCTTTCTACATTTTTTATCTAAAATTCATGTGACCTTGCCTAGTTTGCTCCTAACCAGATTGTCATGTCCTAAAATGCCCGCAAAACGGTATAATTCAGTCAAAAATGGTGCTACTGAGTAAACATTTTGATTGCCGTCTCGAGGAAGGATTACACACAAACGCTTACAGTACTGTGACCACATTTCCAGTATGAAAAGAATCCCTGGAGGGACCGGGTGACGTCACAGACGGGAAATTACTCAATCGTCTTGGCTTTCAATAGGAAGCGGACATCACCATCTTGTGGCCGAGTTAGGACACTGCAAACTAGAATCACTGAAGGGAAATGAATCACAAAGATCTTAGTTTAAATCAAGGGTGTTAAACAATACCATCTTGTGGCCGAAAGAGGACACTGCAAACAAAATACTGAAGGGAAATGACTCATTTACGGCAATTAGATCTTATATATCTTAAACAAGTTAACTCACTGGCTGCCATTGACGGCGCTAAGCGTCAAATCCATTTTGACTGGGAGTCTGTGTAGCACCGAAACAGGAACATTCACAGCAAGTCCTTCTAGTTAAAGGAAATTGGACGTTTATCGTTGTCAATGGAAGCCAAAGAGTTAATTTAGGGTCATTTTCTGTAAATTTTAGTCCATTTCCGGTTGATTTTAGGGCATTTCCAGGCCACTTTCTTTCCACTGAATTGTTCATTTTGGGGTGTTCCCAGGTTACATTGCTGTTGATTTTGGGTAATTTCCAGGATACTTCCTGTTGATTTGGGTAATTTTTGGGCCCCTTCCTATTGTTTCTGAGCATTTCCAGGCCACTTCCTGTTGATTTAGGGTCACTTCCAGGTTACTTTCTCTTGATTTTGTTTGAGTGCTGTGGATTTTGTCGCATTCCCAGATCACCTCATGTTGATTTGGGTCATTTTTGGGCCACTGTTGAATTTGAGTCATTTCCAGGTTACTTCCTATTGATTTGGGGTCATTTCCAGGATACTTCCTGTTGATTTTGGGTAATTTCTGGCTGATTCTGGGTTACTTTTGGGTCAATTCATGTTGATTTTGGCCACTTCCTGTTGTTTCAGGGCATTTCCAGGTTACTTCCTCTTGATTTTGGTCACTTCCTGTTGATTTGGGGACATTTCCAGGTCACCTCCTGTCAATTTCTGGGCATTCCAAGTTACCTCCTGTTGATTTTGGATCATTTTTGGGCCACTTCCTGTTGATTTTGTGACATTTCCAGGTTAATTCCTGAATGATTTCAGGTCATTTCCAGGTTAACTTCCAATAGATTTCGGGTCATTTCCAGGCTACATCCTGTTGATTCCGGGTCACTTTCGGCTGATTCTGGGTCATTTTTGGGCCACTTCCTATGGAATTTGGCCACTTCCTGTTTTTCGGGGCATTTCCAGGCCAATCCTGTTGATTTTTTGGTCATTTCCAGGTTATGTCCTCTTGATTTTTTGTCACTTCCTGTTGATTTCGCCTCATTTTTAAGCCACTTCCTATGGAATTCGGGTCATTTCCAGGTTACTTCCTGTTGATTTTGAGTCACTTTTGGCTGATTCTGGGTCATTTTTTGGGCCACTTCCTGTTGTTTCATGGCATTTCCAGGCCACTTCCTATTGATTTTGTAGTTCCAGGTTAGTTCCAGTTGATTTTGGGTCATTTCCTGTTGATTTTGGCTCATTTCCAGGTTGCTTCCCGTTGATTTCAGGTCACTTCCTGTTGTTTCGGGGCATTTTCAGGCCACTTCATGTTGATTTTGGGGCATTCCCAGGTTACTTCTTGTTGATTTTAGGGGTCACTTCCTGTTGGTTTGGGGCACTTCCTGTGGCAGTTCCAGGTTAGTTCCTGTTGATTTTGATTCATTCTTGTTGATTTTGGGGCATTCCCACGATAGTCCCCATTGATTTCGGGTCACTCTCTGTTATTTGGGGCATTTTCAGGTCATTTCGTGTTGATTTTGTGCCATTCCCATGTTACTTCTTGTTGATTCGGGTCACTTCCTCTCGATTTTGGCGCATTTCCAGGTTACTTCCTGTTGATTTCAGGTCACTTCCTGTGGGTTTTGGTGTATTTTTGGGTCACTTCCTTGTTAACTCACCGGCTGCCACTGACGGCGCTAGATCGTTATCGGTGAAAACCAAAGAGTTTAGTTTCGGTCAATTCCTATAAATTTTGGATCATTTCCTGTGGATTTTGGTGCATTTAAGGGTCACTTACTGTTGATTTGGAGACATATCTGGTTTAATTAGTGTTTCAGTTGCTTCCTGTTGATTTTGGGTTACTTCCTGGTTATTGGGTGGCATTTATAGGTCACATCCTGTTAATTGTGGTATTTACAGTATGAATGAGCCTGTCAGGCACAACAACCCTGCCAGGGGGCCGGATTGGACTCCCTAGTGGGCCGCTTCTGGCCCGCACGTTCGACACACCTGCTTTAAATGATTCGACACTGTCGATAACGAACGGATGTATTCGAGTGAATGCGCAGTGAGGCTGGTGTTGTTCACATTTATTGTGTCATTTAAAAAAACAGTTTTGAGGACAATCAAAATATAAATACATTTTACCCTTGCACAACGACGCACTCACACGGTGGATACGCCGTAGCCCTGATTTGAATGTTAAAACGTACACTCGCCGACTGCATTTTCACACTTGAGAAGTTCTCGGCTGCCTTCTCTTATGGGACCGTCTGGCAGAAAAATGCGTAGGACAGAACCGCTTACGAAAGTCTGCTTTTTCCATTGATTGATACGGGGTTGAGAACTCTTAAAGGGAAAGACAACACCTTTATCATCCCAGCAGAAAGAATCCAAATTGATTCACTGAGAGGGGAAAAAAACAGTACAGAATTTAAACTTTTCTGTTGTGTCCTAGTCAGTTAGATCCCATGTGGTATTTTTGGCCAAATACGCTATGCTCATTTGCCAAAATAGGACGTCTAGCGCCGTCAGTGGCACAGTAATATGAGTATTCACTGCTTGTCTTTCCAGTTTAAGTGAATTGGATGTCTATCATTGTCAATGGAAGCTAATTAGTTCATTTCGGGTCCTGTTGATTTTGTGGAATTTCCAGGTTAGTTGCTGTTGATTTCCGGTCACTTCCTGTTAATTTTGTCATTTTTGGGCCACTTGTTGATTTAGGTCCACTTCCTGTTGATTTTGGGTCACTTCCTGTTGATTTTGGGTCATTTTTGGGCCACTTCCTTTAGATTTTGTGGCATTTCCAGGTTACTTCCAGTTGATTCCGGGTGATTTCCTGTTGATTGTAGTTTTAGGACACTTCCTGTTTATTTTGTGGCATCCCTAGGTTATTTCCTGCTGATCTCGGATCACTCCCTGGCAATTTTGGGCTCATTTTTTTGATCACTTCTGTGCAATTTTGGCAAGTTTCCAGGTTACTTCCTGTTGACTTTGGTCACTTCCTGCTGTTTCGGGGCATTTTCAGGCCACTTCCTGTCGATTTTGGGGCATTTCCTGGTTGCTTCCTTTTAATTTTGAGTAATTTTTGGGCCAATTCCTATGGATTTTGTGGCATTTCCAGGTTACTTCCTGTTGATTTCGGGCCACTTCCTGTTGATTTTGGGGGGCATTTCCAGGTTACTTCTTCATGATTTCGGGTCATTTCCTTTTGTTTTTAGGTCATTTGCCCACAACTTCCAGTTGTTTCTGGGGCATTTCCAGGTTACTTCCTGTTGATTTTAGCCACTTCCTGTTGATTTCGGGGCATTTTTTTTAGGCCAATTCCCATTGATTTTTGGGCATTCCCAGGTTACTTCCTGTTAAAATTGGGTCATTTTTTGGGCCACTTCCTATTGATTTTGTGACATTTCCAGGTTTTTCCTGTTGATTTTGGGTGTTTTTGGGGCATTTCCTGTTGATTTTGGGTCATTTTTCCGCAACTTCCCATTGATTCTAGGGAATTTCCAGGTTACTTCCTGTTGATTTTGGTCACTTCCTGATGTTTTTCTGGGGCATTTTCAGGCCACATTGATGATTTCAGGGCTTTTCCAGGTTACTTCCTGTTGTTTCGGGCATTTTCAGGCCACATCCTGTTGATTTTGGGGCATACCTGTGGATTTTCAGTCCTTCCCAGGTTACTTCCTATTGATTCCGGGTCACTTCCTGTTGGTTTCGGGGCATTCTCAGACCACTTTCTGTTGATTTTGGGGCATTACCTGGATACTTCCTTTTGATTTCGGAGCACTTCCTGTTGATTTCAGGTCACTCCTGGTTGGTTTTGGGGCATTTTTGGGTCGCTTCCTTGTTAACTCATTCGCTGCCACCGACAGTGCTAGACGTCCAATTTTATTTTGACGGATGGAGCAAATGAACGAAAGTGGCAGCAGACAGCAAGTTTAGTAGTGCACGCACTCGATCACACAAATAAAAAAAATCTCTGGTTTTACTCTACCAATGTCAAAATAATTGCATGTTATTCTGTACATACAGAATTAATGAGAAGTCAGAGGTCTAAGTAAATCACAATTTGTATTCAAAATACTTTGAGTAACCATCTCGAATTCACGCTAGGTGTTGTTGTCCCTTTAGAAAGCCTCCCCAAGATGAAGCGACCCTTTGCCCGGCTCATTCGCTGCCATTGACAGTGTTAGACCTGCAATCAATTTCAACTGCAAGGGCGGTGACCTCCCTGTCAAAATGGTCTAGCGCCATCAATGGCTTTTAAGGACATAACAGAATGGGGAAACTGACAATGTGTTGAAGAAAAAAAAAAACGATGCAGGATAGGAAAACGTAGGAGGAGGACAAAGACAAAGTGCACAAACAAGAAAAAGAATCAAAGTTGGACTTAAAGAACAAAATGAAGGCACCGAGAGGGTGTAAACAAAGACAAAAACACTAGGACCCCAAACAAGGCACCAAGAAAAAGTATACTAACAAGAAATCCAAGGAACGAGACAGACACAAACAACAGATCAAGAAGAACATAATGAACCTGGAAAAAAGGACGTAAAGAAGGAGCGTCGCCCTCCTGGCGCTCATCTGACTGACAACTTTGAGTTTCTGGCGACAAAAAACGAGACTCGGGACCTGGCTGATGTTTAACGTCCTTCTCCGCCAGTCCGTCCGTCTGTTTGGACGATGCAAAGACGCTCAGTCCTCTGCACGCCTCAGGGTGGCCACACGGAGGCCAGCGGGCTCGGAGCGAAAAGGCTGCTGTTAGGAGGCCTTGCCCAGCTCTATTTTCTTCTGAATGACGCGAGCCGAGTGGTAGATGAGCGAGTCGATGAGTCCGGCCACTGCGGTGGGACGAAAAAAATAACACAAGACTAGTGAGGATTTACCCAAAAATTCAACATGTGGGGTAATTTTGGGACAAAATATCATTTGGCTATATACAGTGCCTTGCAAAAGTATTCGGTCCCCTTGAACCTTGCAACCTTTCGCCACATTTCAGGCTTCAAACATAAAGATATAAAATTTTAATTTTTTGTCAAGAATCAACAACAAGTGGGACACAATCGTGAAGTGGAACAACATTTATTGGATAATTTAAACTTTTTTAACAAATAAAAAACTGAAAAGTGAGGCGTGCAATAATATTCGGCCCCCTTGCGTTAATACTTTGTAGTGCCACCTTTTGCTCCAATTACAGCTGCAAGTCGCTTGGGGTATGTTTCTATCAGTTTTGCACATCGAGAGACTGACATTCTTGCCCATTCTTCCTTGCAAAACAGCTCGAGCTCAGTGGGGTTGGATGGAGAGTGTTTGTGAACAGCATTCTTCAGCTCTTTCCACAGATTCTCGATTGGATTCAGGTCTGGACTTTGACTTGGCCATTCTAACACCTGGATACGTTTATTTTTGAACCATTCCATTGTAGATTTGGCTTTATGTTTTGGATCATTGTCCTGTTGGAAGATAAATCTCCGTCCCAGTCTCAGGTCTTGTGCAGATACCAACAGGTTTTCTTCCAGAATGTTCCTGTATTTGGCTGCATCCATCTTCCCGTCAATTTTAACCATCTTCCCTGTCCCTGCTGAAGAAAAGCAGGCCCAAACTATGATGCTGCCACCACCATGTTTGACAGTGGGGATGGTGTGTTCAGGGTGATGAGCTGTGTTGCTTTTATGCCAAACATATCATTTTGCATTGTGGCCAAAAAGTTCAATTTTGGTTTCATCTGACCAGAGCACCTTCTTCCACATGTTTCGTGTGTCTCCCAGGTGGCTTGTGGCAAACTTTAAAGGAGACTTTGTATGGATATCTCTGAGAAATGGCTTTCTTCTTGCCACTCTTCAATAAAGGCCAGATTTGTGCAGTGTACGACTGATTGTTGTCCTATGGACAGACTCTCCCACCTCAGCTGTAGATCTCTGCAGTTCATCCAGAGTGATCATGGGCCTCTTGGCTGCATCTCTGATCAGTTTTCTCCTTGTTTGAGAAGAAAGTTTGGAAGGACGGACGGCCGGGTCTTGGTAGATTTGCAGTGGTCTGATGCTCCTTCCATTTCAATATGATGGCTTGCACAGTGCTCCTTGAGATGTTTAAAGCTTGGGAAATCTTTTTGTATCCAAATCCGGCTTTAAACTTCTCCACAACAGTATCTCGGACCTGCCTGGTGTGTTCCTTGGTTTTCATAATGCTCTCTGCACTTTAAACAGAACCCTGAGACTATCACAGAGCAGGTGCATTTATACGGAGACTTGATTACACAGAGGTGGATTCTATTTATCATCATCGGTCATTTAGGACAACATTGGATCATTCAGAGATCCTCACTGAACTTCTGGAGTGAGTTTGCTGCACTGAAAGTAAAGGGGCCGAATAATATTGCACGCCCCACTTTTCAATTTTTTATTTGTTAAAAAAGTTTAAATTATCCAATAAATGTTTTTCCACTTCACGATTGTGTCCCACTTGTTGTTGATTCTTGACAAAAAAATTAAATTTCATATCTTTATGTTTGAAGCCTGAAATGTGGTGAAAGGTTGCAAGATTCAAGGGGGCCGAATACTTTTGCAAGGCACTGTACCACGACACAAAACATCACGATACACAACGACAGCGATATATAGTGGTGTGAAAAAGTATCTGAAACTTTCGGAATTTCTCACATATCTGCATAAAATCACCATCAAATGTGATCTGATCTTTGTCAAAATCACACAGATGTAAAAACAGTCTGTTTTAACTAAAACCACCCAAACATGTATAGGTTTTCATATTTTAATGAGGATAGCAATACAATGACAGTAGGGGGAAAAATAAGTATGTGAACCCTCTGCCTAAGGACACTTAACTCATTTGCTCCCAAAAACGTATAAATACGTTCTATTTTTAATTGTTTCAGTGTCCCAAAGACGTATTTTTACGTCTTTTACGTTTTTTTTCTTCAAAAAAGACATCTCTGGGTCGTGATTAAATTTAGCTCCAAAGCACAAAGCTGAAAATCCATTTTAAAGCAATAGAACTGGCCACTGGAGGGCAGTAGCGCATTTGGTAAGACCCGCAACCCGATTCGACGGCAACGAGCGGCCAAGCCGCACGGCCGGGCGCCGGCGGAAGACGACCGAATAGATGCCAGGCGGCGGACGATCGAGCAAAACAACCGGTAGGACGCCAGGGATACCAGGCACTGGACGACCGAGCAGAACGACCGGGACCACTAGTGCAGTGGACGATGCGTTTTGAGTACGTGCTGCTCGCGAGCAGAGCCCGCAGAGACAAAAAAAAAATCATCTTTAAGAGACAGACAGTGATGAGGGAAAAGTTAAACCGGCTGTTGCGGCCAGAACAGCGTCATCTTTCAGTTAATTTTGTGTAAATAAATTGTTACTTTGCTATCAATTTCATCAGAAATTGGAAAATTGCTCAAACTAAGCTATTTTCTAATGCTGATTTCTAAAGAATGGAAAAAGATATGAACTTGTTTTTGCTGCTGAAAGAAGAGAGTCTAATCTTTCTTTTGGTGGGTTCGATGTTTATATAGCAATAGAATAGAAGTTTGTGTGGGCCTTGCAAAATCAGTCAAAATCAAGTAAAACGGCCGGGAGCGAAGGGCCTTGCTCGTGTGAAAATGGCTGGGAGTGAATGGGTTAAAGACCAATTGAAACCAATTTTTACCAAACAATTTAAGTCAGGTGTGTGCCCAATCACTGATGAGTGGTTTAAAGCTGTCCTGCCCGCTATAAAACACACACCTGGTAAGAATTGTCTTGATGAGAAGCATTGTCTGATGTGCATCACGGCTCGGTCAAAAGAGCTGTCTGAAGACTTGCAATCAAGGATTGTTGATTTGTATAAAGCTGGGAAAGGATACAAAACCATCTCTGAAAGTCTGGATGTTCATCAATCAACAGTCAGAGAAGTTGTCTACAAATGGATAGAGTTTGGCACTGTTGCTTCTCTCCCAAAGAGTGGCCATCCACCAAAGATGACGCCAAGAGTTCAGCGCAGAATACTCAAGAGAGGTAAAAAAAGAACCCTTGAGTGTCTGCTTAAGACTTACAGAAATCACTGGCACAGTCCGATATCTGTGTGCACACATTACTATATGTAAAACTATGACTAAGAACGGTGTTCATGGAAGGACTCCAGGAAGGAAGCCACTGCCGTCCGAAAAAACCATTGTTGCTCGTTTAAAAGAGATACTTGGACACTCCACAAAGGTTTTGGTAAATATTTTGTGGACTGATGAAACCAAAGTTGGATTTTTTTGGGAGTAACACACAACGCCATGTCTGGAGGAAAAATGGAACAGCTCATCAACATCAACACCTCATCCCCACCGTGAAGCATGGTGGAGGGCGCGTCATAATTTGGGGCTATTTTGCTACCTCAGGGCCTGGACAACTTGCAATCATTAATGGAAGAATGAATTCAAAAGTTTATCAGGATGTTTTGCAGGAAAACCAGAGGCCGTCTGTCAGACAGTTGAAGCTAAAAAGAGGATGGCTGCTGCAACAAGACAACGATCCAAAACAAAAGTAAATCAACTTCGGAATCATTTCAGAAGAACAAAATACACGTTCTGGAGTGGCCAAGTCAAAGTCCAGAATTGCACCACATTGAGATGCTGTGGCATGACCTAAAGACAGAGATTCAGGCCAGATATACCAGGAATCTGACTGAACTACAGCAGTTTTGCACAGAAAGGGCCAAGATTAGTCCTGATTGATGTGCCTGACTGATCTGCAGCTACAGGAAGCGTCTGGTTGAAGTTATTGCTGCCGGGGGGGGGGGGGGGGGGGGGGGTGTTAGTTAAAGAAGACACCGTTTTTTCTAGGGTTGTTCCGATCATGTTTTTTCGCTCCCGATGTGATCCCGATCGTTTTAGTTTGAGTATCTGCCGATCCCGATATTTCCCGATCCGATTGCTTTTTTTTTGCTCCCGATTCAATTCCAATCATTCCCGATAATTTTTCCTGGTCATATACATTTTGGCAATGCATTAAGAAAAAAATGAATATAACTCGGACAAATATATACATTCAACATACAGTACAGAAGTACTGTATTTGTTTATTATGACAAATCTTCAAGATGGCCTTTACATTATTAACATTCTTTCTGTGAGAGGGATCCACGGATAGAAAGACTTGTGACTTTGTATACTGTGACTAAATATTGCCATCTAGTGTATTTGTTGAGCTTTCAGTAAATGATACTGTAGTCATGCCCAAATGCATGATGGGAGGTGGAACCATTACTGTGCGTAGTGCTACCAATTGATATATCTTCTCTGCATTGGCAAATAACAACGTGTTAAGATAAAGATCAATTGCTACCTTGCTTCCCCACATTGCTTCCCATGATATTTCTAATCGTAGGGAAAGGGATTGTAAGGTTTTAGCCAATTAAAAAAAGGCTCCAAAGGCTGCCAAAATTCACTCTACTCATATAACGCTGCCTTTTATCTCTCTATATAGGTAAAATGGCGCCATTACAGATTGAGCGTGACAATTCGTGAGTGGGTCGTGCAGCGCATGCATTAATTGCGTTAAATATTTTAACGTGATACAGTTTTTAAAAAATTAATTACCGCCGTTATTAGGATAAATTTGATAACCCTACCTTAAGCCTAAAGACTCTGGAAGAGTGAAACATATTATGTCTGTAACGTTAAATACAATTAGAAAACGATTTACCGGTAATTAAAATAAATATATATATTAAAAAAAGGCATGGCCGATATTTTTTTGCCGATTCCGATACTTTGAAAATGACGTGATCGGATGCCGATCGACACATCTCTAGTTTTTTCATCTGTGTGATTTTGACAAAGATCAGATCACATTTGATGGTGATTTTATGCAGAAATGTGAGAAATTCCAAAAGGTTCACATACTTTTTCATACCACTGTATATCCTCGATGCATTGCCACGATTTGAGAAATATAGCTCATTGATACTAAATCAATTTGACTAAACTGACTGAAGAAAATGGTATTTTTGCTAACATGCTAATCGATAATCATAGACATACCTGCTTCTATCGTTTTAATACAAAATAAACATGTTCAAACCATTGTGTAACCAACAATACAATACATCTAAAATATGAGTGCATGAGAAAGAATGTTTGGGTGGGCCTTTTATGCAACAAATTAATGACTCAGTGATGAGAACAGGCCAGTCTACGTATAGTTAAACGATTGCTTGAATAATTCTAGTGGATTCGATTTTAAAAGTGTTTGAGGAATTTTTTCCGCCTCGAGGAATCTTTTAATTTCACCAGCTCTAAGCATGACTTTTGACCCTGACTACTTTTAATGATGCATAAAGCGCTAACGTCACGTACGTACAGGAAGAAGACAGAGGTGGCGGCTATATTTGATTTCAAGTTTGCGGCTGCTTCATACTAGGGTCTGTACTGCATTTACATGTGTAGCTGAATCAAATTTTTTTTTTAATTCAAACATTTTTTTATATTGTATCGTGACCATCTCTCGGTGAATCGTGTCGTGGGTTGAAGAGTATCGCCCCATCCCTAATGTGGAGGCACTGACCTGTGAAGACGCCTCCGATGATGGCGCACACTCCGGTCAGGAAGTGAGTGAATGATCTGATGCACAATAATGTTAAACACAAAAATATCACACTTGAATGATTAACCCATGTGTGCCCTACCTGTGTTTCTCGGTGAATTTCACCATCATGGGCGAAAGCTCGTATAAAACAAAGACCCCAGGCAGGCCTTGGTCGCCTATCAAACCGTTGGCCACTTTTTCATGTCTGGTGACGGAGAACTGGTTGGATTTTACAACCTGCCAACAAGACAAAACACTCATGCAGTTTTTAAATTTTCAAACAGTTTTATTCTGATTATAAGACTTACCATTCCGTCTGTTTTCATGTAAATGGTCGGTACAATTTTGACAAAATACTGGTACATCATTGACGCTGTGGGACAGAAAACACACAAGACCACCATTATAATTGATGTTAATTTTCACTCTAAAATGTATTTATATATATTTCATATTTGAGAATATACTATTAATCTATATGGTGCTTCGCATTGAGTTTTTAAATGTAATCATGTCATGCGGATAACTTTACCAATTAGCTGCCATTGACGGCGATGGACGTCTAATCCATTTTGACTTGAACAAATATTCATTCGCCCCTTCAGGTCAAAATGGATTGGACGTCCGTCGCCGTCAATAGCACTCAATTAAAATATGATTTAATTTTTTTTTTTTTCTTATTTATGTATTATTTTCAACTCAGATTAGTTTCTTTTATTTTCCAACTAGTTTATGGATTAATTAAGTTGCTGACCCATGATCATTCTGACATCAAATTAGTGATGCACGATAATACATTTTTCAACCGATACCGATAACCGATAATTTCCTCCTCATTCTTACCGATAACCGATAATGTCAAGCCGATAATTCTATTAAAAGATTTATGTAAAATTTTAAACAAAAGAAAATATTACTGTGCAAAAATATAATTTATTGCTTTTTTTTTTCCAACATAAAATATGAACAAGTCGTCAATTCCAACATCTAAATAATGACATTGTCTGACATTGTGTAATGGTAAACTTTTGGCAACAACTACTTACAGAGTAAATACCTAAGTTGCACAAAAATGCCTTTAAAAGTAAGCCATTCCTAACATAACATTAATACACTGCAAAACACAGTTCCTTAAAACTAGTCAGTTTTAAGTATAAATCTATTGGAAATAAGTGAAATTATCTGCCAGCACTTCATGTGTATTTCTCTCAGATTTCTTGGAAGAAAAATAGCTAGCTGAAAATAATCTCAACAGCCTTATTTTAAGCAATACATTATTATACTTAATCCTAAAAAAACTTGGAAGAAGAAAAGATTTTGAATATTTGTGGCTTCAGACTATTATTGTTATTTCATTACAACAGGAATGTGCATATTTAAATTAATAAGTGTTAATAAGTGCCAATAAGTTTAGATTATCTAGTGTGACTGTAATTGAGCAGACAAATAAGTTAAATTAATTTGAAAAGTGATTGCTAATGTTATATGCTTTGTTGCACACTGTGAAAATGATTAACTCAAAAGAGCGAGATGTCATGTACCCATTCTGCAGCGCTTTGTTTACATTTGCGGCACTCACGAGTCGCGACATTCGCTTTACAGCAGCTAAACTGATAAATGGCAGTACTATTTGGATGCAGTTGGCGCTCGCATCTCCGTGCGTGTTGTTTTGTGCCTGAGTTTTGTTAAGCCGAAAATAAAGGCGGCATTACAAAGTCATCTGACCGCTCGTCATTTTACATACTGAATGCATTATTGACGGGCTGACTTCGTTTTCTCTATGTTTAAATTATCATCTAACCACTGTGCCGTCATGATAAGCTTGCTTACTGGACATCACTTTTCCAAATGTAGTGGTGAAAATGTGATTGGCATGTTTTTCATGAAGAATGGTGGTCGTATAAACTGCATTATTTTTTTATCCAGGGCTTTGGCTCTCGGGTCATTTCGGTTAAAAAAAAAAAAAAAATCGTGTCTCGTCTCGGCGGCGGCTACGTTCGTACCGGATAATCCGGCCGGTTTGCCTGGCTCTGCTCACACGCCGTGAGGGAACGCTCGAGAAACCGGGGTGTTCGCCGGAGGTCCTGAAGCCGGGGAACCGGGCTCTGCCCGCCCCGCCGATGGCGAGGTGGCGGCGGCCTGCCGGACCGGCCAGAGCGGCGGGCTCCATCGGAAGACTGCTACTTGCCGACTATCGGTCTCCAGTCGTGCCGGTGTTTAGCCTTAGATGAGAGTTTACCACCCGCCTTGGGCTGCTTTCCCAAACAACCCGACTCTGAATCGTCACAAGCCCCTAGTTTAACTTAGTGTTTACAATAGCTTTAGCATTCCCGCTAGCAGCAGCAGCCTGGCATTCGTTCCAAAAATCTTTGTGATGCAGTTTTAAATGGATGCTGGGTTAGTGATTTTGAATGACGACGCTTTCTTTCGGCCTCTTGGAACTTCTGCGGTACATGTTTCGCAAATGGCGAGAGCGTCGTTTTTTTAGTAACAGCCGCCATAATATTCAACTATTTCTTGTCGTGTAACTCCGCCTCCTCAACCCCTCTTCCCTCAGGGGCTTCAGAGAGGGGAGGGGTTGAGGAGGCGGCGTGCTGAATTCTTCGGTTGTGCACATTTGGAGGCTAAATCAAGTATATAATTATCGGATTACATTATCGGTTGAATTTTTTATTATCTGGATTATCTGTGTGACGTCATAATTGCCATTATCGGCCGATAATTATCGGCCACCGATATTATCGTGTATCTTTACATCAAATGGATCCAATGATTGCTGCCAGCCCTCCGAGCCAAAATGGATTGGATGTCTATTGCCGTCAATGGTACTTGAACGAATGGAGGGAAAAAAGTTCAGATTTAGATTTTGAATTAGTTTATTATTTATCATTATTTTTCAACCAAAAACTTGATTTTTATGTAAATAATGAATTTATAACAAGTTCTTTTAAAATATTTTTTAAAGTTACATTTAAAGAAAAAGTTCCTGGAATATGAAGTTTATGGAATCCCAGGAGTGCCATAATGAATTAAACATAAAGATAAAAAAATGAATGCATGAAAATGTAAAGGTATATTTTGTCATTGACGTACTTTTTCTCATTGAAAATCACAAACGGACAAAAACTGACCATTGTTTTTCATTGACTTTTCCCATACGAAAACACATAATGTAGAAAACACATAATGTACTTTATATTATTTCTTCATTTATTATTATTATTTTTTTTAAAGAGTTTGAATGCATATTAAAATTGCGCTACCAACATACGCCACCAAGTGTCGCTGTCTGCGTTTACATGACGTCTAAGTGACCTGTTGGCTCACCTCGTCTTCTTCTCCTTCCTACTTCCGGCTATGGAGGTCTGACAGCAAGACATTTAAACGCTACTCCGCCTCTCGACCTTCACCCGAGGAAGCTTACTAAAGGAACAATCGATTTAAGGTAACGTGCGTTTTATTTTATACCTTTTCAACTGAAAGTAAATTGCGTGGCTTGTTTATCGCTCAAGGCCACAAGTGGCGTTAGCCTGCTAATTAGCACGCTAATGCTACCGCACCCGCGTAGGTAAACATTACAGCCACTTCAGTTTCTGCTATAAACAAACTACTTTTAACACAAGTTAACGCAGTTAATACGTTTCCTCATCCAGATGCCCGTGAGTGTGGCACCATACGGCCATGGTCAGGCCCAGCCCAGCTGTTTCGACAGGGTCAAGATGGGCTTCATGATGGGCTTCGCGGTGGGCATGGCCGCCGGAGCCATGTTCGGAACTTTCTCCTGTCTCAGGTAAACAGTTGAAGTTTAAAGTGACGGGTTTGTGTTTAATTTGTATTTTAATTGTTTTTTTCCCCACTCTTCTGCAGAATCGGCATGCGAGGCCGGGAACTGATGGGAGGAGTGGGCAAGACCATGATGCAAAGCGGGGGGACGTTTGGGACCTTCATGGCCATCGGGATGGGCATCCGCTGCTGATGATGAGCACAACAACAGAGCTCCTATGTGCAATCCAACGACACCTATGGGACTTTTGCAGTGGTGGCGTCCGTTGGGCCATGTCACGGCTTTCATTAAATACAAACTAAACACCGACGAGTGCTTTGTGGAATTTTTACTCCCGGCTCACCTTGTGGCGCCATCACTTGCGTCCCATCCAGAGGGTTGACAATGCCTGGGTAGTCCTCACCGAATGACAGGTGGTTGATCAAATGGGTCATGTTGATCTGGTGAAAATAAGAGTTTGCCTGTCACAATTAGATTAACAAAAACCGTGGAAGTAACTCAACAATACACACACACACACAAAAAATCGCTGCTAAAATGTTATATTTGAACTGGCGATGCTTCACAATTCATTACTTACATTTAGAGGTGCAACAGTCGATTAATCGACAACTATTTTGGTAACCGATTGATAGTTTAGGACCTTCGTTAGTATCGTTACCTTAATCTTGTCTAAATTCTTGAAATTACAACGTATAACTTCTCAGTTGTAAATAACAAAAATGGAGAAATCTGAAAATTCAAAGTAGGACATGAACAAAAATCTGCTTTTGCTTTGGAAAACAATCCACATTTTTGCCAATTTTCAAACATTTTACTATAAACTAGCTTCTTAATAAGGTTGCAACAACTAATCAATTGAATCGATTAATAACTTATTACAGCTTCCAGACTTATTTTTGAAGGAAATAGTCATCCATGTTAATTTGTACTTCCAACATGCCGAAAACAATTTCAAGGTAAATTGGGAAGGTAATTCAAAGAACTGACATTTATCCGAATAATCATTTAATGAATTGTCTGATTAGGGTCAACTTACATTGTCCAAGCCGAAACTCTGAAGGTCGTGGACTGTGGAAAAACAATAATTTAAGTGTCAAGTTCAACCTCGGATTTTCAATCTCTAACTTTGTGGTGAGGTGCTTCATATACAGTGGTATGAAAAAATGAACCTTTTGGAATTTCTCACATTTCTGCATAAAATGAAATGTGATCTGATCTTTGTCAAAATCACACTGATGAAAAAACTGCTTTAACTAAAACCACCTAAACATTTATAGGTTTTCTAATATATTTTAATGAGGATAGTATGAAAACAATGACAGAAGGGGGAAAATAAGTGAACCGTCACACTTAATAATTTGTGCCCCCCCTTGACTGCAATAACTTCAACCAGATGCTTCCTGTAGCTGCAGATCAGTCAGGCACATCGATCAGGACTAATCTTGGCCCTTTCTTCTGTGCAAAACTGCTGTAGTTCAGTCAGATTCCTGGTATATCTGGCCTGAATCTCTTTAGGTCATGCCACACCATCTCAATGGGGTGCAATTCTGGACTTTGACTTGGCCACTCCAGAACGTGTATTTTGTTCTTCTGAAACGATTCCGAAGTAGATTTACTTCTGTGTTTTGGATCATTATCTTATTGCAGCGTCCATCCTCTTTTTAGCTTCAACTGTCCGACAGTCAGCCTCAGGTTTCCTGCAAAACATCCTGATAAACACTTGAATTCATTCTTCCATTAATGATTGCAAGTTGTCCAGGTCCTGAGGCAGCAAAACAGCCCCAAATCATGATGCTCCCTCCACCATGCTTCGCGGTGGGGATGACGTATTGATGTCGGTGACCTGTTCCATTTCCCCCCCACACATGACGTTGTGTGTTGCTCCCCAACAATTCCACTTTGGTTTCATCAGTCCACAAAACATTTTGCCAAAATTTCTGTGGAGTGTCCAAGCGCCTTTTTTCAAACATTAAACGAGCAACAATGTTTTTAGACAGCAGTGGCGTATTCCGTGGAGTCCTTCCATGAACACCATTCCTGGCCAGTTTTACACATAGTTGATGTGTGCACAGAGATATTGGACTGTGCCAGTGATTTCTGTAAGTCTTTAGCAGACACACTAGGGTTCTTTTTTGCCTCTCTGACTATTCTGCGCTGAACTTTTGGCATCATCTTTGGTGGACGGCCTCTCTTTGGAGAGAAGCAACAGTGCCAAACTTTCTCCATTTGTAAACAACTTCTCTGTCGATTGATGAACATCCAGACTTGTAGAGATGGTTTTGTATCCTTTCCCAGCTTTATATAAATCAACAATCCTTGATCGCAAGTCTTCAGACAGCTCTTTTGACTGAGCCATGATGCACATCAGACAATGCTTCTCATCAAGACAATTCTTACCAGGTGTGTGTTTTATAGTGGCAGGGCAGCTTTAAACCACTCATCAGTGATTGGGCACACACCTGACTTAAATTGTTTGGCAAAAATTGCTTTCAATTGCTCTTGAAGTCACCTTAGGTAGAGGGTTCACTTACTTATTTTTCCCCCTTCTGTCATTGTTTGCATGCCATCCTCATTAAAATATGAAAACCTATAGACCCTACTCATGTGACGTCAAAGCCACGCCCCCGCGCCATGTTGTCTGTATACTCGTCATGTTAATTCATTAGCGCTTCGTAAATTCCTCCTATTATGGCGTGTTTTTCTGCTCGTTAACATTAATAATCAAAATGGTGAAGTCGTGTGTGGCGGTCGGTTGCAAAAACAGAGAAGACAGACGGAGAGACTTGAAGTTTTACCGTATTCCGAGAGACCCGGAGAGGAGAGCGAGATTGACTGCTGCAATTCGACGAGAAAACTGGGCTCCAAACGACTACCACAGATTATGTAGTAGTCATTTTATATCTGGTAAGATGCATTTAATATATATTTAGAGGGTTTTGGGCTGACAACCACAATTAAGATCATTGCTAGGCTAATCGCCGACAACATACACTCAGACGTTGTGAATGAACTACCTGAAAATATATAATTATAAGGGGATAATAAGACAGTTGTCATACAATTAATTTACAATTTCACTATTGAGGTCAAAAGCCCAAAAATAAATTCAACTAGGGACAATCTGGAGTAGTGCTATCGCACTTCATATTTATTACATATTATATATGTATGTAGCGAGTGCTATCGCTAAATCATATAAACATTAAAAGCCCTCGCTCCATTGACAAATGACATGAAATACATTAGACTTGACAGTGGATGTTAGCAAGAAAAAAAGATTTTGAACTGAAAATTTCGTAACTCACCTTCCCGAGCACAAGATTCCTGTTTCACCCAACCAGCAACGTAGCATTTATAAGCCTCCAAGCTTAGCAAAGCTGGGGTCTTTGTTTTATACGAGCTTAGTTTTTCAAACTTTCGTGAGAATAGGCTGATTTTGTGTGGACAAGATAGTTGTAAATATCAGGGTAGCAGATGTCAGGCAGAGATGGCGGAGACAGCGGGTCGAAAAACATCGATTTAGGCATCAAATATGGATCTGGCGAATGGATAAACTGAAGCTTTTCCATATAATGCCTTTTATGCAACGCATCCAATGAGTTTACAGCGTCAGATAACACCGGGGCTTCCATGAATTGCTCTATAACTTGCATGACTAATTGAAAACAATGAGAATAGGTCTAAAAAATACGGACAATTTGGCGGCCGGATACAGCGACACGTCATTTTGTGACGTAGGTGAGTAGGGTCTATAAATGTTTAGGTGGTTTTAGTTAAAGCAGAGCTGTTTTTACATCTGTGTGATTTTGACAAAGATCAAATCACACTTGATGGGGATTGTATGCAGAAATGTGAGAAATTCCAAAAGGTTTAGATACTTTTTCATACCACTTTATACAGTAGTGATAGGTGAAATGAGACTCTGAAGTGTGGGTCGAGTAAGAGTGGCGTAAAACAATTTGTGCAGAAATTTCCTGAGCAACTGTAACGCGTGACTGATTCAGTATGTGGTTAAAAAAGACAAGCATTTTTCTATGTTATTCTTGTTTAAAAATAATTCACATTATGAAGACGCTAAAATTTCCTTCTCGTGTTGGAATTAGTAAAAAAAAAAAAAAAGTCTGCCAAGAAAAGATGGACTTACTTTCCACAGAGTGCACTGCAGAAAGAAGAGAAGAAACACCAGATGATTTTGGGGGGAAACAACACACCGAAAGTCAAGTACTTGCTGGGGCTGCACCGCACAGAATGCATCGTGTCAGATTATATACTGAAGAAGACTGCCACGATAAATCAACTCTTTTGATGGTCGAGAACTGAGTTGATTTCAACAAATTCAATGCAGTTTGTCAGTTATTTGTTAGTTTCAGGGCTCCGAAGTGGCAAAGCGAGCGTTAGTCAATGGTGGTTGAAATCAACTCCATCGACCAATTAAACCCCCGCTAAGTCGAAGATTAACCTTAATGTGAAAAATCCTGATCTTCCCCTTTAAATTCAATTATCGGAAAGTCAATTACATGCTTTGACATTTTTCTGTTATCATTCTTATGTTGAGGCAGCAGAGGGAGAAAAATGTGTAAAAAGTAACCGATAAATTACTTTTGAAGTAACTTAGTTACTTTGATAATAAATTCATCAGTAAAGTGTGAGAGAATTTTATTCACGCTTAAAACAACCATTATACATTATATTTTGTATGCTTTAGTTATGCCTGCATGAGAACATTGTAACATGGAGCATCATTGTTATATTAACCTGTTTGAGTGTGCCTTCCCATAGACTGTATCACAATATGCCCAAATATGGACTGATATGTTCCTGTTTTCCAATATGCCCTGAATGAATACAATGAGCGACTGTGGCTTATCAGGCTGAGCTTATCATCGTTCTAGCCGGGACCAGTGCTCAAGGTCTCAGCTCAAAGATGTTTTCGTATGGGAAAATACCCAGGTTTGTGAGATGATGAGTTTTGTTTCTTAGTAAGTTTCGTTTCACGGTGGGCTTCGGCACCGCTCTTTCAACAGTATAAATGTTCAGCCTCTATTGTACTTCTGGGTGATTACAGCTCCTGGCTGTGTCACATCATTTTGTACCCGAGAGCTCTAGTTCATAAAGCCTTCGAAGCAAAGCTATCTATGGTTGGGGTCGCATTCATTTCTCTAATTGAGCTATCGAGGCAACTCTTGTCTTGGAGCTCAAACTTGAGCTTCCCTGGCATAAGTAACTAGATTACGTTGTTGAGGTGTAATCAGTTATCAGTAATTCAATTACTTTTTCCAAGTAATCTGTGACAACACTGTAAAAGACCATCTTATTTCGGCAGCCATTGCTTGCCATTTAATCTCGACCATTTGTGCCTTCGAAGTTATAGTTTTCTTTTGTTTCATATACATAAGCATTGAGAATCACATTGTGATGTGTATAGCGGTATGAAAAAGTATCTGAACCTTTTGGACTTTCTCACACGTCTGCATAAAATCACCATCAAATGTGATCTGATCTTTGTCAAAATCACACAGATGTAAAAACAGTCTTCTTTAATTAACCCACCTAAACATTTATAGGTTTTCATATTTTAATAAGGATAGTATGCAAACAATGACAGAAGGGGGAAAATAATTAAGTGAACTCTCTGCCTAAGGAGATTTAAAGAGTAATTTAAACCAATTTTTACCAAACAATTTAAGTCAGTTGTGTGGCCAATAACTAATAATAACTAATGAGTGGTTTAAAGCTGCCCCTCCCACTATAAAACACCCACCTGGTAAGAATTGTCTTAATGCAATTGTTGATTTGTATTAGCTGAGAAAGGATACAAAACCATATCAAAAAGTCAGGATGTTCATCAATCGACAGTCAGAGAAGTTGTCTACAAATGAGAGAGTTTGGCACTGTTGCTTCTCTCACAAGGAGTGGCCGTCCACCAAAGATGACGCCATGAGTTCAGCGCAGAATACTCAGAGAGGTAAAAAAAGAACCCTACAGTGTCTGCTAAAGACAAAATCACTGGCAGAGTCCAATATCTCTGTGCGCAGTCAAAGTCCAGACTTGAACCCCATTGAGATGCTGTGGCATGACCTAAAGACAGCGATTCATGCCAGACATCCCAGGAATCTGACTGACCAACAGCAGTTTCTTCGAGAGGAATGGGCCAAGATTAGTCCTGATCAATGTGCCAGGCTGATTTGCAGCTACAGGAAGCGTCTGGTTGAAGTTACTGCTGCCAAAGGGGGGCCACAAAATATTAAAAGTGATGATTCACATACTTATTTTCTCCCTTCTGTCATTGTTTGCATGCTATCCTCATCAAAATATGAAAACCTATGAATGTTTAGGTGGATTGAGTTAAAGCAGACACCGATTTTTCATCTGTGTGGTTTTGACAAAGATCAGATTATATTTGATGGTGATTATATGCAGAAATGTGACAAATTCCTAAAGGTTCAGATACTTTTTCGTACAACTGTCCATGAACATTGTGAAGCACATTGTGATGTGTATATTTCGTTTGTTTACATTTATAGTCTGTTGCTGTGGTGTTAGTAGAACTCCATTACCCAGCGTGCAATGGGGATTACCCATGGGACGTTAAATGCAAGTTTTCTTTACACTGCGCGACTGGTAGAGTGAAAACTAAACTCTTCATTAAACGTTTGAGCATGATTTTCATGCCTCGTCTGCTAATTAGAATAAAGAGATAGACAACACAGTAGATATATTATTGCATTGCTGCAAGTGGGAATTATCAGTTATATTGTATTATCTTTCTTATGATTAATCATTTTTCGTAATAAGCGGAAAAAAAAGTTTAGAAAAACGTTATTAAATTAATTTTTCATGTACTGAAGCTTTTGTATCTAGAGGTACAGTGCCACTGTATCTGCTTTTGGCATGGAAACAATGACCGTTAAAAAAAACACCAAACTTTTGCTTCCACATTTCCAGTTAAATTTGAAAGCCCAGTGCAACATAACAGTAAATAATGAGCTTTATATACAAACCGATTAGTCACCTCATCGCAAAAATAAGATTATTTGCCTATCAAAATAATAATTTGCGGCAGTACTCATTCAGAACCTGAACTTTCCATAGAGTCAACTTGAACCTGCATTAAAAATGTGACCGTGCAGCCCCACAGACAAAAATTGGGAACATGGAGGCTGATGTTAATTCTCATCTCTCTGCTGCAGAGCACTGAGATTTCATGGTAGAAATGTGTTAGCATGTTCAGTGCAGGAAAATAAATAGAAAAAAGCCACCGTTTAACAGACTTAGTTGTTTCAAGATGAATAATAGCGCATTGTTCTCACTTAAATAAAACCAAGTGCCTTGACGGTGCTTGTATCTTTACTTACTTTCCTGCACAAATGGAATGAAATGATGGTGGGAATCACAAAATAATGATATATCTGTCAACTACATTCCACATTTGATTTGTTTCGTTTCGACATAGATATACGTCTCCTAAATCAAAATGAATAGTTAGTAAACATTGTTTTCTTCAAGGACGACCATAACGAAAATAGTCATGAAAAAAATATACTTCGTCGATGATGACAAGCTGAAAACGTGTTTTGAACATAAAACATAACGAGACAAATGCCAGTTTTCGTCTGACGAGACGACAATGAGACTGGTTTGCTGGTGTTTACGATGTGCTTCAAGCTCGGCTGCGCTTCAAAGGCTTACTTGTTTTTTGAAACGTATGGTAAGTTTTGTTTTCTTATCTTGGCAAGAGAGAATATGCAATGTTGCTTTAGCCTTTAAAGGTCTGCTCTGAGTAATCATCACACACTAAATGTAGCTTTTAGGCATGTGCCGATTACCAGTTTCAAGGTATACCGTTGTATGAAAACGTCCCTGTTTCAAAACCGCAAACATTTTCCGTCATACCGCCCCTAAGGTATTGGCTATTTTTTCATGTCCCAAAAACACAGGGAGAAACCCCTCGCTTGCAGCTGCAAAGCTCAACCCTCCCCCACCGGTTGTTGCTCAGTGTCAGTGAGTCAGCTGTGCTACACAATGGCTCGAGGAGGTGAAACTCCTGAACTTTTTCCCCCCGTCGAAGAAAACGAAATCGCTGGTATGGGAATACTTCGGCTACAGAAAAGTTACAGATGGCCTCGGCTTAGAGGGGGAAGGGAAACCGACATGTAAAATATGGTGGCGGAGGGTGGCTGCCGAGGATGCAATACCTCCTATATGATTTTGCATTTATTCAAAATTAAAGGTGAGTAAACACTGTCATGAACATTTCCCACCAGCTACAAGAGTTAACTCCAGCATGTTTAGTGTGTCTAGCGGTAGTAAAACATGGTGTTTCTCTCTAGCAACTGTCTGTGTTGAGAAGGAGAGCGCGTGTATAATATAAACATGATAAGAGTCGTACACACGTGCTTTTTATGGAAAATAACTCACTTATTTTTATTCTCATGGTAATAATGTTTTGGCTGGGGGTTTAGGCTCACCTAAAGGACTGCATTTATTTAAATTTTAATTAGAATGTTTAAGTTATTTTTTAAATTAATTTAACCTAACTTTTATACTTATGTTCCAATTTGCTTATATGTTTTGAAAAATAAAAATTCTGTTCAATGGAACAGATTTTTTTTTAATTTAAAACCAGATACCCCAATGTTACACATTTTAGAGCTGTAATTGCAATACCGTGATTAGGGCTGCAGCTATCGAATATTTTAGTAATTGACTGAAAATCCTATCGATTAATCGAGTAATCGGACAAAACATATTTTTTAGGTAAAGAGCAATTATAAATATACATGAGAAAACAAAACATCTAATATTGAACCATTTTCAGTCAATCAATGTCTTTATTTTCAATGTACATTGTTGAAAACAGCCAACAATTGCCTCTCATATGTGACTAGAATAAAAAAAAAAACAAGACCAATTCACTGCTTTCACTACAAAAACTTTTAGATCTTATATATATATATATATATCTTACCTAAAAATGCCATCACGCTTGATAACACACATCACTTAAAAGTTAAGCGTTTTTCCCACGTGTTTCAATTGAATTTCCATTTGTGCCAAGCCATTTTTAAATTCTAGTTAAAAGTTTTAAGTTAGTCTAAACCGCAAGTCCTGATAGGATTTTGAGTTTTTGCAGTGTTCAAAATAAATGTATTGTAACATATCAAGTTATAATATGGCGGGGATATTTGCATGCGTTCCTGAATGCACCGCGTGACGTGCGAGGGTGAGGGAGGTGCGGGAGAGCTAGAGACGTGCCTTCCTGTTGTTGTTGTCGTTCCACAAGTTCGCAAAAAAGAAATAATTGCAACCTCACGAAGCAGGTGACTCTTTGTCAACGTTACAGTATGATACCTGCTGTATTGGAGCACATTAGGGACCAGTGCTTGTTGGTGTTTTATCCAGCAATGACTACTGAGCTAAAATTGACAGTTAGCTTTATCATATTTTCATTTTACACCCTCATCACTCTACAGCGCTATGTTTTCACAGATTAAATAAAGCCTGTATGTAAAACACGTTATCCACGCATCGACAGTGGTCTTAATAGAAACCTAGCCCTCCGCAGGGCTAACATTACGTGAGCGAGTGACAGTAACGTTAATCTTATTTATTAGTAGAGCTGGGAATCTTTGGGCACCTAACGATTCGATTACGATTACGATTCAGAGGCTCCCATTCGATTATAAAACGATTATTGATGCACCCCCCTCCTTTTTTTTTTTTTTTTTTTAAAAAATAAAGTTTTGTACATTAGTTCCGAAATTGTTCAAAAATACTCTCAGGCTAAACCAAACTACTATTTCAGTATCAAGTTAACATATAGCAGTAAACAAATATACAAAAATAACATTAAATAAAAAAACTCCAGTCCCCATTCTGTGTCAGCAGCTTTAAACTACATTCAATTAATTTAATGTTGTGAATCAACCGTTAAAGTTGTTAAAATTGCTCCCGTTATTCCATAATTTCCCTTTTGTCTACTTTTGACATGTGAAAGTTTTAAAACTATTTTAAAGATAGATTCAAGTCAATATTTTACCGATTTAGGAGTATTTTAGATAAAAAGTTAATTAGGTTTGCTTGGAAGGTTCGCTACAACAGCATTGCAGGGAAGTTTACTGCTTTAAGATGGCGGCCGTTTACTAACGCCCGCATCTAGCTTTTTGCAGATGTGCTGCTACCGCTACCGAGTCTATAATCCATCTAGTCCTATATAAATGATATCTACCGTAACATTATGTAGCTTAGCTGTACTTGTAGCAGCTTTTCGGCAGCAGTCAGGTATGTTGTTGTGTTTTTTTATCTCGTGGCATGAGTTGAGCTAGAGCCGTGAGTTGAGCGTTGGCATTACCCGAGGGGCCGGTTAATGAGAAGCATAATGTTTAGCTACTCCCGCTCCGTTCCGTCCCGAAGTCTGCGCGGCGCGCTGAGTGTGTTGTACTTCCGCTTTACTTGGCATATTTCAATAATCGGAATTTGGATGTTTGTGAATCGTTCTCGAATCTTCCACGGCCGAATCGCGAATAATCTAAGAATCGGAAATTTTGCACACCTCTATTTATTAGCGCTGAGAATTGTACCGCTTTAAGATGGCGGCTGTTTACTAACACCGCTGACTCTGTCATTTCGCGTCTAGTTCAACATACATGTGATATCTATGAGACGCATCAGATGCTACCTGCTACCACCGTAACATCATGCGGGCTAGTTTTTAGCAACGTCGGTGTAGTTTGGAGCGGCTGTCGGCTGCAGAAAGGTTTTTATATTTTTTTATTGCTTCTTCCTCTACGCACGTGACGTCAGCGCGTTGTCACGCATTAAAAGTAGTCCCGGCAAAACATGATGCTTAGAGCTGGCAAAATTAAACGATTCCTCGAGGTGAATAAAATTACTCGGATCAGTTTTTAAACTCGAGTTCCTCGAGTATTCGTTTCAGCTCTAACCGTTATACTGTGATATTTTTGCTTAAGGCTATCATACCGTCAGAATCTCATACCGGCACATGCCTAGTAGCTCGTTAGCATAGCATTCGCGCGATAACATTAACATTTAGCGTGGCGAGTGTCGTCTTAAACTTTCGGGCACCCTTCAACCCTTCATTTGTGTTATATTGGATGAGGTGTGTTCAAACTTTTGTCCTGTGCTGTACATATAAGGCCACCCCGACCCAGGTTTAACCCTTTTTTTAAAAAAAAAAAAAAAAAAAAAAATTGTCTTATATTTTTCCAATGCTGTTAAATCTGAATAAATTCACTCAACACATAACCATTTTTTTTCTTTTTACGTAATAAAGTGTATTGAATCGAACTGAATCTAAGCTATGCCTCTACTTCGCAGATTTTCAATTTTCGCAGGTGGATTGGGGGGGGGGGGGGGGGGGGTCCCATTAACCGCAAAAAAACAAGGGATCACTGCATAACCTATTCACTGCCAATCCAGATTACAGATTATGTGTTTTGGTAGTTAGCAAAAGAAAGAAACATTGACATATTGAAAACACCCATTAATTGCAATAGACGTCCCATCCATCCATTTTGACAAAGGGAGTGAGGGCCATAGATGGATGAATGAATGAATGAATGAAGGCAGTAGTAGGTGGTAATAGTAAGAGTAGAACCTGGGAGGATGCATTAAAGTCAAAGGTTTCTGAACAAGCATATAGCAAGTGACTATATCTGCTAATGTAAAAAAAAAAAAACGTCTCCTGAAGACCTGGTGTCCACCATACATACAATTTTAAGAAAATATTTTTTTCAGTATTTTTTATTTATCTATTTTTATGAGTAAGTAAAATTCCAATAAAATGTTAATGAAAACAAAGTTAAAATGAATTTAAAAAGGGACGCACTTTAGTTATGGCCCTCAAAAACACTAACATTGATAAAAATAAATATAATTAAGTACATAATAAATAACCAGAGTTCAAGTCACCTGATTTTCCTAGAGACTTACTTTCTCCTCTGACCCACTTTAAATTTCGTATTGCTACTCATTGCTCGATAAAGTCAACGGGTTTCGACTGTTTTCCATTGAATCCAATGTCTTCTGGCAGAATCCTTGCCTTTGACTATGTCATCAGTTTCAGCTATGCAGAGGCAAACTGTTACAAAAATGTTTTTTATTGCACAATTTCAAGAGTTATGGATCTCTACAAGTCTTGATAATTGATTTTTCAATACTCTTTGACAACATTCAATCATTTAATTAATTGAAAAAAAAAAAAAAAAACTACAGCTCCTCGCTAAGTATTCAGAAACCTTTGACGATTCGACGTGAGGATTGCGAGCCTAAAAATGAACTTGTATTCTTACCGTGCACATGCGACTGCTGGAAACTTTTTCCAGGAGCAAAGTGGAAGTTTCCCGCGACCTGGAAGTCAAAGTTGCATATAGGGTGAATCCAAAAGTCGACATAATGAACAACTCCGGCGTTGGCGAATACCTTATTAACCTCCAGAACGCCGTACACTTTGCAGCCTTCATTTTTCTGCTCCTGCATTTTCTGTGTGAAACCTTCTCGTTTGCACTGCTCGATGGTGTCGGCGCTTTTGAAAGCCCAGCCCCGACGACGGTAAGCCTCGCGCACGTCATCGCAGGTGTTGCAGCACCTGCAAGCAAAGCGAACATCATAAAAGAAGTAAAAATAAATCCCGAAATGCCTTTGTAACCTCAAATCTTCCTCACTTGAGTTCCTCCGTCTCGGCACCGTAGCAGCTCTCGCACCGTTTCGGGTCGAGTGTGCTGGGGTCGAACGCTTGTCCGTCGTCGGCTTTCCCGAGTTCTGCGCGGATATCGCATCGTTAGATTTGGATTAAACAGTTAACGTTGGGAAAAAAAATATTACCATGTTTCTCCGCCTCTTGCGTGACAGGTTGGAGGTCTTTGTCCAGCCGCTGCTTGAAGAGGTTGTGCTCTACATCTAGCTGCTGCTCGCCAGCCACGTCCATGGCGTCGATGCTGAGATCTGACAGGAATTGAGCATCGTTGAACATGGACGTATAATAAATAGTACTGGTGCACGATAATTATTGGTCCGATAATAGGAATTATGACGTCATCCCGATAAATCCAATAACATTTATAATAGGACCGATAATATGGACTGTTCTGGCTTTACAGTTTACACCCTAGTATGGGAAATCAATTGACCATTTGTGGGGCATTGCTCCCACCTGCTGGTCAGAATAATTCACTGCATCTATTTTTTGTTACAGTAGTTTGTTTCAATCACTTACACATTGCGGTGTCTAGCATTAGCATTGACAGTCGTGGATGCTTTCTGTTACGTTTCCGCCTCGTAAATATATGTAAGTATTTTATGTTTACTATAACATATGGATGTGCAATATATGTTTACTTCTGTGGTGAAGGGTCATATGTACAGAACTTCATAAGTTGTGTTATCGAAGCCAGCCAATGCTTTAGTAGCTCAAGCTAGAGAGCTATGCTATACATATAATAAGTTGTGTATATAAGTGGATTGTGCACTTTGCTGTATATTGAGTATTGAATATGTGTATTTTTCTGTTGTACTTTCACGATATCAAAACGACTGTCTTCCCATAAAAGCAAAAAAAGACCAAGCCTTGTGGTTTATGGAAGTGCATTCATTCTTAGCTGGCTGTCGGGCAGTGCAGAAGTGAAACGCTGTTCATGTCATTATGAAAAATCTGTTGAGATCAAAGACAAATCTATGTTGAATCCATCACTAGTTTTTTTTTTGTTTTTTTAACCTCCAGGTGTTCAAAAATTCAGGTTATACATTTAAAAAATTATATATTTATTATCGGTTATCGGTATCGGCTTTGAGGAGCAGAAGTTATCGATATCGGTTTCAAAAAATGAATATCGTGCACCCCTAATAAATAGCCTCTCAAACAGTAATACTTGCTAAATACTTACAGGCGCATGGCATGTGAGGGAAGACCACGTCGATGTTGATTTTCAGTTTGTCGCCTCGGGACGTGTCCACATATAGTTCAGGATGCACCTGTAAGAACATAGAGGACTGTAAGTGTACCTAATCATGTCATTTATACATCAAAGCTAAACATGTGCCGATTTCCACTTTCAAGGTATACCGTGGTATGAAAATGTCACTGTTTCAATAGACCCTACCCACGTGACGTCACAACTCCGCCCTCCTGACTGGTGCCGCCCAATTGTCCGTCAACACATCGTGTTTACCTGTTACGGCTACGTACATTCCTCCTATTTACGGCGTGTTTTTCTGCTCGTTAACATTAATAATCAAAATGGTGAAGGCGTGTGTGGCGGTCGGTTGCAATAACAGAGAAGATAGACGGAGAGACTTGAAGTTCTACCGGATTCCGAGAGACCCGGAGAGGAGAGAGCGAGATGGGCTGCTGCAATTCGACGAGGAAACTGGGCTCCAAACGATTACCACAGATTATGTAGTAGTCATTTTATATCTGGTAAGATGCATTTAATATATATTTAGAGGGTTTTGGGCTGACAACCACAATTCAGATCATTGCTAGGCTAATCGCCGACAACATACACGTATGTATGTAGTGAGAGTGCTATCGCTAAACCATATAAACATTAAAAGCCCTAGCTCCATTGACAAATGACATGAAATACATTAGACTTGACAGTGGATGTTAGCAAGAACAAAAGATTTTGAATTGAAAATTTCGTAACTCACCTTTCCAAGCACAAGATAGATTCCTGCCGAATTTTCGTGGACGAGGACCTGTTTCACCCAACCAGCAACGAAGTATTTATAAGCCTCCAAGCTCTTAAAGTTTTTCAAACTTTCGTGAGAATAGGCTGATTTTGTGTGGACAAGATAGTTGTAAATATCAGGGTAGCTAGCAGAGACAGCGGGTCGAAAAACATCGATTTAGGCATCAAATATGGATCTGGCGAATGGATAAACTAAAGCTTTTCCACATAACGCCTTTTATGCAACGCATCAAGTGAGTTTACGGCATCCGAAAGTCTTCCATGAAATGCATTATAAATTGCTCGATCAATTGAGACCATTGATAATACAGACACAAAATGACGGACAAGGGGGCGGAACAATACAGCGATCACGTGATTTTGTGACGTCCGTGGGTAGGGTCTATACCTTCAAAAAATTTCCATCATACAGTCCCTACAGTATTAGCTATTTTTATGTCCCAAAAATGCAAGGAGAAATCCCTCGCTTGCACCTGCAAGGCTCAACCCTCCCCCACCGGTTGTTGCTCTGTGTCAGTGAGTCAGCTGTGCTACATGATGGCTGGAGGAGGTGAAACTCCTGAACTTTTTCCCCATCGAAGGAAACGAAATCGCTAGTGTGGGAATACCTCGGCGACAGAAAAGTTACAAACGGCTGCGACTTAGAGGAGGAGGGCCATCCAACATGTAAAACATGTTTGCGGAGGGTGGCTGCCGAGGAGGCAATACCTCCAATATGATTTTGCATTTATACAAAATTAAAGTTTAGTAAACACTGCCATGAACGTTTCCCATCAGCTACGAGAGTTAACTCCAGTGTATTTAGTGGGTCTCGCGGTGGTAAAATGTGTTTTTTTTCTTTCTGGCAACTGTATGTATTGAGAAAGAGTGTGTCTAATGTAAACATGATACGACTCATACACATATGCTTTCTAAGGAAAAAAAATCTGGTCTTTTTGTTCTGATAATGTTGAGTTGTGGCTGTGGGTTTAGGCTCACCTAAAGGACTGCATTTATTTGAATTTAATTTCACATACTTCAGTTATTTATTTTATTCCCATTTATTTTAACTTAACATTACACTTATGTTGCTAATGTTTTGAAAAAAAAAATCCTGTTCAATGGGGAAGAAAATTGAATTTTTTTTAAAACCCAGATATCTCAAAGTAACACATTTTAGAGCTGTGATTGCAATACCGTGAAACCGTGAGTTTTTGGCTATAGGATATCATACCGTCAGAATCTCATACCGGTGTACTGACGAATGGGTATTCCGGTCGAACTGATAACCAAAGCGCTACTGACCATGTGCATGACAACAACGCCCCTCCCGGAGTGATCACGTCAGATGTCTTTTGACCACTAAACTCTGGAAGCAATTACGTATATCCACAAAAGACTACAATAGAATATTGATGATATTGCTAGATGATAGCATTAGGACGTTAACGTTGTCTTATTATTTTTTTGTATGACTGACTTCCATTGTGATCATTCAACATATCTCTTTTATTATGACAAAGCAGCGAACAGGAAGGGGTTATGGGGGAACAGAAGAAAAGAAACACAAGAAAAGATAAAAGAAACACAAACAAAAACAAGAAATACATTGAACGCCTACACTAACTATTAATATGTTGGTGCTATCGTCAGCTAGGTGTATTTCCAGTTGACACCATGTGGGGGGCCTGTTGACCAGGGAAAGAAGGGGAGGGAGAAGTCTAAAGGCTAAGTGATTGGGAGGGGGAGAGTGTACACAAATCAGCTCTGTAGTCTAGAAGCCAGTAATCGTGTGAATCCCTTGTGAATGCAAGCCCGATGGCAACCGACCCTACGCCGCCCCACCGCCAGTCCCAGCACCGGAAGCCCCCACCCGAGCACGCCCAATCACATCCACCCGCACACGGGCCCCACCAAGCACGCGACAGCCACACAGACGAGCAGAGACACCACACCCAACCCTGTCCGCCCACCCGGCCCACGTGCCACAGCCGCAGCCCCCCAACCGGCACAGCACGCCACAGAATCCCCAGCGGCCCACCAAGCCCAGGGCAAGGCAGGGTTCCCCGCCAGAGCAGGCGACACCCAGCCAATACACCGGCGTCCAGCCAGCGACCCGCGGCGGAGCACAGGTCGGATACCCAGGGAGAGAAGAAAGGGAAAGGCGGGAAGCAGGAGAATGCCGAGGAGCCGCCGCGAGATCGGAGCCCTGACCTGTGGGTCGCCTGGGTTTTAATAGTGTTTATTGTTCAAGACAAAATATTGACATTATAGCGGGAGTATCTAAATATTTAATATAATAATATATCTAAATAGATGTGTCAAAACTTAAAGTAGATTTGTTCAATATAAACTGCTATCAACAACACCTAGATTATTCCACATACATTTTTTTCGAAGGGATTGTCTTCAATTGGATTATGTTAAGCAGAAGTAATATGAAATTTGAAACATAGTTGCGTATTCTTGTAAAAAAAAAAAAAAAAAAAAAAAAAAACAGCACAATGAACCCTGCAGATGAGGGACGACAGGAAAGAATAGGGTAGGACAGGCAAGGATTAGCATAGTGCTCTAGCAGTACTATTCATGTGAAGTAAGGAACTAATATTTAGAGCATAGGTCACGGAACTGCCGACCTCGGTCCGGTTCCGGACCCCCAAGCCGTCTGGACTGTCGCGACTAATACACGTTGCAACAACAAAAATCATTTTTGTCTGCGGGTTTGCAGAGCAGAGTTGAGCAACAAACAAAAACCTTAGCAGTGACGCGCGTGAGCCAGCCAATGGGAGTGAAGCATTTATTTTTAGAACAGCATGTCTCACACGCGCTTTCCAGACTCCGCGGAGTGACAGTCAAATACTGAGCCGACTGAAGTTGGAGGAAGATCCGAAAAAGGTACGGCAAATGGCGTGCTCAAAACTACGCAAGATTGATCCAGAAAACAGAGTGTTTAAGGAGGAGTGGACCAACACATTTTTTGTTCATTTTACCTGGCGGCAGCACAAGACCGCAATGGCTCATCTGTTCAGAGACGGCAGCGCTTGTAAAGAGCAGCAATTTCAAAAAGGCACTATGAGACGAAGCACGCAGCTTTTTCGCAAAGTTTCCCTATAAACTCTGCCATCCGTTCTCAAAAAATAGCGGAATTAAGGGCTCAATATGATCGCACCTCAAGGCTCATGGTTCATTCATTCACTGCACAGAAACGCGCAAATGAATGCTCCCTCAAAATAGCGTGGATATTGGGTCAAAACAAAAAGTCTTTCAGTGACGCTCCGATTGTCAAAGATTGTATGAGTGCAGTTGCTGAAACTTTGCTTCATGGAAAGCAAAAAGAAGAGGTTTGTCAAAAAATAAAGTAAGTCCCTGTCAGCATCCACAATTGGAAAAAAAAAAAAAAAAGTCTTGAACATGCTCTTTTGTTGCTATTTAATGATTCAATTAAAGCACTTTTTTACTTTTATGCACCTTTTATATATTATTTACATTTTTGAATGTTGTAATTATTAGAGGCCTGCGAAATTTCCGATTCATAGATTATTCACGATTCGGCTGTGGAAGATTCGAGAACGAGTCATAAACATCCAAATTCCGATTATTGAATTATACCAGGTAAAGTGGAAATAAAACACAGCGCGGTCTTCGGGACGCAATGAGGAACGGACCGAGAGTAAATATCTTGTTCAACTCATGCTGATAGATTAAAAAAAAAAAATCATAGCTGGCTGCGGCCGACAGCCGCTACAAACAGCGACCGGTTGCTAGTTGCTACAAACATACGGCAACATATGGCTATGGTAGATATCACATATTGTAGAACTAGATGTGAAATACAGTAACGACAGTGTTGGAACATATACAAAGAACTAGATGCGAAATGACAGACTTGCCGCCATCTTAAAGCAGTAGACTTCTTTAGAAGGCTCTGTTGTAGCGAACCCAATTACTTTTTATCTAAAATATCCCTAAATCGGCAAAATCTTGACTTGAATCTATATTTAAATGATGAAACAGTTTTAAAACTTTGACATGTCAAAAGTAGACAGATGGGAAATTATGGAATAACGGAAACAATTTTAACAACGGTTAATTCACAAAATTAAATTAATTTTTTGACACAGAATGGGGACTTGAGTATTTTATTTACCGTTTTTAACTGTTAACTTGATACTAAAATAGTTTGGTTTAGCCTGAGAGGATTTTTGAACAATTTTGGAACTAGTGTACAAAACATTAAAAGTGTGGTGGGGTGCATCACTAATCGATTTATAATCGAAATGAGCCTCTGAATCGTAATCGAATCGTTAGGTGCGCAAAGATTCCCAGCTCTAGTAATTTTCAGCATGGCCACGTAAAGATACGTTTGTATTTTTGGGAAAAAAAGAAGCAATAAAAATATTTCCGGACCCGAGATAGTGGTAATTTTTTAATTTCGGACCCAGAGGATTTTTAATTCATGACCTCTGATTTAGACAAATCATCTGTGAGAATTGGTGAATTGACATCCAAATAATCACTGTGTTAGGCCGAATAAGTGTCCCAGTTTTTTTGGTGCTATCTTAAACTTAGAAACTGAATATTTCAATTTCCACGTTCCCATGGAAAAGCTCTGCTTGACATCCGAAGGAGCGTTTATTCAGAATGTTCACTGTATGTACCACCCCAAAAAACATTTGCACTGTTGGCTAGCAGTAAATCTGATCCAGTAAAACCGGTCCAGCACTGGAATCCTCAACATGTTCGACTACATGTGTCTTTTGGGGAAACGGTCTAGTTCGACAACTTCTCTTTTTAAGTCAGTATAACTTTCTGTATTCAAATGATAGTTTTGAATTAAGCAAGATGAAATTTCAAGCTCACCTCCTTGGTAAGGTAGTACTGCAGCTCTGAAATGAATAGGATTAACATGATGACACCGCTGATGATTGTCACTGCGGAGAGAAAGAACGTCTCTGTCAAGGAAAGTCTACTGTCAAGTGCTATCATTGATTCTAATACTGAATGATCATGTTTCAATGCCATTGACGGCTTAAGACATCCATTTCATTTGAACTGAGAGGTAGGTTGTCTTCCCTATCTCACTACTGTGTCACTATCTTTCACAAATAATAGAACTAGTTCATCGCTAGCTCAATGTAACATTTTATTTGAAGCCTGCTGAGTATACAATTTAACCAGTACGTTGATTTTGAAGACATTAACTGGAAACTCGCTTGCTTTACTGAATGTGGGTGGTTCAACGGAACCGGCTAGCATTGTTGTTAGCCGAGCCAGCTAGCGGCGCCGACTGACGGTCAGTCCCCGTGTCAGACAAAGCCTCTCACCGGTCGCGCCGCCCCACGTCTTCACCCGGAAATCCTCTAGAGTTTTGGGATAGGCGTCAAACTGTTTAAGCTTGTTGAGCGCGTCCATTTTACGTAGCGGGCGCCGCACGACACCGACAAAATTGCTGGACTACGAACACACACATCAAGTCCTGGGGATTTCACTTCCGGGATAGGAGGCGTGGTCTGAATGCGTGGACCAATCAGCGACAGACACATGACTACCAACCCACCGCCTAAAATTGTTTGGCTAGATGATATCATATAATATATAGGTAGATGTCTGATGTGCGCTGCGAGCCAGTGTTTTCTTGGCCGTTTTAGAAATATAACAAACGAATTGTGTACGTTGAAATCTATAAATTGATTAATTTTCAATTGATTTTCAAACTTTTTTTTTTCAACTTGTGCACTTGGAGGTGCAGTTAATTAATTGCGTACTTTAAGAATAATTAGCGATCCCTCACTTGTCACTTTTAATGGGGACCAGAACGACAAGTGAAAAACCGCGAAGTAGGGTCACCCCCTCCCCATTTTTAACATACATTTTTTTGTGTGTATAGAAAATCAATAAGTGTATATAAAACCCTG
The DNA here is from genome assembly GCF_030265065.1 of Corythoichthys intestinalis. Taxonomy (NCBI): domain Eukaryota; kingdom Metazoa; phylum Chordata; class Actinopteri; order Syngnathiformes; family Syngnathidae; genus Corythoichthys; species Corythoichthys intestinalis. Next base: position 50,563,554 of record NC_080403.1, read on the forward strand.
TAAATGCATATGTTATCATTAGAACATTAAATAATACTATCAAACATGTAAATAAAATATATTCTAATATAAATAGCATAGATAAAATAATTAGTGCTGTCAAATTTATCCAGTTAACGGGTGGTAATTAATTTTTTTTTAATCAATCACGTTAAAATATTTGACGCATTTAACACATGCACGGAATGACCCGCTCATGCATTGCCTCAAACAGATTACAACGATGCCGTTTCTGAACATTGAGAGCTGAGAGGCAGTGATATGCGAGTGGACACAGGCATTCATTGGACCGTGCCTTTTATTGGCATAAGCTTTGGCAACTCTTTCAACACAAACATAACTATTGTGGCGAGCGATTTGGTGAAGACTGGCAGGAGATGATCTTTTTCTTAATACGTGTTATTGTACACAATGCAGAACATATACCATTTGCAGCCACCAATGAAGGTCATGGTTGCCCAACTTGCCATCATGCATTTGGCCGGAACAGTTAAGTCGCTTCATTTGGTGAAAGCACAACAAAAATAATATTCCTATCTCTCAAAAAATAATGTTCACAAAAAGAATAGCGATCAATGCAAAGAGAAATGGCATTCCCAATCAAAATAGCTATGCAAATACACATAAAAAATACTCAGGCTGCCTTGGCTAGAGCTCTAATTAATTTAAAACTAGCCATTGACACCTTGTGGTGTATTTCAATCACTACCTTAAATAGCTAAAGACACTGTGGAAAAAAAGGCAGGGAGCCCATGTGACGTCCCGCTCGGCAACGTCAACAATGGCGAGCTATTCGTTTATTTTTTTGATTGAAAATTTTACCAATTGTATTAAAACGAAAACATTAAGAGGGGTTTTAATATATAATTACTATAACTTGTACTCACATTTATCTTTTAAGAACTACAAGTCTTTCTATTTGTGGATCCCTTTAACAGAAAGAATGTTAATAATGTTAATGCTATCTTGTGGATTTATTGTTATGATAAACAAATACAGTATTTATGTACAGTATGTTGAATGTATATGTCCGTCTTGTGTCTTATCTTTCATTCCAACAATAATTTACATAAAAACATGGCATACTTTTAGAGATGGTTTGAATTGTGATTAATTACGATTAATTAATTTTTAAGCTGTGATTAAACTGATTAAAAATTGGAATCGTTTGACAGCCCTAAAAAATAACGATGAATAATATGAATAAGTACTGTACTTTCATTCTCTCACTCTCTCATATGATAGGTGTGTGTGTGTAAGTGTACAAACATACGTATATATAAATAAAGTGTACATAAATGTTTTTAAAACTCTTTTATTCATATAACGAAATACCTATAGCAAGATTTTAAAGAATCAGCGTTGCACTGAGTGTGTGAAATTTGAGCCAAGAAGTATCAAGGGATAATTGCATACATTTGATCAATATCCAGCTTGAATCATGGCAACATTAACAAGGTATGTTATACACCAAACCGTTTTTAAATCAGTCAGTCAGTGTTCAGCAAGTTAAAAGTATTTTAGTCTGCTTTAAATAGAGCCCAACATAGAAGACCTGAAGTATCACTGACTATTAAAAATTCATTAATATATTAATAGTTCCAAAACAAGGACATCACAAGTGGTTGTTTCTTTCTTTTGTTTGTTTGTTTTTATGAGGGTTTTTTTTTTAGATTAATTTTGTGTACACCGTAGCAGAAACACATATGTACTATACACACTAAATAAACACACACTGATCCAGAGCAAACAATGAATTGCAAACTTCAATGAAAGCGTAAACATTTTAATACACATTCATCATACAACAGTTATAAAAGACTCCCAATATTAATTTCTGCCACATTTCTGGCCAGGAAATATCATTCGTCAACCTCTGCCTGTGGGTCATTCTTCCTGATCTGACCTATAACCTTGACCCCAAGATCCGCCACAGCCAACTGAACCATTCTCAGTTGTTTTTCTCTGAGTGATCGTCTTAGTTTTGCCCGTCGGTTCTGAAACCATATCTACAAAAGAACAAAAATAAGTTCTTTTTCATGATTCTGGGTGTGTATGTGAAGTCCAAACCTGTATGCGATCCTCATCCAGATCCAGCCTCCTGGCCAGATGTTCCCTCAAGTGGATGCCTGGATAGCAGTTGACCCGAAAGACTGCTTCTAGAACGTTCACCTACCAAACGCAAACACAAAATTACGATCATCCGTGATTAATACGCGTAAGTTCCTTCAAAATTCAGTGATTACTTGGCTGTCGGTGAAAGCACTTCGAGGTCGCCGTCCGATGTACCAACTGGACGTAGGACTCATTGGGGAAGGAAGGAGATCATGTCGTGAATGGCAAAATTTGTTCTCCTCATCTGACGACTCCTCTAAGAATAAAACAAAAAAACTCTGATATGAGAAGGGCTGGCAGTGGATGCTCATTCAGCTTATTTTTTTGTGTATTACAAATTACCTTCTATTATAAATTCCAAGTTACAGGCTTCTAAATTCAAATTTTTATTTTATTTTATTTAAAGCAACACTTGGTAACTTTTCAATTTTGTTCGATTTTAGCAACACAGGTGGAAAACGTGGTAGTGTTTTGCCTTCAGGAAGACAGCGTTTCCCATGAGGACCAGCGCATAGCCCACACAGTGTGGTAAAATCATGATCTCCCGATCGCCCGCAGATGGATTAAATAACATTTTGATTTCCAGTGACTGTTTAAAGGGTGAATAGTAACAAGTAATGAATCCAGTCGTGGCTAAACAATAGCATATTACGGTGAGTAACCGTGTAGCTAACTCCCCCACCCCACCATGCGCTGACGAGTTCTGTTAAGTGGTGGGCATCAAGACATGCATCGACTTCAGTCTTTATAATGAATTTGGGAAAAGGGAAAGTGACGAAAGCTTTAAAGGAGTCAGCACATTTGTAGTTTTTTTGTGTGGCAGGGTTCCTGCCACCCTTCTCAAAGTTTTAATTAGTGCTGGTGAAAGCGATACAGACCCCCTCAAGATACAGTGGTGTGAAAATATATCTGAACCTTTTGGAATTTCTCAAATTTCTGCATAAAATCACCATCAAATTTGATCTGATCTTCGTCAAAATCACACAGATGTAAAAACAGTGTCTGCTTGAACTAAAACCACCCAAACATTTATAGGTTTTTATATTTAATGAGGATAGTATGTAAACAATGACAGAAGGGGGAAAAATAAGTAAGTGAACCCTCTGCCTAAGGAGACTTAAAGAGCAATTGAAACCAATTTTTACCAAATAATTTAAGTTAGGTGTGTGCCTAATCACTGATGAGTGGTTTAAAGCTGCCCTGCCCACTATAAAACACACACCTGGTAAGAATTGTCTTGATGAGAAGCATTGTCTGATGTGCATCATGGCTCGGTCAAAAGAGCTGTCTGAAGACCTGCGATCAAGGATTGTTGATTTGTATAAAGCTGGGAAAGGATACAAAACCATCTCTAAAAGTCTGGATGTTCATCAATCGACAGTCAGAGAAGTTTTCTACAAATGGAGAGTTTGGCACTGTTGCTTCTCTCCAAAGGAGTGGCCGTCCACCAAAGACGACGCCAAGAGTTCAGCGCAGAATACTCAGAGAGGTAAAAAAAGAACCCCAGAATGTCTGCTAAAGACTTACAGAAATCACTGGCACAGTCCGATATCTCTGTGCGCCCATCAACTATATGTAAAACGATGGCCAAGAACGGTTTTCATGGGAGGACTCTACGGTGGAAGCCACTGCTGTCTTAAAAAAAACATTGTTGCTCGTTTAATGTTCGCAAAAAGGCACTCCACACAAGTTTTGGCATAATATTTTGTGCACTGATGAAACCAAAGTTGAATTATTTGGCAATAACACACAACGTCATGTGTGGAGGAAAAATGGAACAGCTCACCAACATCAACACCTCATCCCCATCGTGAAGCATGGTGGAGGGAGCATCATGATTTGGGGCTGTTTTGCTGCCTCGGGGCCTGGACAACATGCGATCATTAATGGAAGAATGAATTCAAAAGTTTATCAGGATGTTTTGCAGGAAAACCTGAGGCCGTCTTTCAGATAGTTGAAGCTAAAACGAGGATGGATGCTGCAACAAGACAATGTTTCAAAACACAGAAGTAAATCAACTTCAGAATGGTTTCAGAAGAACAAAATACAAGTTCTGGAGTGGTCAAGTCAAAGTCCAGACTTGAACACCAATGAGATGCTGTGGCATGACCTAAAGACAGCGATTCATGCCAAACATCCCAGGACTCTGACTGAACTACAGCAGTTTTGTAGAGAAAAATGGGCCAAGATCAGTCTTGATCAATGTGCCAGATTGATCTGTAGCTACAGAGAGCGTCTGGTTGAAGTTATTCCTGCCAAAGAGGGGCCACAAAATATTAAATATGATGGTTCACTTACTTATCTTTTCCTCCTTTTGTCATTGTTTGCATACTATCCTCATTAAAATATGAAAACCTATATAGGTTTGGGTGGTTTTACTTCAAGCAAACACTGTCTTTACATCTATGTGATTTTGACAAAGATCAGATCACATTTGTTGGTGATTTTATGCAGAAATGTGAGAAATTCCAAAAGGTTCAAATACTTTTTCATACCACTGTATAAAAGAGGTGTCATTCAACTAGTTGTCAGTCGACGTATCATAACAGTTGTGATGAAAATATTTGATAAAGTTTGAAAAGTTATCTTAGTTTTGCTTTATTCTACAACTGGTAAGAGGTTGCTATGGAATTTTGCTATGCCTCTAGTGTGTTTCATTTAAATTCTGTCTATAAATTAATATAAGGAGAACAAATTCCAAAACAATTGTTATGATTGTATTGTCCTTTAGTTATGTGTTGGTTTTAAATTATATTATTTAATAGAAAAATAACGTTTTCTGTTGGTCCCCAGTGTAAAAGTCTACTCTCTTAAGTTGTGTTAGTGTCCCTTTAAGAAAATTCCCCATTTAATAAGGACATCACTAACCTGCAGTAATATCACACAAGTGGCAGGAAATTCAACAGTGGTAAGCAATTTTATTCTTTTTACCTCCTTTAAAAATCCGATTTTGCAGTTTTATGAAGTACTTTCAGTGTGGTTGATCATAACGTTTCCACTTTGGCAAAGATATATATATCAAAGGAATTTGAATTGAATCATTTCAAAAAGGTTCATCAGTAAAATGATAGATTTTTTTCTCACCAAGTATCCAAAGTCATGTTAGCTATTATGCCACCAAAGCTAGGCTGAAAGCTAACTTTAGCACAAAATGTCCACTATGTTAGTGTCCACTCTGTTATGGCCAAATGAGACCATAATAGACCATAACATCCAGCTAGGTTCTTCACTCACCTGCCTGATCCCAAGGTCGGTGGAGTTTCACGCGGTTTCCGGCTCGGTTGCCCTCCAAACCCAAAATACTCTCAATGGAAAACACCGAAAGGTTTTCTGTTACAGGAACCACATCTGAAGCCATGACGATCACACCAGAACGACAAATGCTACTCTGATTTCATACTGTAATACATAAAAATCATACAATGTCCTCCAAATTGGGTGGTGTTTTAAGACAGGAAGTCCTGCGACATGCCTCACGTTTAAATGGATGGGGAAGGATTTGATGACACAAGCTACCAATGAGAGCGGAGATGTATTTGTTTCCATGTGAATGAGATTCCCTGAGGTTTTGGCTAATCTGCGTGTGTTTGAAAGACAACACATTTACATTCTTAGTAGGCTTAGTTCAGCAAACTAATGTCGGGTGGCTAGATGATCTCCTTTTGATTGTCATACAACCATAAAATGTACACGAGTTTATTTAACCACAATGCAATGTTGTATTGCAGTGTTTCTCGAACTTATTTTTGTCAAATAATGATGATTACATCTCAGTTATTTGAAATTTGGCTTGTCATGTTGAACACAAATCAATAACTTGAATGGGACTTCTGCCATTTCGTAGCCGAACATTTGGCTTTTCTGTCGCTATACATTGCTAGCATAACACAAAAGTATAGTTCGACTAGCTTAGCTAGTCAAGCAATACGTTTCAGACCACTTACGGGAATTTTAGCATAGTACACCTCTTGATTTCTCATAATAAGTTAGCATGTTTGTCAGTTTGTTATCATATAAGTACAAAAACAGAAGTATACCTAGAAGTATGGACCAGTGTTGTTTTTGGCAGTGCTTTTAATTTTCGGTGTAGTCTTTTGGACAATAATACTTACTAGTCTAAGACTCTAAGTCATATTTTCGTCATCTCAAAATGTGTTTGTCTTTGTCTAGTTTTTGTTGACGAAAACTCAAGAGTAATTTGTCAAGTTTTAGTCAACGTTTACTAAAAATGTTTTCGTCTGTAAAATTTAAAAACAAAAACTCAAAAATTAATTAAGGTTCCCAACTACAGTAGTATGAAAAAGTATCTGAACCTTTTGGAATTTCTCATATTTCTGCATAAAATCACCATCTGATCTTTGTCAAAATCACACAGATGAAAAAACAGGGTGTGCTTTAACTAAAAGCACCCAAACATTTATAGGTTTTCATATTTTAATTAGGATAGTATGCAAACAATGACAGAAGGGGGAAAAACAAGTAAGTGAACAGTCACATCTAATATTTTGTTACACCCCCCCCCCCCCCCCCCCCAATAACTTTAACCAGACGCTTCCTGTAGCTGCAGATCGCTCTGGCACATCAATCAGGACTAATCTTGGCCCATTCTTCTCTACAAAACTGCTGTAGTTCAGTCAGATTCCTGGGATGTCTGGCATGATTCGCTGTCTTTAGGTCATGCCACAGCATCTCAATGGGGTTCAAGTCTGGACATTGACTTGGCCACTCCAGAACGTGTATTTTGTTCTCCTGAAACATTCTGAAGTTGATTTACTTCTTTGTTTTGGATCATTGTTTTGTTGCAGCATCCATCCTCTTTTGAGCTTCAACTGACTGACAGCCGGCCTCAGGTTTTCCTGCAAAACATCCTGATAAACTTTTGAATTCATTCTTCCATTAATGATTGCAAGTTGTCCAGGCCCTGAGGCAGCAAACAGCCCCAAATCATGATGCTCCTTCCACCATGCTTCACGGTGGGGATGAGGTATTGATGTTGGTGAGCTGTTCCATTTTTTCTCCACACGTGACGTTGTGTGTTACTTACAAACAATTCAACTTTGGTTTCATCAGTCCACAAAATGATTTGCCGAAACTTCTGTGGAGTGTCCGAGTGCCTTTTTGCAAACATTAAACAAGCAACAATGTTTTTTATAGACAGCTGTGGCTTCCTCCATGGAGTCCTCCCATGAACACCATCCTTGGCCACAGTTTTACATAAAGTTGATGTGTGCACAGAGATATTGGACTGTGCCAGTGATTTCTGTAAGTCTTTAGCAGACACTCTGGGGTTCTTTTTTACCTCTCTGAGTATTCTGCGCTGAACTCTTGGCGTTATCTTTGGTGGACGGCCACTCCTTGGGAGAGAAGCAACAGTGCCAAACTCTCTCCATTTGTAGACAACTTTTCTGACTGTTGATTGATGAACATCCAGACTTTTAGATGGTTTTGTACCGTTTCCCAGCTTTATACAAATCAACAATCCTTGATCACAGGTCTTCAGACAGCTCTTTTGACCGAGCCATGAGGCACATCAGACAGTGCTTCTCACCAAGACAATTCATACCAGGTGTGTGTTGTATAGTGGGCAGGGCAGCTTTAAACCACTCATAAGCAATCATTTGGTTTCAATCTGTCATTGTTTGCATGCTATCCTCATTAAAATATGAAAACCTATAAATGTTTGGGTTGCTTTAGTTAAAGCAGGCACTGTTTTTACATCTGTATGATTTTGACAAAAATTCAGATCACATTTGATGGTAATTTTATGCAAAAATTCAAAAATGTTCAGATACTTTTTCATACAACTGTAGTTATGGTATTTGGTGACACTTTTTTTGACAGTGGTGCGGTAGACTGTCATTAGACAGTCATAATTATGACATGACACTGTCATGAACTTTAATGAATGCTTATAACAAATGTCATTTAGTAATGTAAAGATCCGAGCTGGACATGGATGGAATTAGTGACATAATTTGCCAAAAGACACTTAATGACATCTGTCATAAGCATTCAGTAATGCCCATGATATTGTCATGTCATAATTATGACTGTCTTATTACGCTGCTGCCAAATAAAATGTTACCTATTAACCCAAATAAATCAACAAATAAGCCGCAGGATTCAAAATGAAGGAAAAATACGGTTTATAGTCCCGAAAATTACGGTAGTCCCTTGGCTAACAGAACGAAAACAAAAAGAGGAAGTAGAACTTTAGGTAACAGTCGGAGCATTAAATGCACCTCTGCCCAATTAAAAGCAGCAAATGAGTTCAACGTTAATGACATCCAATAATGACGATCCAGCGGGACGTGCAAATGCTATTAGGCTAATCTTCGCCACGTTGTCATGCAGATGAAGCGCGTAGCATGTGAATGCAGCGTGAAGCGGTGAGGAAGAAAAGAAGCTTTTCAGCGGAAGATTAGTTCCTAATGAAGGCCCGGAGCTGTTTTAAACCAACAAGCACACTTGTTTATTTAATCTCCACAGCCAGGGGTGGAAAAGAAGACGAGAAAGGCGCATGGGGTGACTTTATTTACATATTTGGGAGTGAGAATTCAGTTTGTTTCATGCCCAGTATTGTATTGTGAAGGTGTGTGAACCTCTGGGTAGCTCATGGTATCATACATTTGCCATAATGGTTCACGATAACGATTATCGCACGATATGACGATACAACAAATATCGATTCATGGGTTAGGAAATCAGTTTACGATACTAAACTACAGTGACTGAGTGGTGTCAGGCGAAATGCAAAGTCCAAACACTTTGCAAATAGAAAAAGCACGAACCCCAATTGCAAACGCTTTGCAAAAGAAAAAAAGCACGAATGCAAACTGCCACAACACGATCCCCAATTCCTAAAGCGCGATCGCAAATTGGCAAAAGCGCGAACCCCAATTGCCACAACACGACAGCAAATGGCTCGGAGCACGACCGCAAAAGACTTGCGAGACAATTGCAAAGACGATGACCCAGAAGTTTAAATAATAAAAAAGACGACACTTTGTATATTGCTATATGTGCTTTGTGACCATCTCTACGGGCCTCTGTAAAGTCCCCCCCCCCCAATCAGGCGCAAATTTATATAAAAATGATGTTAATCGTTTGTGCTGCAACGGTTTTGTAGATACAGTATTATGCTTTTATTGAGATATTAATTTCGAGTGTGGATGCCACTCGTCGCTTTTTCTTAGCTTAGCTCCCGCAGCTAATGGAGCGTACCAACTCTTAATAACAGAGGGGTGTCCTAACAAGGCTAGCACGAACGTAGCGCAAACAAATTCGGGTCCATTTTGCAATAAATTGGGGGGCTTGAGATATTAATTTCGAGTGATGACGTCCCTCTAAGCCCCCTGCAAAATGGTTCCGAAATGGTGCCATTTGTTTGTGCTGCGTATGTGCTAGTTGTTAGGACACCCCTCTGTAATGTTATGTTAATGGAGCGTACCAACTCTCTCCCTCTGTTATGTCACCCTGTGTTATGTTATTTTAATGAAGCGTACCAACTCTCGCAATAACAGTTGCGTTATTGGGTTGTAAAATAACCCATTACATAGCCACATTAAACCAAAGGGGGAAAAAAATCTTTGAATTCCGGGGAGAGAAGAAGAAGAAAAATAGAAATGAAGCATTATTCGTCCAAAGAGCATGAGTGCCCTCTAGTGGAGAAAATAGTTCCTAGTTTGAAAGGTGAATAGTTCCTTCATAGTAACTGTTATGAAATTAAAAGGATCATATCTCAGGTTTTCCGTGGTCAAGCGGTGCCAAATAAAACTAGGGATGAGGTTTAAATCCGTGCTTTCGAGTCATGTTGAGAGCTGCACTCTATGTAAGGTTCTTCATTTTTTACGGTGCTTTAAAGACGCCACGTGATTTAACTGGCAGGCGTGATCAAAGAACGGCAAGCTTGCGTGTGATTGGTTCAATGGAGTCATAGGATTATTGTTGCGACGTCTCACTGCTGAAATTAGTAGAGCTACTCTTGGCATCGCTGGCCAAAAAATAAAAATAAATCAATCTAATATGAAGAATAAAGAGGAAAAATGTAACGACTCTTATGTAGCCCAAAGTAGCAAAGTAACAGTAGTGTTTTTTCTTCACAAATCTACTCTAGTAAAAGTAAAAAGTAGGGCTTAGTAGAACTATTTTTAGAAGTGCATTTTACAGTAACAGTGTACATGGAACACGTTACTACCCACCTCTGACAGGAAGTGACCTAGGCATGTTCACAAATTAATAAGTGACTCAAAATGAACAAGATGTGACCTGTAATTGCTCCCAAAACCAGGATGTGGTCATGTTTGAGTGCCATTGACGGCGCTAGAAGTCCAATCTTTTTTTACTCTCAAAATTAACTGGACGTCTCGAACCGTCAATGGCAGCCAATGAGCTGACATAGACTCTGGTAGATTTAGGTAGCAACCTGTGGTTCTTTTTGTTTTTCCAATAATGACTCCTTTTTAAATTGATATATCGATTCATGATGGGAGCATATCAATAACTTTTTGTGTTACAAAGTATCGCGACTCATCACCATTTCAATGTATTGCCTAGTGCCGAAACAATTCATCAATTAACTTGAGTAAATCGATTACCAAAAAAATGGCTGCTCCCTGTTAAGACCAACAGAAGGTTTTTGTTTGAGCTAATGTTTTTTTTTAATGCATTCATAATTTAGATTATGGGTGTATTTGGCCGTTTTTTGTGGGAATATGTGTTTGAATGATTTGTTAAGAGCATTGTTTAAAAAAAAAAGTTAACATTTTATAGCATTTAAGCTAGCAGATTTTTGCTATACAACTTAGCCAACTCTTCTTTTGTTGTGCTTTTTTTTTTTTTATACCGTTTGAGGCTAAGCTCGGGTATTTTATTTTTAAATGAAAGTGCAATTCTGCAGTTTAAAGAAACACCTAGGAGTTTTATTTTGTATTTGTATTTAATGGTCTTTTGAAAGTGCTATCTTAGCCTTTGTTTTACGTCTCCTAAAATCCTCAAATTTATTCTGTAACGCATTATGTTCCAAATCCGATTACTCGATTATTCAGATTGAGGATGTGGACCAGTGGTCTCCAAACTATTCCACATAGGGCTGCAGTGGGTGCAGGACTTCACTCCAACAAAACATAACACCTTTTCACCAAGCTGGTGTTTTATAAGTGTAATCAGTTGATTGCAGTCAGGTGCTGCTTGTTTTAGTAGAAACCACATTGGTTAAAAGTAGGGCTGTCAAACGATTAAAATTTTTAATCGAGTTAGTTACAGCTTAAAAATTAATTAATCGTAATTAATCGCAATTAATCGCAATTCAAACCATCTATAAAATATGCCATATTTTTCTGTAAATTATATATATTCTGTAAAATAAATTGTTGGAATGGAAAGATAAGACACAAGATGGATATATACAGTGGGGAGAACAAGTATTTGATACACTGCCAATGGGAAAATCCATTGGCAGTGTATCAAATACTTGTTCTCCCCACTGTACATTCAACATACGGTACATACGGACTGTAGTGGGCATTTCACTCTACTGTCATTTAAATCTGTCTATGCTGTCCTCACTCCAAAGCGTCTACTTTTTCCAAAGCTAGACAGCTAGTGAACGACGCCTTAATAATCAGACTTCTTCCTTTTTCATCTGATTTATTAATAAAATAGCCTCAAACCATTGTCCTCTTTAGACTGTCATAAAACTACAAAAAAAAAAGTACACAAGCATTGCATTAGCAACAACGTAAGCTTAGCACGCTATACAGGTTCACTAAACATAAACAAAAAGCGTATCACACAAAAAATAGAACATTTCGCTTACTAACATAATATGTACATTCTTTACAACAACCATACTTACGGACAAATCTTGTCCAAGGATCATATAAGCACAACATTACAACGTAGGCTTCAGCCCGAGACGTCGTGCAGCCATATGAACTGGCAAGAAGAAAAATAAAAACATGTCGCAAAGCGACCACAAGAGTTCGCTGTTGTGCTGCAGCACAAAAAGCCTTGCTGTAAAACTTAACAAAAGGCAGAATACTGTCTGAGCGGGACATTTGCGTTAATTGCGTCAAATATTTTAACGTGATTAATTTAAAAAATTAATTACCGCGCGTTAACGCGATAATTTTGACAGCCCTAGTTAAAAGGTTTGTGCTTGATCAGTATGAACAAAAACCAGGACCCACAGTGGTCTTCGAGGACCGGTTTGGAGACCACTGATGTGGACCATGAAACGCTGGAGAGCACTGCCAAAATGGTGAGCAGAGTTTCAGTTTGCTCCACTAAAGACGTTAACCCAGGGGTGAAAGTGGCTAGAATTTCTTGCCGGAACTCCCCGATGTGAAGGTCGCCACAGAGCCAAAAATTTTATTTATTTATCTATTTCTTTTTTTTTTTTTTGGGTCAAACCTCTTAAACTAATGAAATGCAAAGAAAACTGTTTTAGCACAGTTATTTCTATAGCACACACAAGAACAGATTTTCATTCAAAATTGAATTTTTTTAATGATTTGCAAAATAAAAGTAAAAAAAAAAACAGCAATAACCCCAACCTCCATCTCCTAATTTTTATTTTCCCTAATTTCCTCTCATATTAAATGCCAAATCTCAATTTTAACTACTTAAAAACATAGGATGTATATTAAAATTGAAGTAATGTAAAGTTAAGTAAACATTTAGTTCTTTTTTTTTTAATAATAAAGATATAAGTAACATACATTCAGAAAAATAACTACAAATGACTTATATCATGCAGAGTGAATTGGAATATATTTTGAAGATCGCGCAAACATTGACTTTTTAAAATCATAAGGAAATTAATAAGTAGCCTAACATAAATGAACAAATACAAGTCCAAAGTGCACATTGACAGCTAAGATGTTCTGAACCTCCCCATCAGAGCAAATAAAACTCATTATAATAAGCCTCCTCAACTCTTTCGTAGCTCTTAAAGATTTGATCCATTTTATGTTGCATTGCTCTTTTTTTGTCGCATCAATTCAACCTTTTTTTTTTTGTGGCTCTTCCAGAAAACATGCAGATTTAAACCAATCACAGCTAACTATCTCTGCTGATCACATGTCAGTATGTCAGCCAATTGAACGGATAAATGAGTCCAGGTGTTTTGCTTTGCTGCGCGCATTGATGTGACTCATCGTCAGACTCAGATAACTGCAGCAGCTGGGGAAAGCTCCATGCCGTCCGTGGAATAAAATCAATAATAAATATTGGTGGAAACGGATTACGCTACACAAGTAATTTATTACGCTTGTTGTTACCACTTGTGTATGTTAATCTGATGTTGGTAGATTGTTTTCTTCTTGGAGATGAAATGCATGTGTTTCGTCTTAGCATTTTTTTTTTTTTTTACATAGTGTTTTGACAGATGCTGTCATATTTTCAGAAGCAAAGCAACATGTACCGGAACAGCATTCTGGCTCTGAATCTTATACCGGAACTGCGTTCCTGACTGTTCTGGCCCACTTTCACCGCTGCGTTAACCTTCATAAATGATGCAAAACAAAAAACGCTCGTTTTCAACGTATAATTATAAATGTTCCTGGCTGGAATATTCATTTAAAACAGATGCGCCGTCTACTTCTCCACTAGGTAAAACAAAAACATGCACACTCGCACACACAGCTGGGATGCCTTTATGTACGACCATGGGCTAAGCTACTATCCGAGCATATATCTTGTAAATTAATTTTATTGCTGACACTGCGTTTTGAAGTCAACATTTTTGTCCCCCCTGACAGAAAAGTTTAACTCAGCCCATGCTGTGCAGTAAGACCAAATCATTACAAGAAATGACACCGAACCTTAACTTCATATCCATAGTTTTATTAAAATGACAAAATAATTAGCAAACTTTAAAGTACAAAAAATAGAAATGTAGTCCGAAACAATTCAGTCTATGGTACTTTTTTTTGTTCAGGATTAACTATCCACTCCATATTTGTCAAAATTTCGCATAATGATGCCGAGCTCCAGCTCCACGGTCCCCATTGCCTCGGTGTGCAGCCTGTATCTATCCGCCCCGCTGTAGATGATATCCGGGCTGCGGAGCTGCGGCCCACCGCCGACGAACATCTGCGACAACTGCTCCTGCCACGAACCCAGCGGCCTCCAGGTGGCACAGTTGATTCGGTGGTGCCCGGGGCTGGATGGGATGTGACAGTAGCCGTATCCGAGCAGGTCGCAGCGGCCGAACGAGTCCTGGTACCACACCTGGAGGTGAAGTTTGGGCCAGCCTTGGAGCCCTTTGGTGGCGTAATGGACGTCGATGGGGTGGCTCCAGTATGCGATGTCACCCGTCTGGGGGTTGTCCACTTGAGTCTGGCCCTGCTTGGAGCCCGCGAGGAGACGCCACGCTCCTCCCGTGTGGAGTCCCCATTTGCAAAAGAGACTGTTGTGAGGGAAACCGCTAGCGCCGACAAGCTGCCCGATAATATGAAGCTCCGCCATGTTACCAAGGTTGATGCTATTAGCTTAGCATCCCAGTATGCGCCTCCATTTCCCACAATAATGTATAAATTACTCGTTAATTTTACCTCTCATGTGGTTATCACTACCCCGATAGCCCACGCATGCATAAAAACATCTTTAATTGCGTTGATTATAACAAGTAGTCCGTAGTTAGAAGCTGAATTTATAGCGTTCCTCCAAAACAACAAACCAAGTAGGAATTGAGCGCATTTCTTTTTCTACGCCAACACGTGATACTGCAGCGCCATCCACAGCTAGGAGGATGTAACTGCAAAATAAGCAACCGCCAGAACCAAGATTTTTACATTTTTCTTTTATCTAACTTTAATAATTTGTATTTTACTACTATATGTAGCTATACTTGAAAAGGAATTTATCAATGTAAAGACTTTATCCGATTTATTTTCTAATTTGTCAAAGCCCTGTAAATTTATGCATTATTAAATGAGGATCTGTTTGTTCCTCCAACATATTGTAAAGAAAAATTCAGACAGATATGGCATGGCAGTGTGTTTTAATCAGATTATAAAGCATTTCAGAATGTAAAAAAAATATGTGCGTCATTTCTCATAGGGTAACATTTGTGTCCCCATAAATTAAAGCCACACTAGGTAACTTTTAAACCTTTATAAAATATTTTCATAACATTTGTGATAATATGTCGACTGACAAGTGGTTAATTCGCATAGAATTGCAGGCTGTTGCCTTGCCTTCCTCCTCCCCAGAATAAGATGGTGAATTTAACACATATTCTGTGCTTGATTAAGGTTTTAAACTAAGTTTTAAAGCCACAGTAGGTAACTTTTCAACCTTTTATGAAATATTTTCATAAAATTTGTGATAATATGTGGACTGACAACTAGCTGAATGACACCTATTTTATATGTATTGCTTTCTCCGGCACTAATTAACTTTGAGGAGTGTGGCTGGAACACTGCCACACAAAAAAACTACGAATTTGCTGACTGTTTCACGGCATACGTCACTTCTCCCTTTCCCTATTCATTTATAAAGAGTGAAGTCAATCCGAACGCTTTCGCGCAAATTCTGCAAAGGTGGCAGAGCAACAAAAGAGACAAAAAGTTTTGTCTGAGGAGGGAAAAAAGGCAGGCTACCAGGATATACAGAATAAACATTGTCCAGGCTTTCCCTCGTCAGGGCTGACGAGTTCTTCAGCCACATGGTTTCTAACCGTCATATGCTATTGTTTAGCCACACCTGGATTCATTACCTTGTTACTATTCATCCTTCATACAGCCAGAAATGTAGTTTAATCCATCCACAGGCGACTGGGAATTAATTTTTGATTGAATGATTGATTGATTGATTGAGGATTTTATGACACTGTACGAGTGTGCGCTGGTCCTCATGGGAAACGTAATCTTCCTTGAGGCAAAACACTACCGCTTTTGTCCACTGGCCTCGCTAAACTCAACTAAAACTGAAAAGTTACGAAGTGTTGCTTTAAGCTGGATTTTCACTGAAGTTGGACAAATACTCATTCAACCTTTTTTGTGTGTGTGTATTATAAATTGGTATCTGTTACAAATTCAAGGGTAAAGGCTCCTATTTTTTTTTTTTTTTGAGTTGAATTTATTCTGGTAAAAGCCTGTTATGGAATTGTGCTGTGTCCCCTGTCTGTTTCATTCAAATTCAGTCTATAAAATGACTAATTTAGGTGGAAAAAGTCCCAAAAAATTATGATTTTATTTTACTGGATAAACACTTGTGGTATTTTAAATTAAAATATATTTAATTAAAAAATAAAAAGCAGAAAAACAAGCTTCTAGTGTGAATTGGAAATAGTTTATTACTAGTAGACGTCCAATCCATTTGAACTGCCACCCTCCCACTTCAAACGGATTAAACGTCTATGGCTGTCAGTGGCAGTCAATGCCATGCAATTAGGTAATTTTGGGCATTTAAGGTCTCACTGGAACACCACCAAACAAAAGTTCCAGCATCATCACCCTGTCCAATGCAGATTCTTGACAAGGTGATGATGCTGGAACTTTTGTTTGGTGCCGTTCCAGTGAGATTTACAAAGATGACTGCCTGAAGAAAACATCAAAATTCCCTCAGTCCTTGATGATATGGGGCTGCATGTCAGGCAAAGGCACTGGGGAGATGGTTGTGGTTAAATCTTTAATAGATGCACAAGTTTACATTGAAATTTTAGACAGCTTTCTTATCCCTTCAATTGAAAATATGTTTGTCATTTCCCAAGATGACAATGCATCATAGCACAGAGCTAAAACTGTTAAAGCATTCCTTGGAAAAAGACTCATCCAGTCAATGTCATGGCCTGCAAATAGCCCAGATCTCAACCCTATTTAAAACGATATCTCGATTCTTGGCAGGAGCATATCGATAACCTTTTGGGATACATAGTATCCCATATATATTGTCACACCCCGAACGTTCAGTGAAGTTGATCATAACGTGTCCACTCTGTTAAACCTATCAAAGAAATGAATTGATCTGAATCATTTCAAATGGTTTATTTGTAAAATGACAGACTTATCATCAAGTATCCACAGTCATGTTAGCTTTATGCTAGCAAAGCTAGGCTGAGGACTAACTTTAGCACAAAATGTCCCCCTCAGTTAGTGTCCACTTTGTTACATCCCAATGTCGACCTACAACAAAAATGACTCACGTACAAAACAATAACTCAGATATTTAGGTTTACCATACTACTGTAATAGCAATAGCAATGAGATAAATAATACATTTTAAATCAACTTACATAAAAGCACCACATTAAATTCTATAAATATTTTTGTTTAAATAACATAAAGGCTGATTACAAAAAGAAGCACCTGTAAAATGTCATATCTGTACATAACACAATTGGAAAAAGTGTCTCCTCTTAAAGACTGTTATTCTCGATGCTGCTGATGTTATTGTTGATTTCCATCTTGGCGACCAGTTCGGTAACGAGCTGCTGCAGTGTATGTGAGCGTTGCCGACCCACCTCGAGAACGCCCTCGTGGTCCACACTTTCGGTGTCTTCGTAGCTCTTGACCACCTGACAAAAACAGTCAACTCAGGAGGCTACTTCAATGTGCATAAGAGCATGTCTGTTTGTGTGTGTGTACCTTATTGGTGATGAGAGAGAGGCCAAAGACCCTTAAACCGCAGTGGGTCGCAATGACTACCTCAGGGGCCGTACTCATGCCTGGAAACATACATGTTTGGTGAGGAATTGAGAATTAAATGCGATGCAGACAAGTTTAAATGAACTACGACCGCCCGGTTTCTCGCTAAATGTCTCATAGATATGATAAGAACACACGAAGAGTTAAAGTAAGCAATAGCTCTGCAACAACTAATTGATTAAATTGTGTTAATCAATTAGAAAAAAGCTTCAAATTCAATTTTCCTACTTCACTGATTCATATAATTTAAAGATTTGAATTTGCAACATACCGACAGCATCCACGCCCAGTCGATGCAGCAGCCTGGCCTCCGCGATGGATTCAAAAGTGGGCCCGCCCACCATGGCGTACACGCCCTCCTGCGTGTGGTTGGCCACGCCAATCTGCTTTGCAATTTCCATAGCAAGGGAACGCAACCCTTTGTCGTAGCACCCAGACGTGGCTGGGAAACGTGGCCCGAACCTGCAAAAAACAGCAAAAACATTAAACATGAATCAAACAAAATAGAGATTTTACGGTTTCTGGTCCACGTTTGGCTTACTTTTCGTCATTAGGTCCGTTTAGAGGGTTCAGACCCATCAGGCCAGGGAAGTTGATGTGATCCTTGATGATCATGATGTCACCGGGTTGCAAGCCGTCCGCCAATGAGCCGGCGGCGTTGGTCACTATTAAGGTCTCCACGCCTAGGAGCTTGAAGACCCGCACTGGAAAAGTGGTCTAAAAAGGACATGGATGAATTTTACATCAGACTATTATTAACTTATTTGCTGCCATTGATAGCCATGGAAGTCCAATTCATTTGGACTGGGAAAGCCTGGCAGCAATCGCCTGCCCTCCAAGAAAAATCAATTTCCATATATAATAGGTAAGCAGAAGAACTAGCTTCCACCTTCTTGTTAAACGTTGACAAGTAAAACCAGGTCATTAAATCAAAGGTAATTCAAAATGAAACTAAAATTATCACATAAAACAACTAAATTGCATAACTAGCAATTTGAAACAACTAGAACGGTAACTGAAGAAATAATTAGCACTGAATATGAAGTTTCAATGTGATTTACCTCTGTAGCGGTGCAATGCATGCTAGAGGCATGAGTCAAACTGGATGACAATAGTTTTGATCAAAGGTGGCAGCAGAGGTTTTCTGTCTCTCACAATGAAGCAGTGATGGCCAAATGAAGTTTGTTGACACAATGAAGCTTTGCAGCCAATTAATTCAAAGCTTCACGGTAGTTCATAGCTTTGCTTGATAGCTTTGCCAAATTGTTTGGCTTGAAATTGTTTCTTTTTTGGAAAGTATGTCACTAGCTCTATATAACATTCTTTCACAGCTACAAATCCACAAAATGTGAGATGACAGGAGATTAGCATTGTGTTTTGCAGCTAGTTTATTCTATGGTCTGTACTGCATTTGCCTGTACCGCTGAAACAAAAGTAGATAAGTTTTAATTACAAAGTATTTTTAAAATATTTTTTGGTATTGTGTCGGGACCCTGCTGTATTGAGGCTCATCCTATCGTGAGTGGTTCTTAACCTGGGTTCAATCGAACCCCAGGGGTTCGGTGAGTAAGGTTAAGACACACAGGGCCCGATTTTCATACACTGACCAAAGTCAAAGTGTTATTTTTGGATTAGTTTTCCTCCAATTTACATGCGTTATTTCATTTCTTTCAACTGCTAATCCTCTGTCTAATACAGTGGTTCTTTATCTGGATTCGATCGAACCCCAGGTGTTCGCTGAGCAAGTCTAAGGGATTCGGCGAAGGTAAAGAAATGCAGAGCCCTATTTTCTTACGCTGATTAAATCCAGGCAAAGTGGCTTTTAAGATCAGGTTTTGGACTGGTTTGCTCCCAATTTGTAGGCTTAATCTATTTTAACTGCTAGTCCTTCATTTGATTGAAGGAGGAACTGGTTTGCTCAGTGGAAGTTTGACTAGTACTTGGTGTGAGGGAATACAACAGACCAATGGGTAGCGTGGTGTCAAATTTTACGTGTTTATAAAACGTGCTATCAAAATGAGAAGAATTTTGAATGGGAATTTGCTAAATTATTTACATGCTAGCTTAGATATATTGGTTTTGAATGGAAAAATTCCTTTATTATCTAATTCTGAAGGGTTCGGTGAATCCACATGTGAAACCTGTGGGGTTCGGTACCTTTAGTAAGGTTGAGAACCACTGATCTAATGGGAGGAGAAATTGGTTTGCTCAGTGGAAGGTTGACTGACTTGCACTAGGTTTGTGAAGTATTAAAAAAACCTGCAGGCAGCATGGACTGCGCAGATAATGGGGAAAAAACATCATTTTAAGTCCATCCATTCATTTTTTCCCGATTTTCCGAGGTCTGGTCGCAGAGGCAACAGCTTCAGCAGAGAAGCCCAGACTTCCCTCTTCCTAGCCACTTCATTCAGCACTGCTTGGAGGATCCCAAGAAGTTCCCAGGCCAGCCAGGGGACACAGTCTCCCAAGCATGTCCTAGGTCGGCTTCACAGCCTCCTCCAGTGGGACATGCCTGGAACACCTCACCAGAGAGGCGTCCAAGAGAAATCCTAATCAGATGCCCGAGCCACCTCATCTGGCTACTCTTGACGCTGAGAAACAGCAGCTCTACTCTGAGGCCCTCCCAGATGACCGAGCTTCTCACCTTATCTCTAAGGGAGAGCCCGGACACCATACGGAGGAAACTCCGTTTATATCTTGTTCTTTTGGTCACGACCCACAGCTTGTGGCCATAGGTGAGGGTAGGTATGTAGATCGACCGGTAAATTTTATGCCATAAAAATATTATGTGATGCAAGAATGCGAAAATAGAATAAGAACATAGAGATAAAAACAAAACAAAAAAAACCCCAGAACAGTTTAAATGAGTTCCGTTTCATTTTCCAACATGAAAATTAAACACGAAAGGCCAAATTATTTGTAGTAAATTTGAAATCTGAATGAATTTGAATCTGAATTCACTAAAATATTAGCTTTCTTGCTTAGCTGTATTGGTTTTGAATTGTAAAAAATGGCTTTTTATTAACTTTCATAAGGTTCGGTGAATGCACATGTGAAACTAATGGGGTTCGGTAACTTCCGCAAGGCTAAGAACCACTGGTTTAAGTATATTATCCAATCCCTGGTAGTTACATTAGAGTCAACATGGAATTATTTCCTGCAGGCTAAATATTGTTTTAATACTGTTTTACATAAGGTCAGAACAATGGCTTCATTGAAATATTTTCAAAAATGCCGCATGTGACCCAAAACCGCATAATCCAGTCTAGTGCAAAGTCATCTAGCAACATTTTTCTCTTTATTTGTTTATTTATTAATTTTTATAGTGGCTCATTCATAACATAACTTTGGTTTGAAATCCATGTTTGAAACGCTAGGCCTGATACGAAACAATTTGAAACCCTCAAATCATGAAACAGGACGAGGAGTGTCTCAAGAGTGATTTGGTCAAGGACTCAAGGTAATTACTATATAAAATAGCACCATGGATGCACTTTGAAACGTGGAAAAAATGAATGGGAAAAATTAGCGTAACTTTGGCTCGAAATATTTAAGTTATTTACGTTTTACATTCATAACTACAGAAATTCCAAGTTTTACGCATTTATTTACAAGAATTTTCAACTAAAAAAGCTCTTTGTTACGTGATGGCCGCCACGTTGGATTACACAATAGCGTAACTTTAGCTTGAAATATTTACGTAAAATGAACGATAACCGGTATTTTTTTGCTTTTAACTAAGAACATAGAATGTTTTAACTTTATATCTATAGAAATTCTGGGATTTACGCATTCATTTACAAGAATTTTCAATTTAAAAAGCTTTTTTTTGTGATGGCCACCACGTTGGATTACACATTAGTGTAACTTTAGCTTGAAATATCTACGTAAAATGAACTATAACTGCTCCTGTTTTGCTTTTAAACCAACAATCCAGACTGTTTTATGTTCAATTTTATACAAATTCTATGATTAGCACATTTATATCCAAGAATTTTTAAGTTAAAAAGCTCATTGTTTTGTGACGGCCACCACGTTGGATTACACAATAGCGTAACTTTAGCTTGAAATATTTTTGTAAAATGAACGATAACTGCTCGTTTTTTGCTTAAAAAACAATCTAGACTGTTTTACATTCATATCTATACAAAGTCCGTGAGTTATACATTTGTTTACAAGAAATTTCAACTTAAAAGCTCTTTGTTTTGTGACGCCTGCCACGGCGGGTTACACAATAGCGTAACTTTAGCTTGAAATATTTACGTAAAATGAATGACAACTGCTCGTTTTTTGCTTTTAACCAAGAATGTAGACGGTTTTACCTTTATATCTATCTATCTGCATTTTTTTGCAGGAATTTTCAACTTAAAAAGCTCTTTTTTTGTGACGGCCGCCATGTTGGATGTTGTATCTCTACATAATAGCGTAACTAGCGGGCCAACTGCCCTTTTTTTGGGCAAAAAAATAAATAAATAAATTGTAATTTAGACACTGTTGGGAATGTCTTTTTTAAAAAAACACTTAAAATCTCCTGCTTCGGTTGCCATTTTTTGTAAAGAGGAGCCCCTTCACACATTTCTGCGTCCATAATAATAAAAAAAAAATTTGTGTAACATTTCAATCTAAAAATGATGAGGGCCAGATAGCCGGCAAGACGTGCTGAGGGAATAGTGACATCGGAATTCAACCTAAATAAGGTGCGATTGTATATAGAAAAATGCTAATTTTACTTTTAGTAAAATTAAGGTGATTCTGCATTCTTTCCTCAAGAATTAAGTTTCTGATGTGAAAATTGAGTGATTTATTAGCTATTGAGATCTTATGTCAAAATTGCAATTGAAAGTGTTTTATTGTCGTACACATTTTTTTCCTGAGTATCTACTTTAAGTGCGAGTTAAGTCATTGGCTGCCATTTAAATCTATGCCAATCAGTGGCACTCATCATCTGTAGTTACCTTGCATAGTGAGTGTCCTTCATACATGTGGAAGCGGCCCTGCATGCACACGCAGGTTTTCCCCTTCAGTTCGCCAAAAACCAGCCGTCCGGCATGACCTTGAACTTCGGGGCGACAAGGGCGACGTCATCAAGTCACTGATGTGAACCCCAAAATTTTGGTTCAGAGGTTAAAACTTTACCCGTGCTTTGCGGGAAACCCGGAATATCGGCGTACGGGAAGGAATCCTGGCACTTGAGGGCGTCAGCCAGCATCCCTAAACCCGACCCGCAGATGATGGCCACCTGGGGGCGATGGCGGGTCTGCGACTTCAGCCAGTCAGCAGACTGTTGGTATTCATCGTGACTGGAGATGAACAGAGAGTCGTTTAAAGCCAAAGAAAAAGCCAAACCCAGTTAGGATCGGCTTTCTTTGGCTTTGCCTCGCTCGAGGCTGTGCCGTTAGCTTTGGTCACACGGTGAGAGTCATAAGAACGACTTCCAAAAAATGCGGAAAACTGCCAAATCATATGCTTTTTTTCCTCGCCTCACGCGTTACAATTTGAAAGAGTGGACATGACCACACCTCTGTAGATTTCTTTGAACGTCATTTTTGCAACATCATTCTAATGTGAAACCTTAATTTTTAAAATCTAACCTCGTTTTAAAAATGAACTGCCTTAAAATCTGCCATTGAAATAATATTTTTTACTCTGAATCCTATTTTGAAATCTGATCACGTAACCTTCTTTGAAAGCAAAATCTTGGCTCAAAACTTTGCTCCAACCCTGATTCTGATTTGAAACCCTATTCTGATCGTCCAACCTTGTTTGAAACCCAAATTCCGTCTTAAAACCCCACCTAAATTCTATCCCAAACCCTAATCCTGAATTTAAACCTGACTTTAAAGACTTAACCCTGCTTTGAAAGCAAAATTAATACGTTTAAACATAAATTGTCCCTTAAATACATATCTCGGACCCTATTTTGAACACCTAGGCCTTGTTAGAAACCCATATCCTGTGTTAAAATTCTACTTTTACATTAACTTACATTAACTTTACACTGAAAAAAATAACTGGTGGATCATTGTAACAATTTGCTCTTACTTTTTTAAAGGAAATTTTACTGCTTGTGAACTGAACTTAAAATTGCAAGCAGTAAAATTTACTTAAGAAAAGTAAGTGCAAATTGTTACAATGATTTTATCAAGTAAACTCAACAATGTTAAAATTCGACTCTTACATTAACTTTAGTAGAATTGTTGGATTTACTTGATAAAATAGTAATATCTACTTTTACATTAACTTTGCACTGAAAAAAATAACTTGTGGATTTACTGGTGGATCATTGTAACAATTTGCACTTTTATTAAGTAAATTTTACTGCTTGTGAACTGAACTTAAAATTGCAAGCAGTAAAATTTACTTACTGCTTGTGAACTGAACTTAAAATTGCAAGCAGTAAAACTTACTTAATAAAAGTAAGTGCAAATTGTTACAATGATTTTATCAAGTAAATCCAACCATTATTTTTTTCAGTGTAAAGTTAATGTAAAAGTAGAATTTTTACACAGGATATGGGTTTCTAACAAGGCCTAGGTGTTCAAAATAGGGTTTGAGATATGTATTTAAGTGACAATTTATGTTTAAATGCATGGATTTTAAGTTGAAACCATATAGCAAACCCTAAATCCTAATTTGAAACCTGACTTTCTACACTTTTAAACCTTACTATTAAGCATTCATTTGAATTTAAAGACCCATCTCAAAACGTATTCTTGATTTGAACCCCTATTTTGAAAACGTAATCCTTGTTTTAAACCAAAATCCTCTTATTAAAAACCTGATTTTAACTTGAAATCCTACTCTAGATCCAAATTTTGACTTCGAACCCCACTTTGAACACCAAAACCTGGTATTAAACCCAACTCAAAGCAGTAAGCGTAACTTGAAACCCTACTTGAACTACTAACCATAAATTGAAACCATAAAACAAGCATGAAATCCAGATTAGACCGCTTTACCCTTGGTTTAAAGCCTACACTGTTTTAAAACCACAGACTGCAACATGAACTCTTTCAGCGTCAATCATGTGGCTCTTTTCCTACTTATGCTGGGAATTTCAATCATTTTGTCACTAGCAGACATCCAATTCATTTGAACAGAGAAGGCCGGCAGCTGTTAAAATGGATTGGACGGCTATCATTGCAATAAATTAGCAAAAAAAGATTTTTTCAATCTAAAAAAACAGAAAGAATCTATTCCTTACCTGATCTGTTCTTTGCTATGCATGATGCTTCTTGCGAGTCAGCGTGAGTTGCGTGAGTGAGGCGGATTCCCATCCGCCTCCATATAAACAGGTCACATGCATCTGATTGGCCAACAAGTTATCCATTCATCAGCTGCGACCAATGAACGAAGACCCTGTGCTTGTATGCGTGTGTGGAATTCTCTCTTTGTGAGAGCGTGTCGTGGTTTTACTACACGGTCTAATTGAGGCAAACAAACACAAGCGTGTGATAAGAAATCTGTGGTTCCTGTAAATTCAACATGTACATTTGAATGTGAGTCAGGAAGTATTGGGAAATAAGATTTCAAAACTTCTTTGTAAGAATGGAAAAATTATGATCATTGTTTCCCCATAGTTTCAGGGTGATTAAGCGATCTAGGCCAGTGGTCCTCTAACCTTTTTTGCACCACGGACCAGTGTAAAGTGGGCCTTTTTTTCACCAACCGGCAACGTATGGCGGAAAATTACTCTAAATATGAAATAGCACGAAGGGGCAAAAACGAACATTAAAGTGCCTGTGACACGAAAACGCATGTTTATTTCATAATACACGCAGTATTTTATGCTCCTGAATGAAATGGACCGCTTGGATGTGTGTGGAAGCAATTGCTATATTTATTTAGTTTTTTTAATCCCACGCCATGAAAATGAGTGACTTCCGGCAACTGTCTCGAGTTGAGAAAGAGGGCGCTGTGACTAAGGATTCAGCTGATTTTGCTGATTAATACGTTTATTTTTCGCATCACGCCAGCAGAAAAATCTTGCTGTACGAGGGAGAGGCGTTTTTGGGGTTTCAAAAGGTTCCCATTCACCGGTGGATATTGGCCAAAACAAGCCCTACAACTGTGGGACCATGGGACTTACCGGAAAGTGAGTATACATCGTGTTTGTATTATGTCAAAAACTGGGATCATTTTAATATGTAGGTGGCTTGCATTTTGTGGCTGACATGCTCCTTGCCCCCCCCTCGGCCGACGACCGGCGGCTTGTCGCACCCACCCCCGCCAGGAGAGCACTATACTCGGCTTTTTCCCCTTTTCATGTGCCCGGCGTTCTGTCAAATTTTCTGACCGATCAGAAATTGCAACTTTGAGTTAAAAATACGCGCGAATACAGCAATTACAAAGTAAACACTACAAATTTTCTTTAAATAAAGGACTACTTACGTTTGCTCATGGATGGGCGTGTAAAAAGCTCTCCTCATACACATTAGCTGCACATGTTAGCTGCACAACAACTGCAGCCGCTCACGTAGGACTCTCTCTGGCTGTTTACGACTTCGCCGTGTCGTAAAGCATTATTTTGCCATATTCGTGTTGACCATTTGGCAGCTACACGCTCCTCCGACATCGGACGGCTTATTCGGCGGTCATTGTCCAGCTGCTTCCCCGGCGAGCTTTCCTGTCCGTAGTAGCAGGGGAACGAGCTGTAAATTGCTCTCCGCCGGGCGGTTTGCCGATCGGCAAAGACAATCGACAACCCAGTCGTCATGTGAAATGGTCCGGGCTAGTTACGTGTGATTTTTCGCTTCGAAGACTTTGAAACATCACTCGGTTCGGGTTAGCATGTCGGCTAGCTGTTGCGCCTCTTGGTTTGTTTACATTCTCCGAAGCCGGGGAAGGGAAATGACATAAGCCCAATTTAGGTGGCATAAAATATTAGAGGCGTGCGAAATTTCCGATTCTGACATTATTCGCGATTTGGGCATGGAAGATTCGAGAACTATTCACAAAAATCCAAATTCCGATTATTGAATTATACCAGGTAAAGCAGACCTAAAACACAGTCAGCGAAGTTTTCGGGACGCAATGAGGAACGGACCGAGAGTAAATATCATGTTCAACTCATGCCGCTAGATAAAAAAAAAAAAAAAAAACCTGACTGCGGCTGACAGCTGCTTCAAACAACGCCCATTTGCTAGTTGCTACAAGCATACGGCCACATACGGCTATAGTAGATATCACATATATTTAGAACTAGATGCAAAATGACAGACTTGCCGTTTAGTAGTTGCCGCGTTGTTAACAGCCGCCATCTTAAAGCAGTAGACTTCTCTCAAAGGCTCTGTTGTAGCGAACCTAATTAACTTTTTATCTAAAATACTCCTAAATCGGCCAAATCTTAACTTGAATCCATCACAGAAGGGAAATTATGGAATAACAGGAGAATTTTAACAACTTTAACAGTTGATTCACATCATTAAATTAATTGAAAGTAGTTTAAAGCTGCTGATACAGAATGGGACTTGAGTATTTTATTTGCTGTTTTGAACTGTTAACGTGATACTAAAATATTAGTTTGGTTTAGCCTGAGAGGATTTTTGAACAATGAAAACTAATTTTGAAACTAATGTAAGAAACATTAAAAGCGCAGGGCGGAGGGCGGGGTAACATCAATAATCAATTTATAATCGAATCGGAGCCTCTGAATCGTAATCGTAATCGAATCGTTAGGTGCCAAAAGATTCCCACCTCTATAAAATATCGTTCGGGAGGTGCGACAGTAAAGGTGAAGTCGACAGTTTTGACCATTATGGAGTAATTTTGCCATGTCGTCTTGAATAAATGCATTTTTATTATTTCATATTCCATTTAGCACAAGACTGTTATTTGTCATGACCATGCCATTTATTTAGCTATTGGGGAAAACACTTGGATAAAAAGAATATCCTGTAAAAATATTGGAGTACAGAGACTGAAACATTGACATTTTGCGGCTCTCAATGGGCTGCATACTAACTCTGATGAAATCGTGACTACACTGACGTCATCCACCTGTTTGGGTCGCTAGAGCCCTATAATGGTAGGCGTGGCTAATCGGCAGATTAAAAGACTAATTTCTCGTCATCTGCGCTTGCTAAATTGAATCCTCTCAAAATATGATTCTAATTCACATAATAATCCTATTTAAGACTTTTTTTTCCTCCTGTCGTACGCACTTTAAGTGCAGGGAAAATATAACTCACCATTAGGCATGTGCCGGTATGATATTCTGACAGTATGATAACCTTAAGCTAAAATATCACGATTTCACGGTATGACGGTATTGCAATTACAGCTCTAAAATTTTTTACTTGGAGATACTTGGGTTTTAAAATCAATAAATAAAAAATTCGCAGCCAGTCAAGGGGCCGGCGAGGGCCGCCCCGCCTCGCACCGTAGGATGGGGAGGGCAGAGCGCACCGTGTCAGTGACCGACCGACCGCCGCACCCCGGCCCCGCTGCCACCCTACACTTCCCGGCCCACCGACCCGCACTTGGTCCTCCGGCTCCCGCGGCCGGCGCACTGGAAAAAAATGCCACTTCTAAAAAGAGTAAAAAATTACGTGAAATGAGATAAGATTTGCTTATAGCCAGAACATTTTGCCAATGGAACAAGCAAGTTTTGTCTTGGGAAGAATTCTTAAAATAAGACATCCTTTCAGGATGAATAAGATCTTGAAACTAGTTATATTTTAGTTCAACGAGATCTTGAAACTACCGGTAGTTATATTTTACTAGTTTATCCTGAATGGATGTCTTATTTGAAGAATTCTTAGCAAGACAAAAATTGCTTTTTCCATTGGCAGAATTTTCTTACTTGTTATAAGCAAATATGATCTTTTTTAAAATAATTTTTTACTCGTTTTAGAAGGGGCATTTTTTTTCAGTGCGGGGACGCTCTCCCGCCAGCGTCAACGCGGCCATAGCCGCCTCGGAACCGAACTCTCAAGCCCTGGGTACCCAACATTCTCCCGGCCGTTGTCCCGAAGGGGGTTTAATGTCTCCACATTAACACATATCGGTCCATCTCTACAACCTACACCCAACAAAAACAAAATCAAATGAATGCCACTAAATAAGTACAGTACTATAATCACAGTGCATATTTTATTTCACCAAGTGACTCACACGAACACGCGCCATTCAGAGGATTCAAAGCACTCACTTGCTTTGTACGTCACACAGTTTAGTTGTACATCATCAATCACGTGAGCAAACATCGCCTCAGGACAGTGCTTCGGTACAACTTCTATATGAGCATGTCAGCAGCCCATCACTACTTGGACCTTCTCGTATCAGAAGTCTTCAATGTCATATTGACAGCAACAGAAGTGGGACATTTATTTATAAAAAGCGCTAGCCGCTAACGGAGATGACGTGCAACCCCTGCCCACACCTTTCACTATCACCAAAAGTGGAACAAAACAAGAGCATCGAGAGTTTCAGGGAGCCAGGACATGATCTGACCCACCGTCACGGATTCAGACCAGAAGTAATTTTGAAAATACTTAATATAGTATATTTTTTATATGTAGCATATTATAATGTACTTGATATGTTAGAAAACATTTGGGAAGCGTAGCATGAGTATTTTTTTTTATTTTTTATGTGGTTATATCAAAATAGGCCTGCAAGCAGGACTGAACCGGGCCTTGTAGTTTGGTGCAACTTGGACGGCACGCAGGTCAGGGTGGTGGCAGATCGACCCCTCTCATCATCTCATGAGAACCTAACTTGCTCGAGACACGCCTCTTTTTTGGGGATTAGAACTACATTTACACACCTAGGAGAAAAAAAACCCTATCGAAGAGGGTCCTACAAAAAAAAAGAGGCAATACTAAGCTGTGCAGCAGCACCTTAATTCAAAACCAAAATGAATCTAATTGGGACAATTCGGCTAAGTGTGCCAAATTCCGTGACTCTATAAGTTGCCTAAGTCCCTGAAAAAAATTGACTTCATTTTAATATCTACCAAAGAGTCATCACAGCAACAGACAGAGACATGTGGACATGGGCGTTAAAATGCAGTATACAAAAGGTCTTGAAACTACAATGACCAACCTGAAAATAACTGGACATGTATAAGTAAAATGAGTAACTTTCTGTTGCCACTAGTTGGCGCTGTAGCGTTAATGCAAATAAGCCGTACAGGACCCTTTAGAGTACGACTCTAACCATGCTCAGGAGGTTTGGCGCAAATATGTTATATGTCTGCCAATTTATGACTGTTCAAAATTTGTGAAGAGACAAAACGGCGACGGTCATTTTCACCTTCCTATTTGGACCCCTCTGCTTCAACCAAACCTCAATATTTTTCATCAGGCACCTGAACACATGTCTTAAGGCTCCCCTGAAACAGGTTTGAGGTCAATTGATTTTTTTCCCTTCCAGGAGGAGTCCGTCTCGTTTCCTGTTCCCAGCAGGGGACGCTAGGCCTAATGGGTAATATTTCAATGCAGTCAAGTTCAGGCTGGGATCCCTCACATACATGCCAAATATGAAAAAGATTGAACGTTGTATCAGGGAGTTATTAATCATTTTCTGAATTTGGTGTTTTGCCCCAAAATAAGGCCGACATTGGCACCCCGCCAAGGTCAGGCCAGGCCCGTGAATGAAAACTCACAATTTTGAGAACTTAAAATCTCATGTCTCATGAACAGTCCTAACAATTTTTAGGAGGATCCAACTAACTCCTGAGGCTCCAGAGTCTCAAATGTGCACCCTGTAAATCGATAAAAATTTCACATTTGATCCAAAACACCCGAAAATCCTGTTGAGTTTGGAATATGGGTGCTTTTTGGCATCGACTTTCCAAATTTCATCGCTCTACGTTGAAAAAACCTATTAGGAAAGGCTTTTTTGAAAAATCCTTTCTGTCGCCACTAGTTGGCACTGTGGAGTTGGTGCAAATGACCCCTACAGGACTATTCAGGGTACGACTCTCAACAAGCACGGGACGTTTGGCACAGATATGTTGTATGTCTGCCAAGTTATGGCTGTTCAAAATTTGTGGCGAGACAAAATGGCGACGGTCATTTTCGCTTTCCATTTTGGACCCCTTTTAAAGCTCCCCTGACGCGCATTTGAGGTCAAATGATTTTTTTTTCCCTTGGAAGAGGAGCCTGTCCAGTAAAAATGGTGTTTCCTGGTCCCAGCAGGGGGCACCAGGCCTACTGGGCAATATTTCAATGCAGTCGTGTTCAGGCTGGGATACCTTTCATACCTACTAGATATGAAAAAAACTGAACCTTGTATCAGAGAGTTATTAGTCATTTACTGGAATTTGGCGTGTTGCCAAAAAATGGCACACCACCCAGGTCAGGCCCGTGAATGAAAACTCACCATTTTGATAACTTAAGATCTCATATGACTCATGAACAGTCTCACCAATTTTGAGGAGGATCCAATTAACTCCCTAGATGCCAATGTCTCCGATGTGCACCCTGTAACGCGATATAAATTTCACATTCAATTCAAAATACCCGATTTCCTGTTGGGTTTGGAATATGGGTGCAAGAGACTTTTTGGAGCAGTTTTGCACAAGGTATCAACTCCTCAAATTTCATCGCTTTACGCTGAAAAAGTCTAATAGGAGAGGCTTTTTTAAAATTTCAAGGGGGCACCACAATAACTACCTCTGCACTCAAATTTTCTCCCAATTGAACTGATACCCTTAAACTTGTTTGATATGCTAATTTAAAATCAATCTAGCATGCGAGCAAACCTTGACATTTCTACAGGTATCGTGGCCCCGGTAAGAATTATCCGCGTCGTCATCACGTGCCCGTCTTCCACCGAGCGCCGGACTAACGAGAAGCATCTGGGTTGAGATTGAGGCCGTCTCATGACAGCTAAAACGCTAACGCGCTAACACACCGCACATGCTGCGGCCATCAGCTGATCTGACGCCCAGCTGACCTGAAACGCCTCACGTGCAGATTGTCAACAAATTCGCGTCGACTTCACCTAACACGACTTTCTTTTTGTAAATTGGTGTTAATTTCCATAATAGCTACTTACTATTCTGGGATATTTTGATGTGATTTTGATTTGTATGGAAAAAATTGCAGTACAATGCTATGGGAGGCCAACCAGGAAGCTGATTAGCGGCTTAATAAGCTCAGCACCGCAGGCGGTTACTTGAAAATTGAAGGCATCGCCTCGGGGAGGAAAAAGGAAAAAGATAAAGAGAAGCACATGCTTGACATTAAAGGACCACG
Organism: Corythoichthys intestinalis; assembly: GCF_030265065.1. Lineage (NCBI taxonomy): Eukaryota > Metazoa > Chordata > Actinopteri > Syngnathiformes > Syngnathidae > Corythoichthys > Corythoichthys intestinalis. Next base: position 50,595,529 of record NC_080403.1, read on the forward strand.
GGTGACGTTTCCATTAATATAAATGTTATTGCGATTATGTAATCTTGGGGTCATTCAACTATTTACACATTTTTATGGTAGCTTTGCATGTAATGCAAAAGCTACCATCTATAATATTCCTTTTAAAAAAAAAAAAAAAAAAGGCGTTCCTTTGGCGCGCCACCTAGCCAAAACAGTTCGACGCACCGACACCGTTCATACACCAGAACGATGGGAATTCTCAGGCGAGGCAGGCTTTCTCTCGCTTGACACCCCAAAAATGAACCGTTCGCCCCAAAACGCGGGTTTCTTGGAAAAAAAAAAGTGACATTTCAAAACGCTTCTTGTCAGTGAATTTTTGTCCAAATCACTTATACATAAAAAATTTTCAGGACACTAAGGGGCACAGTTAGTTTTTTGCTAAAAACTAGCCATAACATACCCAGTAATGTCTAATGGTCTAATGGCCCTATTTGTCGTTCATTTCAATAGCACAAAAACCTTGATTCACTCCTACTGATTTAAAACCCAAGTTACCCGATATCAACAGGAAGTGACTCTGAAATGCCCCCAAATCAACAGGAAATGACCCAATATCAACAAGAAATGAACCCATATCTCCAGGAAGTGACTGTGGAATGCCTTAAAATCAATAGGAAATGACCCGGAAATGCCCTGAAATGAATAGCAAGTGATTGAAGTGACTCTGAAATTCCCAAAAATCAACAGGAAGTGACCCCATATCTCCAGGAAGTGGCCCTGAAATGCTTCAAAATCAACAGGAAGTGACCCAGAAATGCCCCCAAATCAACAGGAAGTGACCAAATATCAACAGGATGTGACCCTGAAATGCCCAAAATCAACTGGAAGTGACCCCATATCTCCAGGAAGTGACTCTGAAATGCCCCAAAATCAATAGGAAGTGACCCGGAAATGCCACAAATCAACAGGAAGTGACACCGAAATGCCCCAAAATCAACAGGAAGTGACCCCATATCTCAGGGGCATGACTGCGGAATGCCTTAAAATCAACAGGAAGTGATCTCGAAATACCCCAAATCAACAGGAAGTGACCCAATATCTCGAGGAAGTGACTATGGAATGCCCTAAAATCAACACAAAGTGACCCCGAAATACCCCAAATCAACAGGGAGTGACCCAATATTAACCGGAAGTGACTCTGATATGCCCCAAAATTGATAGGAAGTGATCCAATATCAACAGGAAGTGACCCTGAAATTCCCCAAAATCAACAGGAAGTGACCCCATATCTCCAGGAAGTGGCCCTGAAATGCCTCAAAATCAACAGGAAATGACCCAGAAATGCCCCCAAATCAACAGGAAGTGACCAAATATCAACAGGAAGTGACCCTGGAATGCCCCCAAATCAACAAGAAGCGACCCAATATTAACAGGAAGTCACCCTGAAATGCCCAAAATCAACTGGAAGTGACCCATAAATGCCCCCAAATCATCAGGAAGTGACCAAATATCAACAGGAAGTGACCCTGGAATGCCTCCTAAAACAAGAAGCGACCCAATGTTACCAGGAAGTGACCCTGAAATGCCCAAAATCAACTGGAAACGACCCCATATCTCCAGGAAGTGACTCTGAAATGCCCCAAAATCAATAGGAAGTGACCCCGAAATGCCCCAAATCAACAGGAAGTGACACCGAAATGCCCCTAAATCAACAGGAAATGACCACATATCTCAGGGGACTGACTGTGGAATGTCTTAAAATCAACAGGAAGTGACCCCGAAATGCCCCAAATCAACAGGAAGTGACACCGAAATGCCCCAAAATCATCAGGGAGTGACCCCATATCTCCAGGACGTGACTCTAAAATGCCCCAAAATCAATAGGAAGTGACCCCGAAATGCCCCAAATCAACAGGAAGTGACACAGAAATACAAAATCAACAGGAAGTGTTTCCATATCTCAGGCGAATGACTGTGGAACGCCTTAAAATCAAGAGGAATTGACCCCGAAATACCCCAAATCAACAGGAAGTGACACCGAAATGCCCCAAAATCATCAGGAAGTGACCCCATAGCTCAAGGAAGTGACCCATAAATGCCCCCAAATCAACAGGAAGTGACCCTGGAATGCCCCCAAATCAACAAGAAGCGACCCAATATTAACAGGAAGTGACCCTGAAATGCCCAAAATCAAATGTAAATGACCCCATATCTCCAGGAAGTGACTCTGAAATGGCCCAAAATCAATAGGAAGTGACACCGAAATGCCCCAAAATCAACAGGAAGTGACCCCATATCTCAGGGGAATGACGGTGGAATGCCTTAAAATCAACAGTAAGGGACCCCGAAATGCCCCAAATCAACAGGAAGTGACACCAAAATGCCCCAAAATCATCAGGAAGTGACCCCATATCTCCAGGAAGTGACTCTGAAATGCCCCAAATCAACAGGAAGTGACCCAATATTAATCGGAAGTGACCCCGAAATGCCCCAAATCAACAGGAAGTGACACCGAAATGCCCCAAAATCAACAGGAAGTGACCCCATATCTCAGGGGAATGACTGTGGAATGCCTTAAAATCAACAGGAAGTGACCCCAAAATACCCCAAATCAACAGGAAGTGACCCAATATCTCGAGGAAGTGACTATGGAATGCCCCAAATCAACAGGAAGTGACACCGAAATGCCCCAAAATCATCAGGAAGTGACCCCATAGCTCATGGAAGTGACTGCAGAATGCCTTAAAATCAACAGGAAGTGACCCCAAACGCCCCAGATCAACAGGAAGTGAGCCAATATTAACAGGAAGTGACCCCATACCGCCAGGAAGTGACTCTGAATTGCCTTGAAATCAACAGGAATTGACCCCGAAATGCCTGAAAATCCACAGGAAGTTGCCCTGTAATGCCTCAAAATCAACAACAAGTGACCTCTCAATGCCCCCAAATCAATAGGAAGTGACCCTGAAATGTCCCAAAATCAACAGGAAGTGACCCCATACCTTCCGAAACTGACTCTGGAATGCCTTAATATCATTAGGAAGTGGCTCGACTCTGGAATGCCTGAAAATCAACAGGAAGTTGCCGTGGAATGCCTCAAAATGAACAGAACGTGACCCTGAAATGCCTCAAAATCTATAGGAAGTGACCCAATATATACTTACAATGCTCAGCTGGAATTTTAGACCTTCTTCTTGTTCTTCTTTGGCCAACTGCTCCAGGTCTCTGAGATTTGAAGGGTGCCTTCTCCAAACTGCCATTTTCAGATCTCTCCACAGGTGTTGTATGGGATTCAGGTCTGGACTCGTTGCTGGCCACTTTAGAAGTCTCCAGTGCTTCCTCTCAAACCATTTTCTAGTGCGTTTTGGGTTATTGTCCTGCTGGAAGACCCATGACCTCTGAGGGACACCCAGCTTTCTCACACTTCAGACTTTATAATGCCATGCACACGGGCAAGCAGTCCAGTGCCAGAGGCAGCAAAGCAACCCCAAAACATCAGGGACCCTCCGCCATGTTTGACTGTGGGACAGTGTTCTTTTCTTTGAAGGCCTCGTTTTTTTTACCCTGTAAACTCTATGTTGATGCCTTTTCCCAAAAAAGCTCTACTTTTGTCTCATCTGACCAGAGAACATTCTTCCAAAACGTTTTTGGCTTTCTCAGGTAAGTTTTGGCAAACTCCAGCCTGGCTTTTTTATGTCTCTGAGTCAGAAGTCGGGTTTTCCTGGGTATCCTACCGTAGAGTCCCATTTCATTCAGATGCCGGCGGATAGTACGGGTTGACACTGTTGGACTCTCGGACTGCGGGACAGCTTGAACTTGTTTGGATGTTCGTCGAGGTTCTTTATCTACCATCTGCGCAATCTTTCGTTGAAATCTCTCGTCAATTTTTCTTTTCCGTCCACATTTAGGGAGGTTAGCCACAGTGCTATGGGCTTCACACTTATTGATGACACTGCGCACGGTAGACATAGGAACATTCAGATCTTTGGAGATGGACTTGTAGCCTTGAGATTGCCCGTGCTCCCTCACAATTATGCTTCTCAAGCAGTAGTGCCTCCAGAAATTTTTCATAAGGGTGGCCAGATGGGGCCACTTAAAATCTTGGGGTGGCCAAAACGAACAGCCAGAATTTCAGGTTTTCATTACATTATTGCAGTAAAAAGGTCAGGGGAAAACTATCAGAAAGACTTCAGGACACGGCTACTGATTTACTTTGGTGTATTGTGTAATATTTGATGTTACTAATGATTTCATGTGCATAGTCCATAACTGTCCAGTCAACATTTTGAGTTCCACAACAATTCTGTTTTATTTTGCTATGTATATATTAGGCATAAGGTGTACATTTAACTAGGGCTGTCAAACGATTAAAATTTTTAATCGAGTTAATCACAGCTTAAAAATTAATTCATCGTAATTAATCGCAATTCAAACCATCTCTAAAATACGCCATATTTTTCTGTAAATTTTTGTTGGAATGGAAAGATAAGACAAGACGGATATATGCATTCAACATTCTTACTTAAGTACTGTATTTGTTTATTATAACAATAAATCCACAAGATAGCATTAACTTTATCAACATTCTATCTGTGAAAGGGATCCACGGATAGAAAGACTTGTAATTCTTTAAGGATAAATGTAAGTTTGTATATTGTGACTAAATATTGCCATCTAGTGTATTTGTTGAGCTTTCAGTAAATGATACTGTAGTGACCTAACTTTTCTGCCCAAATGCATGATGGGAAGTGGTACAACTATGACTGTGTGTGGTGGCTGCAAATGCTACATCTTCTCTGCGTTGGGTACACTACAGGGTGTAAAGAAAAAGATCAACTCCTGTCAATCTTCCCCAACTCGCTTCCCACAATATTTATAGTTGCTGTGGGAGAGATGACAAAGTTTTGCCAATTAAAAGCACGGCCCCAATGAATGCTTGTATCTTACTCCACTCGGCCTCTTATCTCTGTATATAAGTAAAACTGCGCCATTGTAGGCTGTTTGCGTGAATGAGTCGTACCGCGAATGCGTTAATTGCGATAAAATTTTTCGCGTGATTAATTTTAAAAAATTAATTGGCGCCCGTTAACATGATAAATTTGACAGCCCTACATTAAACTAAACAAAATAAATGCATTCATTTGGGAAGAAATGCATAACTGATGCTACAACAATCTAACGATATACTGGCAAGCGGGGTGGCCCGTGGGGTGGCCAACCAATTTATTGGCGTGGCCATCCCCTAGTGGCGCCACTGTTCTCAAGTCCTCAGAAAGTTCTTTGGTCTTCTTTCTTTTCTCCATGCTCAACTTGGTACACACAGGGACACAGGACAGAAGTTGAGTCAACTTTAATCCATTTTAACTGGCTGCAAGTGTGATTTACTTATTGCCACCACCTGTTACGTGCCACAGTTAAGTAACAGATGCTGTTAATTACACAAATTAGAGAAGCATCAAATGATTTTTCAAAGGGTGTCAATACTTTTGTCCTGCCCATTTTTTGAAATTTTGTGTGAAATGATAATGATTTATTTTTATGATTGATGATTTTATTTTTTTCCATTGTCTTTTGTGTTTAGTCATTGCAAGCAAAATAAATGAAGCTATTACTACAAAAGCCAGCAGTGTACCAACCATCACAACAAACCTACCATCGCAATTTCCATAGAAATTGAATTTTCTAGACGATTTAAACTTTTTCAGCGAACGTTCAGTCGCTGCCATCCTCCATTTTTGAATGGATTCGACGTCTACTAGCGACACACTCATTTCAAGGGATTAGATGTCTATCGCTGTTACTGTCAGCCGACGAGTTATGTTAACTGGTGACTTGAATTTTCTCGCTTTTTGGAGCGTGTAAATAAATGTGACGTTTTTACACTTAGAATCCATCAAACTCATTTCCCCTAACTGTAAATAACGACGCAGTCATCCTAACGTAAAAGGAGTTTATTGACCTTTGCAATGTTTCCGTCACATGAAGACTTCCAATTGTTGTAATTCTTTTTATTCGGGCCTCATGCCGATCACAATGCGAGCAATGTGAGCAATGCGAGGGCTCGCTCAGACGTTTGTCAGCATTCGTGAGTTACGTTCGACAAAGCGTGTAGTCAGACAAGCGTTTGCGAGATGGCTGGATTTTTGTCCCCAGATGTGACTTTGACTAGCTTTCAGGACAAGTTTTTCGGTCGATTAAATTAAAACCATTTCAAATCTTTGCTTGAAAACCTCAACGTGGCTTGAATCCTGCTTTTGAATCTAAAATTTGGAATTTAAGACCTACTTTGAAACTAACCTTGTCTTGAAACTAGGGCCGTCAAACGATTAAAATTTTTAATCGAGTTAATAACAGCTTAAAAATTCATCGTAATTAATCGTAATTCAAACCATCTATAAAATATGCCATATTTTCCTGTAAATTATTGTTGGAATGGAAAGATAAGACACAAGATGGATACGTATATACATTCAACATACGTTACATAAGTACTGTATTTGTTTATTATAACAATAAATCAACAAGATGGCATTAACATTATTAACATTCTGTTAAAGCGATCCATGGATAGAAAGACTTGTAGTTCTTAAAAGATAAATGTTAGTACAAGTTATAGAAATTTTATATTAAAACCCTTCTTAATGGTTTCGTTTTAATAAAATTCGTAAAATTTTCAATCAAAAAATAAACTAGTAGCCCGCCATTGTTGATGTCAATAATTACACAATGCTCATGGGTGCTTAAAGAGCATACGGCAGGAGAAAAAAAGTCTTAAATAGCATTATTATGTGAATTAGAATCATATTTTGAGACGATTCGACTATATACAACAATTTAGCAAAGCGCAGATGACGAGAAATTAGTCTTTTAATCTGCCGGTTAGCCACGCCTACCATTATAGGGCTCTAACGTCACCAACAGGTGGATGACGCCAACGGGAGACTGGGCTCATTGGTTTTACTATTCAGCCCAGTGAGGGGGAATTATTCAGAACGAGGAAAACGCGACGAAGAGAGCCGCAAAATGTCATTGTTTCAGTCTCTCTACTCCAATATTTTTACAGGATATTATTTTAATCCAAGTATTTTTTTCCCCAATAGCTAAATAAATGGCTTGAGACGGACCAGTCAGCCCGCCAAGGGGGAACTATTCACAACGAGGAAAACGCGACGAAGAGAGCTGCAAAATGTCATTTTTTTCTGTCTCTTTACTTCAATATTTTTTACAGGATATTCTTTTTATCCAAGTATTTTCCCCAATTGCTAAATAAATGGCATGGTCATGACGAATAATAGTCTTGTGCTAAATGGAATATGAAATAATAAAAACGCACTTATTCAGGACGACATGGCAAAATGCCATAATGGTCAAAACTGTCGACTTCACCTTCACTGTCGCACCTCCCGAACGATATTTTATGACACCTAAATCGGACATATGTCATTTCCCTTCCCCGGCTTCGGAGAATGTAAACAAACCAAGAGGCGTGACAGCCAGCCGACATGCTAGAGTCATGTTTCAAAGTCTTCGAAGCGGAAAATCACAAATAACTAGCCTGGATTATTTGACATGACGACTGGGTTGTCGACTGTCTTTGCGGATCGGCAAACCGCCCGGCTGAGAGCAATTTACAGTTCGTTCCCCGCAGGAGGGCGGCTGCAGTTGTTGTGCAGCTAACGTGCAGCTAATGTGCACGAGGAGAGCTTTTTACATGCCTATCAATGATCAAACATAAGTAGTCCTTTATTTAAAGAAAGTTTGTAGTGTTTACTTTGTAATCGTTGTATTAATATTTGACATAATACAAAACAAGATGTTTACTCACGTCCTCGTAAGTCCAATGGTCCCACAGTAGTAGGGCTTGGCCAATATCCACGGTGAATGGGAACCTTTTGAAACTCCAAAAAGGCGCACACGCCTCTTCCTCATAAAGCAAGATTTTTCTGCAGCCGTTTGGCGCGTGATGCGGAAAATAAACGTATTAATCCGCAAAATCAGCTGAATCCTTAGTCCTCATAAACAACAGTACGGCTGTTTAGTGAAGAGGACTCCTTCAACCGTACACGTCACAGCGCCCTCCTCCTCAATGCAAGACCGAAGCCGGAAGTCACTCATTTTCATGGCGCGGGATTAAAAAAAACTAAATAAATATAGCGATCACTTCCACACACATCCAAGTGGTCCATATCATTCAGGAGCATAAAATACCGCGTGTATTATGAAATAAACATGCTTTTTCGTGTCACATGCACTTTAAGCCCATAAAATCAGTCGCACCGAAGCGCCAGCAGAGGGCGACAAAACTCCAAAAAACACAAGTAACAAGTGGACATTGCACTCTGCTGTCATTTTAATCTGTTTGAGCGGGGCATGTGCGTTAATTGCGTCAAATATTTTAACGTGATTAATTTAAAAAATTAATTACCGCCCGTTAACGCGATAATTTTGACAGCCCTACTTGAAACATTAACTTGTAACAACATATGAGTATTTTCAACTCATGCCAGCCCCCCAGTCAAATTGGATTGGACGTCTATTGATGTCAATGGCAGTTAAACGTGATTATTCAATGCTGACTACGCTAGTTCAAATGCTTATTGCTGTCAGTGGCAATGAAGGGTTCAGTAACAGTAACTCTATTCATAAATCTGACCTCATTTTTTGAAAAAAAATCTACAAATGTGCAGTTTTTAAATAATAGTTTGGATCAATGTGATTATTGTTTGCCAAGGGCGTAGGTTTGGTCTCAACATTGGTAGGGACGATATAGCAGCATAAACCGAATGTATACTTTTTGCTGGGGATGGGACATTAATAAGACCAAACAGATTATTGAACAGGGGTCAGGGCTACATTTCTCACGAATACGAGATAAGAGATGATGATCAATGCAAAATAAATCTGTATTGACTTATACTAACTTTCATGCGTATTGGTTCAGGTGAAACAATGTTCATTCAACCATTGTTTTCAAAAACTACTAAAGAACCATTTGAAGTGCAAGTCCCTTTATTGAAAAAACGGGGAACTATCCAAGAATGGCTCCACTTTTGGGGGCACTGGAGCACCCCAAGACTCAAACTAAAATATTGCAACATAAAAGTGATTAAGGAAAAAAAATCAATGAAAAAAAATATGAGCTGTGCAAGGACCGATATACATCTGAGCCATACTAGACTACTCCAAGATTAAATAAAGGGACTTGCACTCTGAGGCCACCGTGTTGCATTACCGTGATGCACATAATGCAAATAATGATCCAAATGAGGGATGGCAAGCTTGACGGCAGTCGTTTTGCAGGTTAGCAAGTTCACACAGTTTAAAGTTATGCCAACTCTGATGCAGGTCTGACTTTCAGTACCAAAATTAGTGTTGTGTTCCCACCGTTACAAGATTGACGTCTTTTTACATTACCAACAGTGGCTGCTGATGGCTGAAAAAAAAAAAAAAACTAATATCCCTTCTCTTTTAAGGGGGCGGCATCATAAGTCATCGGCCAATTAAACGTGCGTTTGGGGGGAAAAAATGAACCGGCACATTCAGCAGGTGAAAAGTGATAAAGTTTGAACATAATAAAAATAATTCATTAAACAATAGTAGGGTGTATTCTATCCTTACAACATATGGAAAGGTATTCTAAATCTTTATCATATTATATAAATATAATAATTATTATGCAACTGAATTAATTATGAAATGCAAATAAGTTGGCTTAAAAATTGGTGGGGACAATTTGAACATCCTGAAAAGTTGGTAGTGTTCTGTCCCCACCGTTCCTATGCAAACCTACGCCCTTGTTGTTTGCCTGTTTCTGCCGAGTAATGCAGAAAAATATTTTAAGAACAACAACAGAAAGGTGAGGCATTCAATGCTCCTTGTTACAACATTCATATGAAATACTGGGTTCTCTGAAGGTGACGCACAGAGCGGCTGGTGATTGGTGAAGAACCCGAAAATGAACTTTACGGTAGAATAGAATATTCAAGGAAGGAGTGGCTTCGTAAGAAGCATTTCAAGGTCCTGGAGTGGCCTAGCCAGTCTCCAGATCTCAACCCCATAGAAAATCTGTGGAGGGAGTTGAAAGTCCGTGTTGCCCAACGACAGCCCCAAAACATCACTGCTCTAGAGGAGATCTGCATGGAGGAATGGGCCAAAATACCAGCAACAGTGTGTGAAAAGCTTATGAAGAGTTACAGAAAACATTTGGCCTCCGTTATTGCCAACAAAGGGTACATAACAAAGTAATGAGATGAACTTTTGTTATTGACCAAATACTTATTTTCCACCATGATTTGCAAATAAACTCTTTAAAAATCAAACAATGTGATTTTCTGTTTTTTTTTTTTTTTCCACAATCTGTCTCTCATGGTTAAGGTTTACCCATGTTGACAATTACAGGCCTCTCTAATATTTTCAAGTGGGAGAACTTGCACAATTAGTGGTTGACTAAATACTTATTTGGCCCACTGTACCTGACGTTTACTTGAATCATTCAAACAATTGGTTTACAAAGAACAGCTCTGGGGGTTGTCTTGTGACTTCTCCTGATTTGATTACCAAAGACTTGAGTAGACTAAGGGATCATGTTACACCTTTGTGTTCTTCAAAGGATTGAGATAAGTGAGCTTACTTTATGACACCAAACGGTAGATGTTAAAACTTACAAGAATGTGAATGCATGATTGCTTTGACTGAGAATAAAAGGCTACATAATGTATACAAGTGAACATATAAGTGTGAGTACATAACACTTGATTGACAGTTTTTGCATAGATATTGAAGTAAAAATACTAAAATATAACTATTGCTGCAATGATTAATCGATTACCATCGAGTAATTGGATTAGAAAAATTCTTCGACTCAAACTTTGCTGCTTCGAGGATTCGTTTAATAAGGGTGGAGTTGTAATGGTTTATTTTGAGAGTGTTTGCATTTAGTTTTATTGATTTTGGGTGGATATACTGCCCTCTAATGGCAACAGTGAATATGACATAACTCATCTAACATGACTGAATCCAGCTGCTAAAACCAAGTTTTTGTTTGAGCTAATATGTTTATTTATGCATTTGTTATTTAATTTGGAAGAATATTTTGCAGTTTTTGTGGGACTATGTGTTTCACCGATTTTTGAAGAGCTTTGTTAAAAAAAAGTTAGCATTTTATAGCATTAAAGCTAGCATACTTTTGCCATGCACGTTAACCAATTGTTCTTTTGTTGTACTTAGATCCTCATTTAGTTATTTTTTAATATTGTTTGAGGCTGAGCTCCGGTATTTTAATTTAGTTTTAAATGCATTTATTGCTCTTGTGAAATTAAAGTGCAATTCTACATCGTTTAAAGAAACATTCAGGTATTTAAATTTGTATTGGCATTTATTCTCTTTTGAAAGTGCAATAGGAAGCCATAATAAATATTATTGTAAGCATAAACACTTGTTTCTTTGTTTTACATCTCAGGAAATTTATTCTGCAAAGCATTATATGTTCGTAATCCAAATACATGATTATCAGAACTAACTAATCAATAAATTAATCGATTATTTAAATAATCGATACCGGCAGCCCTAAACATAACGGCAAATATTGCATATGTAGTACTCACGTTGAGACAGATATCTGAGAACATATTACTTAGTGAGATGCATGTGACAATCTTGTGGCATTAGCAGTGCAATGACAGTGAAATTTCATTGCAAACTTGAATTAAGTATGGTGACAGTTCTTGGAGAGAAACTTGTCTCTCAGTCTGTTTGTTTCGTCTGGTATGGCCCTGTAGTGCCTGTCAGAGGGCAACAGGTTAAAGAGGTGGAAGCTGGTGTGAGTAAAGTCTTATGTGATGCTCCTTGCCCTTCCTAGGCACTGAGAGTTGTAGATTGTGGACAAGGAAGGGGGCAGCACGCATCTCGTACTACTGAGCTTTCAAGGATGCGTTTTGTCCCGTGTTATCATGAAACTCGAAAATAGCCTTATCTGTAGAACGGACAAATTCTGGTTTGGTGCTTTACAGGAATATGCAGGGAAATGCATTCCCTCGCCTATCCTGCTTTTTGACCAATGAGCTGATGGAACATTTACAATCCGGCTCATCTCACTGGTCGAGGTACTGTCGCTGCTTCCGACTGGAGTTTTGCAGGTTAGCAAATTCACACAGTTTAATGTTATGCTAACGCTGATGCTGGTTGGACGTTTAGTAGCAAAATTAGTGGTGTGTTCCCCGCCTCCAAAACATTGACGTCATTTTATATTAATTACAGTGGCTGCCGATTCTGGATTAAAAAAAAAATAAAATTCTAATATCGCTCCTCTTCGAAGGGGGCAGAGGAGGCGGCATGTTGTTGAAATGTTGAATGTATTTCTTTTGGGGCTGGGGTCAAGTCATCAGCCAATCAAACGTGCGTTTGAGGACAAAAAAAAAAAATGGACTGGTACATTCAGCAAATAAAAAGGGGTAAATATAAGTCTGAACATCATGAAATAATGGTCAATTCTGTCCTTACAACATATGGAAAGACAATCTAAATTTCCTTGTTTGGCACGGCCAGACTGTTCTCCCTGTATTTTTCAAACACTGTGAGAATAGTCTGGGACCCAGCCCATCAACGGCCTCTTGAGCAAGCACAAAATCAACCGTCCAATCAGATTAGTTTATTTGCGTGACATGTTTTTAACGAGCAACGTCACTCTTTCGTGTCGAAAGTCGTCTCCACAACAACACAGATGGCGAACAGGACAGCCGAGAATATGTTGCAATCCACGGTAAAATCAGTTTTAAATGACCAAAAACACATTGACACAAGTCATTGACAACAGTCTGTCTCGCGCTAGCCATGTTGAATAAACTCCGCTCTACTCGTATGTTTACTTCCGCGCTCAAGTCCCTCGTCACTTTAATAACGTCATGTTCGCCCGATTGGTCCACTCAGCTGTCTGTTTGTTGTGGCTTGCTCCGCCCTGGAAATTTTATCCGCTGAATGGTGGCCAGACTCAATAGCTGGAACAGCGGTGAGTCTGGTGTACCAGGCTACATATTTCCTATATACAGTAAGTGAACTCGAAATATAATGCAAATAAGGTTGCTTAAAAGTTGCTGGGGACAATTTGAGAATCATGAAAAGTTGGTAGTGTTATGTCCCTACTGTCCCTATTTGCAAACCAACATCAGTGGCGCCTCCAGAAATTTTTCTTAGGGGTGGCCAGATGGGGCCACTTAAAATCTTGGGGTGGCCAAAACTAAAGCCATAATTTCAGGTTTTTATTATATTATTGCAGTAAAAAGGTCAGGGGAAAACTATCAGAAAGACTTAAGGACACGGCTACTGATATACTTTGGTGTATTGTGTAATATTTGATGTTACTAATGATTTAATGTGCATAGTCCGTAACTGTCCAGTCAACATTTTGAGTTCCACAACAATTCTGTTTTATTGTGTTATGTATATATTAGGCTTAAGGTGTACATTAAACTAGGGCTGTCAAACGATTAAAATTTTTAATCAAGTTAATCACAGCTTAACATTAATCATAATTAATCGCAATTCAAACCATCTCTAAAATAGGCCATATTTTTCTGTAAATCATTGTTGGAATGGAAAGATAAGACACAAGGCGGATATGTACATTCAACATACGGTACATAAGTACTGTATTTGTTTAATATAACAATAAATCCACAAGATGGCGTTAACATTATTAACATTCTTTTTGTGAAAGGGATCCACGGATAGAAAGACTTGTAATTCTTAAAGGAAAAATGTGAGTTTGTATATTGTGATTAAATATTGCCATCTAGTGTATTTGTTGAGCTTTCAGTAAATGATAATGTAGCGACTTAACTGTTCTGCCCAAATGCATGATGGGAAGTGGTGCAACCATGACTGTGTGTGGTGGCTGCAAATGCTATATCTTCTCTGCGTTGGATACACTACAGGGTATTAAGAAAAAGATCAACTCCTGTCATTCTTCCTCACTTCGCTTCCCACAGTATTTATAGTTGCTGTGGGAGAGATGACAAAGCTTTTGCCAATTAAAAGCGCGGCCCCAATGAATGCTTTTATCTACTCCACTCACTTGACACTGCCTCTTATCTCTGTATAGAAGTAAAACGGCGCCATTGTATGCTGTTTGCGGCAATGCGTGAATGAGTCGTACTGCGAATGCGTTAACTGCGATATATATTTTCACATGATTATTTTTTTAAAATGTATTACCGCCCGTTAACGCGATAAATTTGACAGCCCTACATTTAACAAAACAAAATAAATGCATTCATTTGGGATGAAATGCATAACTGATGCTACAAAAATCTAACGATATACTGGCAAGCGGGGTGGCCAGTGGGGTGGCCAACCAATTTATAGGGGTGGCCACGGCCACCCCTGGCCACCCCCTGGTGGCGCCACTGCCCTTGATGCACCTATATAATATAGTAATCCCTAACTCTTGTATCCAGTGCACGGCCATTAATAAAACAAATGCACTACTGCAATTTTCCATCAAATTTAAGACAATTTAAGACCTTAATTATTCAGATTTTAAATTTCAGACTTTTTAAGGACCATAGGAACCCTGTTGTTGAAGGCTCCTCTTAGGACCTCATCTTGTAGGCCGCCTCGTTCCCGTTTGTGATCATCCCCACCCAGTATTAGCTTGAAGCTAACTAAAAGACAAGTCAGTCTTTGTTCTAGCTGGCATAAATGCCCAACGACATGGGGTAAATCTTGCCCTTTTTAAGTAATGAATAAAAGCAAAATGAAGTCTTGAAGTCTTTTTTTTCCTCGCGAAAATCGTGTGTAAATTCCCCTTCTCATGAGAAATCCGCAGCGCTGCCTTTAATGCCTTCCGGAAGATTGATCATGTTTATTGAATGACTCCGAAAGGAAACCTTCTGTTTGTCATGTGAAAAGCACTTGATCGTGAACGTTGGTAAAGTTGGCAGAAAGAAACGGTTATTTCGGATAGAGCAAGGGCAGCCTCTGCTGGTCGTAGACAATACTGCTTGTTTCCCATTACGGTACATGTATATTAGTGGTAGGCAAAGATAAGGGAATAAAACAGAATTGATCCATGTATTTAAAAAAAAAAAAAAAAAAAAAAAGGGTCATTTTAACTGTACGATAGTAATTAATTCCTGTTTTGAATTATTTTATTTCTGCGCCATTTAATTTTAATGCACTCTTGTTATATAAAAATACCAACATTAAAATACATTCAAAAGTCAAGAGTTGAATAATTTATTTTAAAAACACATTACATCTAAATTGAATTATTTGAGGTATATTTGTATGTCAAGATTTACAATAATTTAATGAATATAAGAATTACCAAAAAAATCTGTTATTTACTATAAATATATTCACAACTTTGTTAAAAGTAAAATGTTTTAAAATGGTTTTTTATGCATACTAAGAACATTTTAAACATTCAAACTTTAAGTTGCTATTTACTTTTTTTTTTTAAATGCACTAATAAGCTGTTGTTCAGTGAAATATATAATTACGTCAAATAATCGCCAATCTCTCATATCACGAATCATTTTTATCCAATGATTTACAGTGAACAGAATGAACAATTATATAATTTATTCAATTAACAAAAATTGAATACTTAATTAAAACCAAGTAAATTCATTAACCCAGAGGTGTCAAACTCATTTTGGTTCACGGGCACATTCACGGCAATTATTTTTTTGCATTTATGGACTACTTTTCTTAGTCAAATAAGTTAACTCACCTGCTGCAGTTGACATCCAATTAAAAGAAGAATATCTACAAAAAGTTACAGCTTAAACGAAAATATTTACAGCACAAACGAGGCACAAACGATTGACAATTTTTAGCTGGTTTAGTTCAGAATGTGGAGCTGTCTGTTTGACCTGGGATTTACCTATAAAAGTATTTAAAATATATCAAAAAAGACAGCACCAAAAAACAAACCTTTTTACAGCACAAACCGGCTCAAACGTAGCACAAATGATTGTAAAATTATTTTTATATAAATTTACATCTAATGGAGGGCCAACTTCACTGAGGTGGAATATATTTTTAGAAAATACATGAAACAATCAGTTTGGCTTGCTGGATTAGCAGTTCTGTTTTGCAAATCTCAACTGTCCAACCAACTTTCCGGTCATCTGATGTTCGAGCCAATCAGGAGAAAGAGGTGGGATCTGCGGACGTGACCAGGAAGCAACTAATCTGCGTGAATGCAATGGCTGTAAATAGTTCAATTTCTAAGGGTTTTTTTGGAAATACACTTCATTTTCTCATTAAAACGTCACAAAAAGCTTTTCTTAGCAAGAAACTACGTTTTTGCTCTTCTGTGAACCAATACGTCATCCACCTTCATATGGATTAATTGGTTGCCTTTCAGAGGTTGGTAGAGTAGCCCAAAATTTTACTCAAGTAATAGTTGCGTTATTTCAAAATCATATTGCTTAATTTTTGCATTATAAGGCACATCTGACTATAAGCCGCCACCCACCAAATTTGACACGAAAACAGAATTTGTTCCTAGATAAACCACACTGGACTATAAGCCGCCGTTGTCCTCACTGTATTATGGGAAAATCATTTTCGATTCCAAACATTGGGGCCCGCCTCTGGAATGCTCTAGACCCCGCACTAACCAACACGGGGACCCTAGGAGCCTTTAAAAGAACATACATATAAGGAGCTTATGCTAAGTCGCTATCGAGAGTGACCTCCAGCATGGAAAAAACAACTGAACGAGGGTCAAATTAGGGCGTTCTGCCAGACACACAGACACCACATAGTGTTCCCATACCAAAAAGTGGAGGAATTTCAGAGACTAAAGATAAGGTAGTCTTAACATGCCTTAACAATCAGCTCTGTCGTGAAGACAGAACATTATTTCATCTGCTGACATATGTGAATGCTGTCGACTTTTGATTAAATCTGTAACAATTTTTGTGTCATGGAACTGCTTAACTGGTCACTAAGTACTTTGGACACGATTTTCTCAACAATGCGACCTACATCGAGCCAACGCCCATGTCCGGCCAATACTTTTTTGTCTGGATATTAATCAATGACTGTTGGGAAGATAATTCATGTGTAAAAAAAAAAAAAATTAAAATTTAAAATACTGTACTTGTATCACAATGTGAACTGCCTACTTTATTCATGCAAAGATTTGCGTCCTTTGGTTTAATGGGGACGGGATTTAATAAGCCCAGGCTTCTCCCGTCAGCCCTTGTCTTTTCTTTGGGTTTCTTCGGGTTAATCTTATCACCATGCTATCTTGTAACTGTCCATGATACCGATGATGATGACAATAAACAATAAACAAGGTAAACAAGAAATTTACACCAAAAGATATCAACCGGTAACACTTTTTTTACCGCGGCATCATAAGACTGTCATAAAACCAAATGAACCCCCATGAAGCTTTGAACTAATTGCCTGCAAAGCTTCATTGCTTTAAGAAGCTACAATTTGGCCATTACTGTTCTCTTGGCGGAAACAATCAACCTCTGCTGCCACCTGCTGGTAACACTGCTGTCATCTGACGTACCTCCTAGCATGCATTGCAGCGCTACAGATGTAAATAACAAATCAAAATTCATGTTCTGTGCCAATAATTTCTTCTGTTACTGTTCTAGTTTCATTCATTGCTAGTTATGGAATTTGGTAACACTTTATTTGACAGTGGTGCCATAAGACTGTCATAAGACCATCATAATTATGACATGACACTGCCATGAGCATAAATTAATGCTTATGACAGGTGTCATTTTGTGTCATCCGGCAAATTATCTCCCTTTTGAACGGACGTAAAAGACCCGAGCTGGACATAAATGGAGTTGGTGACATAATTTGCCTGGTGACACTGAATGACATCTGTCATAAGCGTTCATTAAAGCCTATGATAATGTCATGTCATAATTATGACTGTCTTATGGCAGTCTTATGATGCTGCTGTCAAATAAAGGGTTACTTATTAACCCAAATAAATCAACAAATAAGACACACTGGATTATAAAACGCAGGATTCAAAATGAAGGGAAAAAGTAGTGGCTTATAGTCCGAAAATTAAAGTACTCAAGTAAAAGTAGTAATCCCAAAGAGCTCACAATGTTTTTCTCCACTAGAGGGCACTCATGCTCTTTGAATGGGTGATGTTTCATAGTGTTGTTCATGTTTGAATTCAATGATTTTTGTGTATATCATATCATATACGTAATTAGGGCTGCAGCTATCGATTATTTTAGTAGTCGATGAATCGATGAACTATTTAGTTTGAATAATCAAGTATTTGGATGAGGAACATAAAAAAATTAAAATATCTGAGCAGAGTCTCAAACCGTTTGAGTCAAACGGTATACATTTAAAAAAAAAATCAGGATCTATGTACAACAAAAGTATAATTGTCTAACATACATGTCAAAATCCGCTAGCTTAAATGCCATTAAATGCTAACTTTTTTTTTTTTTTTTTTTTTTACAATGCTCTTAACAAATGGTTCAGACACATATTCGTGCAAAAAAAGCTAAATATACCTATAAACTAAATTACGAATGCATTAAAAAAAACTTTAGCTCAAACAAAAACTTAGCTTATGTTGGTCTTAACAGGGAGCAGCTGGATTCAGCTTGTGAAATGAGGCAGACTAGAGGGCAG
Source organism: Corythoichthys intestinalis (assembly GCF_030265065.1). Lineage (NCBI taxonomy): Eukaryota > Metazoa > Chordata > Actinopteri > Syngnathiformes > Syngnathidae > Corythoichthys > Corythoichthys intestinalis. The sequence goes on from NC_080403.1 coordinate 50,614,129, forward strand.
TGTATCCACCCAAATCAATAATTCTAAATGCAAACACTTTCAAAACAAACCATTACAACACCACTTTAATTAAATAAATACTTGAAGCAGCAAAATTTAATTCAAAGTTTTTTTTTTCTAATTGATAACCCAATTAATCGATTAATCATTGCAGCACTACATATAAAAGAATATGATATCATTGAATGGGTTATAGTTCAGTATAACAAATTACAGTTCATATACATGAGGTTGTGCTGAGAAAAAAATACACCATTATTTGGTCATAAAATTGTTTAAAAAAATCAGGCATTGTAAGCAGTTACTCAATGTTACTCATTAGTTTTTTCTTTTTCTTTTTTTTTTCTTTTTTTAACTTGTATTTGAGTGCATTTTTAGATGACTTCTTTTACTTGAGCAATATTATTTTGAAGTAGCTACTCTTACTTGAGTAACATTTTTGGCTACTCTACCCACTTCTGTTTTTAGGGGGCCTATTTTTTTCATGCACTTCCTACTTTTCCCGACTTTTTGAATGGGGTTGAATGGATGAAGATTCAATTTTACTGCCTCTGTAAAATAATAATAATAAAAAAATGAATCACTATAAAGTTTTTGGAAGGAAAGCATTTGCCGTTCTTCACTTTTACAACGATTTCTAATGATTTCAAATTGCACGTCTTGCTTAATATAGTGACGAACCATCTATTGTGCCATTCTGCTATAATAGAGACGCACAAACACGTGCACACACACACGCATGTGTGAACGGAATGAGTCAATACTGTAACTCTTCTGCAATCACAGGCTGACTTCATCCTTCAACCATCCACGCGCGTGCGCGCGCGTGTGTGTGTGTGTTGGTCAGCGTTGCGTGTTGATTGCACATCGTTACGACAGAAAGCAGCCTGATGGTGATGGAGGGTTCCAGCGTGTGTGTTTTATTTTGTTTTGTTTGTTTCAGTGGGAGACGAAGTGAGTGTGTGTGTGTTTCCATGCTTTGATTGCTCTCCTGCTATGTGCCCATCAAATGCAACTTTGGGCAATAACCTTCACATACACACACGAACGTGGTATTACTATTTTATGCGCTCGTATTGATGAAGATTAGGAAAGTTGTAACTTTTTTTATAGGCGTTTTGGACTCCGCGTTCATGCTTGTGCGTTTCCATGGTGACGGTCTCGCTGTGAATGTTCAATCTTGTCAATAGGATTTGAATTCCAAAACTGGGATTTGTTTATATATATTTTTAATTGAAAAAATAAATTAAAATAGATATAATACATAAATATAAATTTATATAACATATGTATATATAAATACAAAAAAAAAATAGAATTCTTTAACTCTCTAATTTCCCTTTAAAAAAATAAATGTTATATTTGTATAAATTATAAAAGAAAGTTTTTAAAATGTATTTCATTTGTATTATTTCATTAAATATTTATAATAAATTAAAATATGAATAAATATACTATAGATATGCTATACATTTAAGTCAAAAACATTTACCCTACTTTTCTTGACGAATTAGAAACATTCCATTTTATCTTTTACAAATTATTTCCAACCCCCCCCCCCCCCCCGCCCCAAGGTGATTAAATAATCACCTTCAATTTCTTAACTGATTCAAACTTATAATAGATGTTATATGAAAATATAATCTAATTTTTAAAGAAAAATTTTAAATTGTATTTTTTGATGAAAGTATATTTTTAAAAAATGATTAAAAATTCTTTTTAAAAAACATTAACCTTAAACTTTTACTTTCTTTGAATAATTCAAACCATTCAAATTTCAAGTTATTCACTAAACCCTCCAAAATTCAGAAAATATAAAAATATAAGCCTTAAAATTATTATTTTGTTTTTTCCATAAACACCTATTAAAACCTACCTAATCAAACCTATTAAGATTTTTTTGGGCTGATTTTTTAAATGGAATATATGATTTAACTTAACAGATTCACTATTTAAATAAATGTTTGTGTTTATAAAAAAATA